>NC_056561.1:29585563-29704140 GCF_013358625.1 Macadamia integrifolia | reverse complement strand
CCCCCCCCCCCCCCCCCCAAAATTCCTCCTAGCCACTAAGAAAGAGATGATAAAATCACTTTGCGTCCCTCCCCCATAGGGATTTTCACCTTTGCCTCCGCTTGGAACCATATTCGTACTTCGTCCCCTCTTGTCCCTTAGCACAAATTTCCCTGGTTCAAAGGTCACATCCCCACCATAGCTTTACCCCTTGGTGAGCCCTCTCCAACTACCTTCCTCCGCAAGTCTTTCTACTCTATTGGCACATTACACTTTCCCCTTCGTGTTGCCTCTACTGGAACAGTGCTGAAGATACTAACCATCTCTTTTTCTCCTGCCCCTTCTCGTCTTTCTAGAAAAGGGTTCTCAGCAACTGCTAGCCTTATTGCAGAAGTATTCTCCCCTTGGGTAGAGAATGGATCTGGGTTGGCATGACCTTTGGTTGCTCCTCCATTACCGACATGGCAGGAAATTGGCCTTTTGTGCTACCATCAACCATCTGTAGATGGACTTCCAACTCTTACTCCTTTGAGAAGATTTGGAAAGGCATCTACTTTGATGTCATCTCTAAACTTAGATGCATCCGTTAGCTTAGGATTTCTGATACCCCAAGGAACAGACTCATTGTTGTCTCCTGAGGCCTCCCTCTCTCTCTTATTCCCCCAGCATCCCCCCCCCCTTAATTGGCCCCTTTGTCCCCTTTGTATGTATTCAAGTTAGGGTCCCCCTTTTGTGTGATTTTGTGCTGCCCTTCGGTTTGTCTTTTGGGGTTATGCCCCTTCCCCCCTTCTCTCCTCCCCCCCTTGTATATTCTTTCCTCTGCTTAGTAAAGAATTCATTTATTCATCCCAAAAAAAAAATGTAATACAAAGTGGATGATCCAACCCACTGACATGATCAAATTGTTCCAGGATGGATCATCTAGACCAACAATGATTGGATCATATCAGCTGGGACAGATCCATGACCTAATCCCAATCCCTCAACCTTGACAAGTAGCCCTAAGCTCCTAAAAGTTCCACCCAGAATCCTAATCAAAATCATAACCCACCATCTTATCCCTCAACCTAACTTTTCAATGAGGGATCCACTTTTATCAACTAAACCCCAATATCTTTCTCTTGATTCAAATCATCAATTCTAAGCCAACACACCTTGCTAAACTTTGGCCTTTAATAAAGGATTCCTACAACCTAAGCCCTAACTTCTCATAAGAAGTAAAGGCTTAGCCGTAATCGGTTACGAAATCTGGATACGATAATTACTAGGTTTAGCCCATTGCATAGCCTTCATAGTTTGCCACTTCATTTAATTGACCATTAACAGAGGATTAGCTGGATTTCTAACAACTAACTGACTAAGTAAAGCTAGTCAAGTGGTACCTGAGTGAAAAGAACACCAAAACAACTGATAAAGAAGGCAATATCAAAAAAATGCGCTTACTAGAAATACATTAACTAAACAACTCGGCCTTATCCCAACTAAATGGGGTCAGTTACATTAAGATGAAAAAAAAAATATATGATTTCTTGTTCATTAAAAAAAAAAACTGCCTTTAGATCCAAGCCAAATAAAAGACCAATCTGCTGGACTCTATTTCCTTGACCTCCTATGCCCAACCTTCCTCCGGTGGCTTCCACTGCCGGTGATAACACTAATACTTGCCTTCCTCAATCCCTAGCTTCCTCCTCCTCCCCTTCCTCTCCTCCTCTTTCTCCCTCTCCTGGTCGTCAACTGATGAGCACATTTATGTGTGAAATCTAGGGTAGTAAAACATGCATTTTACATATTTAGAATGGAGCTACCTTGGGTTTTTACTCTCTTTTTGCAGGTTCTGTATTTTAAAGGCTTTAAGCATTATCGGGCGTCATATCTCTCCAACAACAACTACCTAGTGTAGTTGGTGAGCTATGGTGTGCGAAATTCCCTTGCTCACCAGGAGGTCTCAAGTTTGAATCTCACGGTTGTCTTTTTTTAGAGAATTTTGTTGAATATTTCCTGTTTTTCACTGACTTAAAGCACTAAGGGCATGGAAGGGATTTCCACATCAAATTAGAAGATTGTCCGAATCTTCAAAGCAAGGAAAATCGTGGGAGGGGTTTCTTGTGCAAGAAGAAAAAAAAAAAGGGAGAAATAAATCTTGTCCAAATCTTCTCTCCTCCACATCATCACCAGAAGATTGTCCAAATCCCACAAAGTAAGAAGGAAAATCATCCAAGAGAAAGAAAAAAAAAAATTGGCCAACAAGGGTTGTGCGCAAGATTTGAAGAGAATGAGAAAAAGAAGAGAAAATAAATAAAAAAAGGAAAGAAAATAAGCAAAAAAATTATACGAAATTTCTCCAAGTTTATTTTTCTCTTCTCTCTCCTCCACCTTAACACTTTTGGACTCAAAAGATCTCACCTACCAATTTTGTGGCTTTCCCCCTTTTAGGAAAGAGAAATTTGTTACCCTACCTCCTCATTCCCTATAAATACAACTCATGGAAGAGGAGGGGAGACATTTCATTCTTCTTCTAGGGTTTTTTTTTAGTTGATCTCTCTCTCTCTCTCTCTCTCTCTCTCTCTCTCTCTCTAGTTTTAGTTCTTCTTTATTTTTGCTTTAATCACTTTTGTAATAGATTTTTATTTCAATTAATGCAAGCACTCTTTTTATTTTTATTCAACCTTTTATGTTTATGATTTATGCAATTAAGTTGTAATTTTTTAAGTTATAGTTCTAGGCTTAGTTCTAGGTGACAAGAACAAGCTATGAAGCATGTCTTTCAAGTTTAATTTTTTTCTTTAGATTTGTTTTCTCTAGTACTAGAAATTTCAGATTTGGTTTATTCCAGATCTGGTTTTTAGTACTGGTAGTATCTCAAATCAATCAAGTTTTCAGTTCAAGGGTTGAAGTTCAAGTAAGTAGGCTCTTTCAGTAGTCTTCTCACCCCCCTCTCATTCCCTCTTCTGACTACCCTTTCTTTCTTAATTTAGGATTTTAATTTTAGTCGTTACATTATTGCTTTTCCTTTCCCCCAAGGTTCATGGCTAGTGTATGTGTTGGCTTTGCCCCTCTTAGCCATAGAACCATCATTTTATTGTTTTTATTTTAATTGCCTCCCTTTCCCTAAAGCCAAGTAGAGTAACCCTTATAAGAGTGACTCTCTAGTCAAGTAGGGGAAGCTCATATTATGATGCATCCCTCGGGCTAAGTAGAGAAACCTACTTGTCAGCCTCTCTCTAGCTTTATCCCCTTTCTTTTACTTTATTTTTATTTCAACATTTTTTTCCTTCATTGCTTTTTAATTGCATGGGTTGTTTTTTTTCAGTTATTTATTTAATTTTAATTGTGTGGCTTACGTATTTAATTTCTTAGATGACGAATGGTTAGGACGTTATTTTAGATATATATGTTTAGGATGGTAGTTAGAATTAGATCACAACCATTAATCAGTTCACTTTCGCATTATTAAAAGAAGCCAAAAATAAAGTGGATGCTCTCCCTGTGTTCGACCCGTAGCTACACTAATCCATAAGCTTGCGGTTACATTTTAAATCCTAACATCGACCTTAGACCTCTATTGTTACCTCCTCCTCCCCTCCATCCTTATCAATGCCGGACACTCCTTCTACTGCCATCCTCCATCCTCTCTTAACTCCAAAGCTGGTTATGCTCTGCCCTCCTAACCTTCTTGAGCCTGAAATCCTTAAGTGGAGAAACTGCTTTGTCGAAAACCTTCTTGGCAGATGTCGTCCCTTCTCTATCGTCAAAGCCTCCTTTTGCAAACACTGGCATCCCTCCGGTCTGCTATCCACCTTCATGATTGAGAATGGTACTTTCATTTTAAAGTTCTCTATTAAAGCTGATAAAACCAGAGCCCTGGATGGTGGTCCCTGATATGTGGGAAAAAAGCCCATCTTCTTGTGTCATTGGGATGAGCATTCCCCTTTCAACAAATTTGAACCCACCACTGTCCCCCTCTGGGTTGCCCTCCCCAACCTACCCCTTCACTTCTGGTGTGCCAAGGGTCTCAACATCATTGGCTCTATCACTGGAAATCCACTATATTCGGACATGCACACTAAACTTATGGAGCGCTTTTCTTTTGCCCGGATCAGCATTAAAGTTTCAGCAAAGCAAATCCTTCCCACCACTGCCACCATTATCGATAGAGAGGGATCCTCATTCAAACAAGCTGTGAAATATGACTAAATCCCCCCCCCCAATGAACCATTTGCAAGACTTGTGGGCACACTCCTCCGCCCTTTGTGAGAAGATTCAGAAAGTCCCTTGATGAAGTTCGCCTCATGTTGAAGATCCTATTAGCAGAGCAAGATCTCCCTTTGTTGTTGATCGTAAAAAAAAAAAAAAAAAAAAAAAAAAAAAAAGGCGACAAGGTCACTAGAATTGTAATATCATGGACCAAACAGGTTCTCAATTCTATTTTGCTCTGGTTCTAACGCTGAAGCAGAGCTTTTGTTGCCTCGATCTTGGCATCCACATCTCCTTGTATTGTCCCTTTTGCTTTATCTGATACTCTCCATAGTCCCCATCACCTTGTTTCCCTCGCCTCTCTAGCTCTTTCCAGGTAGGCACTCGCCCCCCATACATCTCGCTCAGCTCTGTTTCTTCTTCCTCTACTTCTCTGCTCCTGCTGCCTTTCGCAAGATCTCTGGTTTCTAAAACCCCTTTTACCTCCTTTCTTTGTATAACTATCACATCCATCATTCTCCCTCTTTGGGGATCCTCCATTCCTTGGTCACCCCTAGAGTCATCTACTCTTCGAGGATAGATAGAAATGCCCATGTTGACTCCATCATCTCTGCCAATGGCTGGTCTCCTCCCTTTTCTCCCCTCCTCTTGCCGATCTCTAAGCTTCTCTTCCTCCCCTTGCCCTGGTCACCAGGGAAGAGACAATAAATGCATCTATCTCCCTTCCTCCTCTGAACTTTTTCTTCAGCTTCTGCTTGGGACTTCATCAAACCCATAGATCCGGTTGCCTGCTGGCATAACATCATCTTGTTTAAAGGCCACATCCCTAGTAAGTCGCAATAGCTTCACAACTTGGGGCACCCTTTTCCAGCTGCCTTTCTACGTTGTCCTTCCTCATTCACCATCACGTCCAAGTCCACCCTTCTTACCATCTTTGCCAGAATGGCTTGGAGGACATAAACCACCTCTTCTTCTCCTGCTCTTTTACATCCTCGTCTAAAAGAGAGTTCTTCGCAGCTACTAGCCGTCTAGTAGGTGTCCCCTTTGAGAGGGAATGGATCTGGATAGATATGACTTTTGCAAGCTCCTCCATTTGTGACATTGTGGGCAAGTGAGCTTTTCGCGCGACCATCAACCATTTCTGGATGAAGCGAAACATTCATAGATGATCTCCCAAATCCTGCTCTTTGGAGTAGATTTGAAAGGCCATCTACTTTGATGTTAGCTCCAAACTCAAATATCTCTGGCATCGATCGGTCTCTGACACTCCAAGGAACAAGCTCAGTGTTGCTTCCTGGGGCCTCCCGTTTGATATTCTCCCACCCCCCAATCCAGTGATGTTTTCCCCATTTTTTGGGGCTCCTTCAGCAGTTGTTTCGTGCCTTCTGTTGTATTTTCTTTCTTCCGAGCTAGCCTTTCTTGGAAGACCTTAGTCTACCCCCTCCCTTTTCTGTTGTATATTCTTTCCTCTCTTGGTAATGAATTTGTAGATGGTCTCCCAAATCCCACTCTTTGGATCAGATTTGGAAGGCTATCTACTTCGATGTTAGCTCCAAACTCAAATCCCTCCGGCATCAATCGGTCTCTGACACTCCAAGGATCAAGCTCATTGTTGCTTCCTAGGGCCTCCCGTTTAATATTATCTCCCCACCCCAGTGATGTTCTCCCCCTTTCTGGGCCTCCTTCAGAAGTTTTGTGTCTTTTGTTGTATTTTCTTTCTTCCGAGCTACCCTTTCTTAGAAGGCCTTAGTCTCCCCACCCCCTCCCTTTTCCTTTGTATATATTCTTTCCTCTCTTAGTAATGAATTTGTAGATGGTCTCCCAAATCCCACTCTTTGGATCATATTTGGAAGGCCATCTACTTCGATGTTAGCTCCAAACTGAAATCCCTCCTACGTCGATCGGTCTCTAACACCCCGAGGAACAAGCCCATTGTTGCTTCCTAGGGCCTTCCGTCTGATATTATCTCCCCCACCACACACCCAACCCCAGTGATGTTCTCCCCTTTTTCTTGGGCTCCTTCAGCAGGGGTTTTGTGCCTTTTGTTGTATTTTCTTTCTTCCAAGCTAGACTTTCTTGAAAGGCCTCAGTCTCTCCCCCCCCCCCCCTTTTCCCTTCGTATATTCTTCCTCTCTTGGTAATGAATTTATTTATTCATCCAAATAAAAAACTGGCTTATAAATATGGAATTAACAAGAGGTAGTACTTATTGTTTGCAGTTCGTAATTGTTGCCTCTCCACATCCATCGTGCGCAATGATTCATTTGCGTGATGTCGTGTGCGTTCTAGCTCTTGCTGCAATGATGTTTGCTGGGATGATGCTCGTTCAGCCATTTCATTCACATCATGAAGGCGGGCTTCAAGGTCATCCTTTTCCTGAAAATGAGACTTCAAAAAAGTTATTAACTCAACAGTAAAAAAAAATTTAAAAAAATGCTCTTTGGATTAAAAAATTACTCTTTTAGCTTGCAGTAACATTAAATATAAATGACACTAATTGAAAGAATAAAACAACAGAAATGTATCAACAAGGTTTTAACATCTTACATGTAATTTACAAACAACATTGAACCCATTTGCTTCAATGTATCCATGATTTTTTTTTCTTTAGAAAATAGAAAAATAAAAAATACAGAAAAACCTGAAAAAGTTGCAGCAATGACTGTCTATAATGCATTTCATACAATTCATGTAATTTTCAAACAACATTGGACCCATTTGCATCAATCTATCTATAATTTTTCCATAATTATTTCCCAAAATTAGATTTTCTGGAGGTTTTAAGGTAAGTATCAACTCTGCCAATAAGTATCAATCCTAGACTAAGATAAATTCCATGTAAACCAATTTCCTTTCTTCTACAGCTATATCTTCAGATAAATTCCTTCTCCAAATATTAATATCAATATGAGAACTTCTTGATCTCCCAAAACTAATCTTAACAACAATAGGAATAACTTTCATACTTTTCTTCAATTTAAGAAATCACAAAGTTTTCTACATTCTTGATCCACTTTTTTTTGCTAAAAAGATCCTGTGTATTAAAAAGGAAAAAGGAAATAGAATACAACCTGGGTCATGAATGACACCAGAAACAACCAACAAAAAAGAAGAGAAGAAGGAAAACCACCCCTACCTTCGGCATTGCCATCAGCAGGGGAAGGTAGACCTAAAATCGCCACATCAAAGACAATCCACTATGAATTTGAATTTCTTTGTATTTTTTTTATGCTTTAGCTTAGAAAAATGTTGGAATTGAGTAGGTTGATTTCAATAAGAAGTAAGTCCATGGACAAGTGCAAGTAATGAAGTCGGTACAAAAGCATAGGATTAGACTAGCACCTTAGAACACATGAAGTTTAACGAGAAAGAGTTTATAATTGATAGATAAGGAGGAGAAGAAGAATTAACATAGCTTTTATACAAGAGACTAGATGGAAGGGTAAAAAAAAATAAGGAATTAGATGACCTTAAACTTTAGGATAGTAGGGAATAATATCATAGAAGCAGCGTGGGAATAGTAGTAGATAAATCTTTAAAATATTGTGTTGTAGTTGTTAAAAGAATTCGTAAATAGGATAATATCCATCAAACTTGTGTTAGAAAAGAGATAATCAATATAATTAGTGCTTACGCAGCACAAATAGCATTGGATGAAAATATTAAGAAACAATTTTAAGAACACATGGATAGATTAGTTCAAGAATTAGTCAAGGAAAAATAAATAATTATAGGGGGTAATCTAATAGACATATTCAAAAAGATTGAAGATGAAAGAATCCATGGAGGATATGATTTTGGAAATAGGAATGACCCGGGGGGGGGGGGGGGACTTCAATTTTAGAGTTTGAAGGGGCTTATGATTTATCAATAGTAAACATGTGCATTGAAAGAGAGAAGAACAATTAATAACCTTCAAAAGTGGGCACGGTAGTAGCCAAATATATTTCTTTCAAATTAGAAGGACGGATAGGTTACTATGTAAAGATTGTAAGATAAAAGATTATAAGATTATACCAGGGAAGTGCTTAACCATGCAACATAGATATGTGTCTTAATACTTTGAATCGGAAATGTGAGATTATTTGCCTTGGGATAAAAGGAGAAAACTTGAAGACATTTACTAATAAATCAGTAAAACAGGAAAGGTGAAACTTCGATGGAGACACTAATATAATGTGGAACAAGATGGCTAATTATATTAAGAATGTGTACCTAACAAAGTATCACTCATCCATCCCTCTTAACCCGTCCACCCATTCCATGTTTCTCCCTAACCCAACGAGTCCTTCGTCTCTACCCGCAACTCTTAGCCTCGCTGCTGCTACAAACCTTGGCCTCTCCGCTGGCACCCTCTCTGCCAATCCGCCTCCGTGGGTTAACTCCATCGAGGGTTCCACCCCTGGCCCGATCTCTGGCAACCACCCTTCTGCTCTTGGCCCCTCTGGCCCCTGCCTCACCGGTGCTCCTCTGTCGCCCACCTCCCTTGGCAACTGCAACCTGAACCTTCTGTCACGCCTTAGCTCTACTGGCTCTGCTTCGTCGCCGCCTCCCTCCTATGCAGTCCACCACCTGGGTCCCCTGCCTCATCTTGTTGGACCTCCACTCATCCTGCCCTCCAGCCACACCGCCTTCTCACTACTTCGTTTCTGCTTCCGTTGGTCATGCGCAATGGCCTATCCCCCCTGTTGAAGCCTCAAATGATGCGGCCCTCCCTCTTGATGTTGATGCCATCTCTGGAATTTTCCACGCTCGCCATGATGATATTGATGCTGCCTCTATCCACAATCTCCTCACCGGTACTACGCCAACTTCGGTTCATTCGCCTGCTGTCTCGCCTCCCTTGCCCCCTGGGGGCTCTGCGAGATCTAATGTTGCTGCCTCTCTGTGCGTCCCGTCTGCGACCACCTCTACAAAAGACAATACCTGAAGCTAAGCCGGCCTCCATGCCCCCTCCGGTTCTACTTCCCCATCTGCTGCCTCCCCCTTCGCTGATGCTGGTGTTCAAAAAGCCGCCCCAAATCCTCCAAATCCTTGCCCCCTAAATCCTCCAGAATCTCCCACCCCAAAAGCAAGAAACCTCCCATTTCCAAACATCCCCAATTCCCCCCCTTTCCCCAGTCTTACCCCATTAAGGAGTATCACAGGCGCAGGAAAGGCTGTTCCCTTCCCGGCTCCCTAGAGCCTTTGAAGCAAACTCCCCCCTTCTAAATGATCCCTTAGACCATTTAGAATGTCTGAGGGCTCAACTCCTCGACAAAGCAGTCCGCCATCCGTTCCCGCATCCGATCCTCTAAAGCGAATCTCTGCTGCCTCCTTGAAACCAGAACTTCCGAGGCCAATGCCCCACGTATCCTTGCTTCCATTGCCCCCTCCTGGTCCTCCATCTCCAACTTCTCCCTCCACATCAAAGGTCATATTTGGATCCTTTGGAACCCGACTATGATTAATGTCTCCGCCCTCTCCTCCTCCCCCCAATCCATTTATCTTTCCATCTTTGATCACTATGGATCAAATTTCTGCCTCCACTCTCTGTCATCTATTCCGTGAACCGCCACTTTGATAGGATCGGCCTCTGGGATAACCTCCGCTCCTTTGGCCCCCACATCGGATCCCTCCCCTGGGCTCTAGCAGGGGACTTCAATGTTGTCAGATCCTGCTCTGAAAAGCACGGAGGGAGCCCAATAGACCCCGATGCAATGAATACTTTTAATAACTGCATATGTTGGGTCAAAGCTATTTCAAATTCCAACGGTCATAAACGGCTAGTTTTCTTTGGGACTCCCTCAACAAGAGTTTAGATAGACCATCTACTTGAATCAATATTGTAAATATATTTGGGCTTTAAAGGTTGATAGAATTGTGAGATAGGTATATTTTCCTATTAAGAGGCTTGAGCATTCATTTGTTTCTTCTTCAAACTTAATGTGGATGAAATAAGGATGTTCAAACAGCCAAAGCTACAACAAGGGGAGAGGGGAGGGGGTTAAGTGGTGGAGGTGGGCACTGGCATAAGGTTCTAGAAGGAAATTATGTGGGCATTTCTAGGGGAGTGGGGGATCGGCCGAGAGCGAATGGAATGGAGGGATTGGATTTTTAAGGTAACATCAGAATAGATGGCTTTCCAAATCCTATCTGGGGAGCGACAGTTGGAAGGCCATCTACATATGTTACGCTCCATCCAGAGATGGTTAATAGTCGCGGAGAAAGCTAACTTGCCAATAGTATCACCTATGGAGGATCCAGCAAATGTCATGTCAACCCAAATCCATTCCCTTTCGAAAGGGAGAATTGGCCTAGTTGAAGGCCAGCAACGAGCGGGGACAGATTTCCACACCAAGGAGGATAGGGGACAAGAGAAGAAAAGATGAGCGATATCCCCTTGGCTGAGGGGGCAAAGGCAGCAAGAGGGATTGACGGGGATGTGACGGTAAAGAAGGAAGGATTGCGTAGGAAGGCAGTTGGAGAAACATCTCTAGGTGGTAAAGCTATGGCGGGGAATATGACCTTTGAACTAGATGAGATTACACCAGGGAACAACAAGTCCAGTAGATCTAACAAAGGACCAAGCAGAGGCAGAGGTGATCATCCCATTGGAGGAGGGGAGCCAGGTGAATTTTTCCTCTCTACCACTATGGCCAGGGGGATGGGGGGAGCGAGGCTCACAAATCAGCAAGAGGGGGGAAAGGGAGGGGGTCCATCCCTGAGGGGAGATAATGGAGGAGACTAGAGAGGCTATGGGAAGACCAGAGGAGTATATGACTCTAGGAGTGACAAAAGAGGAGAGAATACCCGAGGGGTGCCAAGGGTCCATCCAAAGGGAAGTAGACTGCCCATTTCTAATTGTGGTGGAACAAGCAGTAAGGGCAAGGGGCCTGACACTAAGGATTTTGCGCCAAATCCAGGAAGCATCTGAGGGGGAGCGGTAAGTCCAAAAAGAGTTTTTGGTGAGCCAATAGAATATACCCAGTCAACCCAGATGCTCCTATGCTTGGAGGCAATCTTCCAAATGAGCTCCAGGATGCCAACAGAGTTGACCTCCTTGATTCTTTTGATACCAAGACCTCCCTCAGACTTGGGTAGATAGACCTTGTCCCAAGACAGAGGATGGAAGAACTTAAAGGAGTCAGAACCCTTCCAAAGGAAGAAGCAAAAGAGATTTTCGATGGATTTGATAGAAGAGGAGGGGAGGACAAAGATCCATGACCAATAGAGATGAAGGGATTTGAGAACAGATCTGATTAGAGTAAACTGAACAGCATAGGGGAGAAGTTTGCCTTCTAGAGCTGGAGCCTCTTTCTAAGAAGATCAAGCATAGGGGAGCAATGGTGGACAGAGAGCCTGGAAGTGATTAGAGGGAGGCCCAAGTATTTGACTGATAAGGAGCCCAAGGAGAAACCGGTAATACCTAAAAAGGAAGGTGTTGAATCCATGAATGACTTTACACCAATTTCTCTCTGTAATCTGATCTATAAGTTTATTGCTAAAATTTTAGCCAATAGGATTGGGATTGTCATTAATTCTCTTGTGAGCCCCAATCAATCTGCTTTTATCGCTGGGAGGAGCATTGCTGACAATATAATCCTCTGCCATGAGATTGTCAGGGGTTTGATCAAAAAAATCACTCCCCCTCTGCTCTTCTCAAAATTGATATCCAAAAGGCTTTTGATTCTATCAGTTGGGATTTCATTTCTAAAGTCGTGATCCAAATGTCCTTCCCTCCATCTTTTGTCCATTGGATCTTCTACTGCATCTCCACCCCCCAATTCTCTGTCTTAGTCAATGGTAGTCCTGCTGGCTACTTTCCCTCGGGTTGTGGAATCAAATAAGGCTGCCCCCTCTCTCCCTTCCTTTTCTCTCTCTCTCTCTTGAGGTCCTATCTCGCTCCATCTAGTCAGCCTCTGATCTCCATCTCATCTCCCCCATTCCCAAGCGTAAATCCCTCTGTCTCACCCACTTGGCTTTCACGGATGACATCATGATCTTCTCCAAAGCTAACCCCCTCTATATCTCTTCTATAATGTCCTCCCTTTACTCCTTTGAATCCCTCTCTAGCCTCTCCATTAATCTTCTCAAATCTAGCCTCTTCCTCTTTGGAGTCTCTTCTGAGACCCAATCCCTTCTGCTCGGTATTACTGGTTTCTCCTTGGGCTCCTTACCAATCAAATACTTAGGCCTCCCTCTAATCACTTCCAGGCTCTCTGCCCACCATTGCTCCCCTATGCTTGATCTTCTTAGAAAGATGCTCCAGCTCTGGAAAGGCAAACTTCTCTCCTATGCTAGTCGGCTTACTCTAATCATATCTGTCCACCAATCCCTTCATCTCTACTGATCAGGGATCTCTGTCCTCCCTTCCTCTTCTATCAAATCCATCAAAAATCTCTTCTGCTCCTTCCTCTGGAAGGGTTCTGACTCCTCTAAGTTCCTCCATCCTTTGTCTTGGGACAAGGTCTGTCTGCCCAAGTCTGAGGGAGGTCTTGGTATCAAAAGAATCAAGGAGGTCAACTCTGTTGGCATCCTAACGCTCATCTAGAAGATTGCCTCTAAGCATAGGAGCATCTGGGTTGACTGGGTATATTCCTCTCTGCTCACCAAAAACTCTCTTTGGACTTGCCCCTCTCTCAGATGCTTCCTGGATTTGGCGCAAAATCCTTAGTCTTAAGCCCCTTGCCCTTACTGCCTGTTCCACCACAACTGGAAATGGGCAGTCTACTTCCCTTTGGATGGACCCTTGGCACCCCTCGGGTATTCTTTCCTCTTTATCACTCTCAGAGTCATTTACTCCTCTAGTCTTCCCATAGCCTCCCTAGTCTCCTCCATTATCTCCCCTCAGGGATGGAACCCCTCTTGCTGGTTTATGCGCCTCACTCCCCCATCCCCCCTGGCCACCGTGGTAGAGAAGACATTCACCTGACTCCTCCCCTCCAATGGGATGTTCACCTCTGCCTCTGCTTGGTCCTTTGTCACATTTATTAGCCCTGTTGTTCCCTGACGTAATCGTCTGGTTCAAAGGTCATATTCCCTGCCATAGCTTTACCACCTAGAGATGTTTCTCCAACTGCCTTCCTACGCAATCCTTTCTTCTTTACCATCACATCCCTGTCAATCCCTCCTGTTGTCTCTGCCCCCTCGGCCAAGAGGATAGCGCTCATTGCTGGCCTTCAACTAGGCCAATTCTCCCTTTCAATAGGGAATGGATTTGGGTTAACATGACATTTGTTGGATCCTCTATATGTGATACTATTGGCAAGTTAGCTTTCTCCACTACTATTAACCATCTCTAGATGGAGCATAACATACGTAGATGGTCTTCCAACTCTCGCTCCCCAAACAGGATTTGGAAAGCCATCTACTCTGATGTTACCTCAAAAATCCAATCCCTCCATTCCATTCGCTCTCAGCCGATCCCCCACTCCCCTAGAAATGCCCACATAATTTCCTCCTGGAACCTTATGCCAGTCCCCACCTCCACCACTTAACCCCCTCCCCTCTCCCCTTGTTATAGCTTTGGCTATTGGTATCTTCTCTTTGCTCCTTGTCGGTTGATACTTATTTTGTTTGTTTTTGTTGCTTTTGCTTTGTTCCCCCCCCTAGGGCTGGCTTTTCCTTGTTGGCCTAAGCCTCCCCTCCCATCTTTTCCCTTGTATTTTCTTTTCTCTTTGGGTATAAATTTATTTATTCATCCAAAAAAAAAATTGATAAAATAAGGATGTTCCAGTGGATGAGTGGTAAAACAAGAAAGATATAAACAAGTAATTTAGAGCAAACCTGGGGGGTAATAAGTTGCACAAAACTCATATGAGGCATGGCCATGTTCAACAGAGGCCTTTGAATGCTCTAGCATGGAAGAAAGTGATTAATTTCAAATTGAAGGAGCTAAAAGAGCTAGATGTAGGCCTAAATTAATCATAGAAGAAGTGGTGAGGAAAGACATGTACAGCTTAGGACTAAAATCTTGTATGACTTTGGATAGAACTGATTGGAGAAATAGGATCCATATACCTGACCCCATTTAGTTGGGATAAGGCTGAGTTGAGTTGTGGTTACTTATAGGAGAAGGTGTTCTCTTCAGCCTTCAAAAGAGCTTCTCTTCTTGTCCTCAAATGCCGCATCAAAAGCTTTCCTACGACTTTTTAATGCTATTCACTGCCTTGTGTCCTTTCTCTTCATTTAAATTCTACTTTATCTAACAAGGATTTGAACTATTACTGAACCGACCTTCGAGATGAAAGTGGGCAATATGAGTATGCTACTTCCTAAGAGAATGCATTCTAATGGTTTGTCATGTTCCTACTTCAACTTTTGCAAGAATGGCCCTCCCTACTACAGACTATGCTGTGGGAAGTGGTTTGACTGGTACCTGGGAAACCAATTGTGGTGGTAAGTGGTTTGTTTAGCACCAGGGAAGCCAATTGTGATAGTGGTAACTGGAAAATCCACAGACAGGAGTGTCTCTATAGAGTACATAGGCTGGGCTGCGGGAGGCTGAACCACTAAATCTTTATATGAACTCCCTTTGTTTTTTGCAACCACATTTCATCCTCATTTAGAGCCGAAAATTTTGTATAACCTAATTCAACCCCCACTTGGTTTGCCATACCGGTCAAACAATTATTGGTAGAAAAATCAATACATGAAATCCCCTCCAAAGTGAAAAGCATATTCCAGTTATTATCTCATGTGACTTGGACTCGGTAAATTTAGGCCATGAAATTTGATAAAATTGGTTTCGCAAACTGATTTGCTAAAATCAAAATCATATATAATAAGTATATTATTTACTCATTCTGATATGATTTTGAGGGTCAAAACAAAGAATGAGAAAGGAAATCCTATTTTATTTAAATAATTTCTAATGCAAAATGCTGTCAAGAGGTGGTGTTTTCTAGCCACAAGGCAGACTTGAATGGAATGGGTGTGTCCAAGTGAGAGGAACCCCACGACCATATCACTGGTCAAATTTCAGCCTTAAACAAGCATTGGAAATAGTTGGAAAGTGAGTCGAAACCCTTTTTTTAAGATTGGGAGACCTGTCATTTCACTGTAATGATATTTTATGCCATTGAGCTCCATCTTTAGGCAATGGAAAGAACTTAACCACTGAGATGGACAAGAGCTCCTCTATCATGTAACCCACCCAATTTTGCTGATGCAGCAAGCCATGAGGGATTTCAACTATCACTAACAGGTCATTATGATATGGAATCCATCATTCACCACAAATGTGATAGCTATCCACACTCTCACCTATTTTTGGAACTAAGTTTGGAACTGCATATGGATTCTAATCCAGAAATACATGAGAAGCCAGAAAGTGGCAGTGTGGGAAGAAAAAGAATATGCAATAGATAGCATTTACCTTCTGTATTTCCTGAATACGCTGCTTTGCTCTTTTATGAAGCCTACCAAACTTGGAGTCGAGTTCATTATACTTCTCATCACGCTCTTTTATTTCTTGGTCCATCTTCTGTTCAACTATGAAAGTAAATCATGAATTGTAAGCCTAAAAAGTTGGAAGAACTGCCCCGCCCCCCTCTTGAAAGAAAACAGCAGACACTTTATTAAGAAGAGAGGCTAATAAAAACATAAATTCATAAAAGTTTATCTGTAACACGTGCATGCTTCTCTTAGTGGAGTTGTTGGGTCATTCTAGGTTTCTTAGAATTAATCTATTATTATATTGTGTTTTAGTGGAGGTAAGTGTGTAGGACATTGTCCTCTTTAGTTGGCTATTGTTATTGGGTTAGTGTGGTGCCTATGTGCCAAACATGGGTGAGGTGGGGTAGTTATGTAATCGTGGATATGTGTATGCTTGAAATTCTTAGATGAGGAATAAAAGAGCAGACTAGATTGATTTGGTTACCCGACATTTTCTCTCTTGAGAGAAATGAGGTATTGGCTTCCTCGACAGAGGTGGGCTACCTCCTAATTAGCCAAACCCCCTCTCTTTCCCTATTTTCTCTCCCTTCTCTCCATCCCTAGTTTCTATTTCCTATTTTCTCTCCTTGCTCTACCATGTTTCTATCATCTGGTATGAGAGCCAGCATGGATTGGCGAGTGGAGAAGCTTGAAAATATTGTGTACTCTCTCATCATCAGGCAATAGCAAATCATCACTAGGCAGCACCAAATCATAGAGAGGATCAACAAGCTATTCGAGAAGATCAGTTCCCGTTTGGCCCTTACTGAGCAAGAAGAAGGGGATAGTCTATGACTAGACTCCCAATTCATGTTGTAGGATCCGAGACTATCAAGACTATCCATCAGAACGAATCACAACAGTTATTCACACCAAAGTTTGATGTTCTTCGCTTCAATGGTGACAATAGTGATTTTAAATGCTCAAACATATTGCTTGATTGGAGCTATGTTCTGAAGGTGTTTGATTATGTCCGGTTCCTGCCCAAGCTTTGTGAGAATCGACTTCCCTATATTCAATGGCAAAGAAGACTCCATCAAGATTTGGGATCCTAGTGGTCCTTGAGGACAAGGACAATTCCAAGGGGAAGGAAAGATACGTGCATGCTTCTCTTAGTGGAGTTGTTGGGTCATTATAGGTTTCTTAGAATTAATATATTATTATATTGTGTTTTAGTGGAGGTAGTAGTGTAGGATGTTGTCCTCTTTAGTTGGATATTGTTATTGGGTTAGTGTGATGCCTATGTGGCAAACATGGTTGAGGTGGGGTATTTATGTAATCGTGGATGTGTAACTGTGGATATGTGTATGCTTGAAATTCTTAGATGAGGAATAGAAGAGTAGACTAGATTGATTTGTTTACCGTATATTTTCTCTCTTGAGAGAAATGAGGTATTGGCTTCCTCGATAGAGCCAAGAGGTGGGCTACCTCCTAATTAGCCAAACCCCCTCTTTCCCTATTTTCTCTCCCTTCTCTTCATCCCTAATTTCTCTATTTCCTATTTTCTCTCCTTCCTCTACTGTGTCTCTATCAATCTAACAAAGTGAAGAAAGCACAAATCTGTTATCAACCAAAATAAAAGGGAATGGAAATATAACTAAGACATTATTGATGTAAAAAATTTGGGTTTCAACCAATACTTCTTCATTAAACTGTAATCAAGTTCTCACCACTCTCAAGTACATGCAAAATGTGCAAATTTCACATGTTCTTCATATAGAAATGTTTGACATTGCACATATTTCCATATTTACCAGGAGTCATGAATTTATTTGAATGAAAAACAAATTGTTCACAAAATAGGTCAAAAAAGGTCCAAAAGTAGTCATAGTATTCAGATATAAATATTTAAAATACACAGTAATTTCTCCGAAAAGTATAAACGCATTAAACACAAAGGTAACTGCACATAAAATCCTTAATTCCTCACAGTTAAACTTTTCAAATAACTTTTGACTGAATCTTTGATTTATTGAAATCAAATTACTCTTCACTATCTCTGTAACGATTTTTTACCATATGCCCAATAACTAGCAATGATCGAATCAGATACCATCATCATTTTAATATTGGAAGAAAGGCCAAGTGAGAGAGAAAGAGTGGAGGGTAGAGGAAAGATCGAATCTGACCTTCTGCAAGCTTGGCAGACAGTTCTTGGGCTTTAGCATCTGCCTCGGAGTATGCTGCACGAAGATGCTTCAAAGCATCCTCTGCAGCGTCTTGGGCTTGCTTTTGCTCCAATAATTCTCTATTCAAAGATTCTATCTTTTCATGTAGCTCCTTGACATTTTCAGTCACACTCCCTTCCTGCTCGGTTTCAATTTTTGTCCCACAGATCCCACTAGAATCCAATTGCAGAGTCTTCAAGCCTTCAATATGAGCCTTCAGATATATATTCTGAAAATTGAGTTCAATAACCATCTGTACAAGCTGGTCATGAGTCTCATCGCAACCAGGGTACTGGGCCCTATCAGGCACCGCATTGCCCTTGATTAGAAATCCATCTCTGTCATGATTTATGTCTGATACTTGTTCTTCTGATTTTACGGTAACACCTTTATGAAATTCCGGCATTCCATTAATCTCGCTCTCCTGTGTCGACATTGCCTAGCTCTTGGCGATCAATGTGTAAACTCCATCTATTAGACCTATTGACAGAACATGCAACATATACTTCAGAAAAGAAAATAAGCCATCCAAACAGAAAGACCAATACAAGCACTCATGTTACTATCTGCTATGAACATCATAAGAAGAGAATTTGGGAGATTGGAAATTGTCGATTCAATTTTTGTGAATTCTACTATCGCTATTGACGTTTGGATCTGATTACCTCTTCAGGATCCAAGCCCCCACCCTGGCACCGCAATTGAGGGGAATCAAGTACAAATTCTGAACTTTAGAGATCCGGTGATATGATAAGCAACCCAACCTCTTAATCAGAAAGTAATACGCCAAAAGAAAATCTCAAGAACACAAGCAATTTCCAGGCGCCCAGAGTATCTGACGAAACCAGACCTCAACTGATGAATGCGATCGAACTTGCTCTGCTCGAGCCCTCGAGATTACATTAGTCGAAGATTGATCCAACTCCGTTAACTAAAAAAGGAATTTCTAATGGAAGAGATGGAGTTCCATTTGCATTTTGCCTTTCCGAGAACGTGAAACTGAAACTGAAACTGAAACTGAAACTGATGAGAGATAGCAGGTCCAATAGAGTCCTGCTCTCATCTCTTTTTTTTTTTTTTTTGGGTAAGAGTCCTGCTCTCATCTCATGGCTATTGTAATGGGTGTGTTCTCCGAAGGCATACCTGCCCTGCCGCCCCTGCCGCAATTACACATGAAAGGGAAAATGTTAATTCTTTAAGGGCATTTTCGTGATTAAGTATTAAACCATGGAAGTTTTACCCCTAATAAAAGGGAGAGAGATGTGTACGCTAGCGTTATATAATGGAATCTACATCTTAGATCCCCTACCTACATCTGCGTCATTCAACAAGTCCAGACCCAGATGAGCTGCTCTTCCTCGAAGTCGCCACTAGGCTTCATGATTCAGCTTCTGCTATAGGTTTGTCCAGTAATCCTCGTCATGTTCTATTAAACGGAAAGTAAACAGAGGATCAAGAATTACCTCGATATAGCTTTCCTTGCAATGGAATAGATCTGGTTGGGGTACTCGTTGATCCGCATAAGCAATGAGAACAAAGGATTGCGGCGATCTCGTTAGGCAATATTCCACCTCCAAATCTAAAGATTGCAATGGAGATCCTTAGACACACACTCTTAATTGAGAGAGAGAGAGATTAGGTAAAAAAACTTGCTTTGTTTTTAGGCCAAACCCTCTTATTTATAGAGAACTGGCCAGCTAGGGTTCCTAATCCTAGTGGGTCTATGAATTACCCTAGTGGGCGACCCACGAATGAACTGGGTCCACACCCAGTCCGACCTAGTTCAATTAACATCTTCCACTCACCCACGCAGGGCGGACATACTCAATTATCCATTCTAGAAATCTCTCTTCCATAGGTGTCTCATCATACAGGTAATGGAGCATGTGACCTAACGAAATAGTACGAATGTGGGAGTGTTATATCAAGTTTCATTTAACCAACTTAGCACATCACTCACAAATAATTTGGGATACCCTAAACAATCTAACTATACCAAATCTAGCACTCTCGATCCCTTATGATGAACAATGTTGACCTCAAAACATGTGATGTGCTTATGACTATGTCGAGACATAAATACGACTAGTCGCCCGGGCAATAAGCCACAAAACAAGGGAGTTCTTCATGACATAGTCTTAAGTAGAGGGTATCCATAGGATCAACTCAATTTGCTCCAAGTGACTCACACAGTGACGAAAAAAGGATCTATTCAGTCACTATCACAAATGGTCGTAACAAAGCACATACAGTATGAAATGTATGCTATGGTGCAACTCCCACTAAGGTAGGCATATCACTCAAAAAATAAAAAGAACACCATACGAGTTTGGGTTCAATCGCACTTTCAAGCATTTAACCTGAGTCAATTAGCCTAGTGGCCCCTATGGCGCCTGCCTGAATTCTCACACTCAGCTATAAATAAGCTACACTGAGACATGGGATCTTTGTGTTCAACCATATAAAGGTCTCATCTTAGCTCTAACTAAGGCATCGCTTAGCTAAAAATTTGTATGTTTATCTCGTTCGCTATCTTTAAGAACCAAGATGAATTTGGCTCATCTTGCTTGTTGTTTTCAAACACTAAAGTAAATCACTCGTGTAATTGGGTCGATTCAAGCTTGGTGACATATTTACAAAATAAAATGTGTATACACACAAATCACCTTAAAGAATTATATTCTCATATATAAATCAAAGCCTGATAACAATAATATCTAGACAAAATATTAAAATTCAAGACACAAATCATCCATGTCTAAGTCTCAGATTTCTAACATGAGTAAGAAAAACGTCCCTAGTAGTAGGCTTAGTTAATGGATCAGCCACCATATTACTCATGGAGATATGTTTCAAGACAAATTCCACTTGTGCAACCATTTCTCGAACGTAGTGATATTTGGCATCTATGTGTTTGGCTTTCACATGGAACTTGGGGTCCTTAATGAATGCCAAAGTTGTCGTACTATCATAGTGTACATGCATCGCATCTCCTAAATAAGTGGTAACGACACTGTAAGAACCTCCTCAGCCAAACGGCCTCATAAACGGTTGTCAAGCACGTGATGTACTTGTACTCCATGAGGAAGGGGAAGTTAATTCCGATGTGGTTGAGGAAGAGTGATTGGCTGAAATAATAGTACTCTTGAGCATTTTGGAAGATCACCTAGATGAAACCAACAAAACGTTGAGTGACGTGGCTATTAATGAAGACTACGATGTTGAATAAGGGAAGTTCCTCTAGGAAATAGGGGAAATGACACCTTGGAAGAAGCATTAGATACAGAACTCCAATGTCTCTTCAATGTAGTACAGAAGGTGCAGGCCTAGGCTTGGGACATTTGTGAAGGACCTCGGCTTCCTAACTCTAACCAGGAGAAAAGACCTAAAGAGCTTGCAGGAGAAGGTGCCCCTATGGTTGGAATCATTACCATCACTGATAGTGTAATACCCTACTTCTTAAACCTGGTCTGATTACACGGTTGACCCAGTTTAACCATGCAGGACCCGAACCGGAGAGGGTTAAGGCGGGTTCCTTATGAACCATAATGGCAAGGGTGACTTTGAACACCGATTGGCCAGACAAGTCCGAGTCAGTGCCAGAAGAGACGGGTGTACCCAAGCCGTGTACATGCACATATCATAAGGCCATGTACGGATAAAGCAGGTATGTAGCCGTATCTTAAAGCGCATACGTATATTATATCTTATGCCAAGAGTGAAATTCGTGCTGAGAGTCGAATTCCATCAAAATCCCACTTGGTGACCAATTTTTGGCCCTCAGGTGGGCGGTCATAGGTGGGCGCATCCGCCCACCTGAGTGACCCACCCATGTGTTACTAATAGTTTTCAAAAAGTATAAATAGCAGGATTTGTGTTTTTTTTTCAAAATCTCATTTATTACATTGAATAGTTGGTGAGAAGATTTAAGAGGAGAGAGAAAAGAAGAGAGGAAAGAGAACGAAGGAGAAAGGGGAAGGAAGAGGAAGAAGGAATGGATTTAAGTGGCGCCAAAGCTTGATCTTCCCATTCCGACACCGAAAAAGTGATCTCCAACGCGAGATCTGCGTTTAGAGGTGAGTGAAGGCTATATTCCCTAAACTTTCACCATACCCAAGTAAAACCCTTGATTTGGGTAGTGGTTCTTGGGATCTTGTAGATTCCCCTTGAGATGATGAATCTAAGGTTTAATAGATGGTTTACGTGTTGATTTTGAAGGATTTGAAGAAGTGTTTCCACGGTTGGAGGAGCATTGGTGATTTGAAGTGATTTTGGGGTTTTTAAAAGTATTCTTGAGCAAATAAGGTAAGATGGCTTCCATTCCTTAAATCTAACCTAGATATAGGTTAGAACCATCTTATGAGACTTTGAATGTGTGGAGAATGGGTTTGGAAAAGCCCCATTTGGATTCCCCAAAGGTTGGGAAAGGTTTCGGGGAAAAATGACATTTTTCGCCAAGACCGGTGGGCCAAATGGCCCGCCTGAGGGCACCCGCCTGAGAGGGTAGGCCCTCGGGGCCAACTGGCGGGCCCAACCGATGGGCAGACCGGCAGGCCAACCTACCCGTCGATCTTAGCAGGGCCCTCAAGGCCAACCGGTGGGCCCTACGATGGGCTGATCGGTGGGCCAACCTGCCCATCGATCATGACCGGTGGGTCGACCTACCTACCAGTTATGACTGGTGGGTCATGACAGGTGGGCTGTCTGACCCACCCGAGAGGCTCCCGACATGATTTTTTATGTCCGAATGGACCCAAAACGGACGTGTGACCTTCTTCTAGAATTCTAAACATGATTCTGTCATCAAATCTTGTTAGTTTCGACCCCCAAAAGTGGCGAAATGCTAACCCCGTCCACTTATGATAGGTTCACCAAAACTTACACTTCTCGCACTGAATCTCACCCGTACTGGGCGCGAATCTTTGTACACAACAGGTAAGTGGGGAGAGGACGTTTGACCTTGTTTCAAGGCTTGTTTGGCATTCATTTAATTGTATCTAGACTAGCCATGTCATCATGCAAATGCTATGTAGCTTAGCCATCCTCATATTTTATGCCATGTGTGCTGTGTTTATTTCTCAATGCCAAATGATGATATGCTTATGTTATGAATGTTGACATCATTATGCATGATGCATTAATAGACTAGATGCCGTAGTCGGCTTGGAAACGAGTGCATTGGTGGCCCGTGGAATGGGACGCGGTGGTACTATGCAATTGTACTATGTCATATAGGAGCATGCGGTTTAGGATTATCATCTTCCCATGCTACGACCCTTCCCAACAGGGGTTGAGGTGTTGGGTTACCATTTGGGGGGAAGCAGTGGTCGATGTTGTCGGGTCACTGTGGCAGTTAGACATATGCTCGGCTGGTCATTAGGATAGTCGGCAACCTCGGTGGTATATTCAAAAGAGCCAATCGTACTGTTTTTAAATTGCTGGAGTCAGCACCTTTAATTTCTGTCATTTACTTTATGTTGAGAGCTGATGGTCGGCATGTTTTATTTTTTTAAGTACTCACGGTGGGCCTTCTCCGATAGCCCTATGGGCGTATCGCGGGATGGAGTTCGCAGCTCGTACCCAGAGTATACGCGCACTTTGGTTGTAGTAACACTAAACTAAGGACTTAGTAATGTTGTTTAGGTGGAAGTGATTAAAAATGAATTACATAGCATATAGTGCATAGGATTGTGATTTGTTGCGTGGACTGCTGTGTGGTCCTTCTTTTCACTTACTGAGCTAGTGAGCTCATCCCACGTGTGCACCTCTTTTAGATGATTTTGCAGGTCATCAACCTGAAGAGCCGGGTCGGGCCCCACAGTTGAATTCCCTGAAGAGGATTGGTGGGTCCCCGAGGAATTAGACCACGACACGGATTGCCCGTGCGAGGGCTGTGCTGCGGGACCACAGTTTTGATACCGAGCTGAGCTTGACTCTTTGATTTTTTGATGATCCCTTTGATACCGAGCTGAGCTGCACTCTTTGATTTTTGATGATCCCTTTTGATACCGAGTTGAGCTTGACTCTTTGATTTTGATGATCCCTTTGATACCGAGCTGAGCTGTACTCTTTGTATTTTTTGTTGATGATCCCTTTTGTGTACTTGATATGTAAATTGTATTCTTTTTGTGTAAATATCATGCCTGCGGGCCCACATGTACTTAACTATGTATTACAATTTGGGTATCAAGTATAATGGGAATATTTACAGGTAAAGTAAGTCTTCCACTGAACTGTTGAACATTTTTTTAGTTGTGTGTATGTTGTGGTTGGATACTGTATTAGATGATCCTGGCAGGTTTGGATTAGCTGGTGTTAACCCGGTCACTGGCCCGGTTCTGTGTGAACGGTGTGTGACAAATAGTGACGATGAATATAAGGGATATCCCACTGAAATGATTATCAAGAGGCCCGTGAGTATAATGGAGACACAGAGCAGGAAGGAGTTCAAAAACAAATCATTGACGGTGGAACAACCCAAAACAAATGGGATAACAGAGAAGCATTTCAGTGCGGAGCTAGAAAATCTAGTTCTGACATAACTCAAGGAGGTGTAAGCTAACATTTGCATTTGGAGTTCTATTGATGGCCTCCTCGTCCCACAGAGAAGCCATACTTAAGTCTCTTCCCAGTGTACACGTGCCTATTGAGATTGACCCAAAGCAGCTCTCACAAATAGTAGGGGCAATATAAGCAGTGCAATCATTAATGTTCTCTGGTTCCGATCTACCTATCCAAGGGGTTAAACACAACCGGTCTTTGCATATAACTGTTAAATGCCATGACAATGTGGTACCTCAGGTTTTGATTGACAATGGGTCTGCTCTGAATGTTCTGCCATTAAGATCAGCCTTGAGTGTTGGTCTGGTTATGGAAAAGATGAGACCATCAAATCAGACAGTGTAGGCTTATGATAACACTAAGAGGGAAATTCTTGGGGTCTCACAACAACTGTGGCCATCGGCCCGACAAATTTTGATATTGACTTCCAAGTGATAGATATTCTGGCTTCTTTCAATATGCTCTTCGGAAGGCCTTGGTGGCATCAAGCCAAGTCAGTATCTTGTAGCTTGCATCAGAAGTTGAAAGCCATGCACAAAGGGAAGGTGATAACCATGTCAGGGGATCCAGAGTTAGTCAACACCTTAGTCAATATTGAGAAAAGGGGGGGGGGGAATAGGAAGAAGAGATCCACCTCAGTGGGTTCGAGATAAAAGGTACCTATGCTTTCCTCGCTAAGGGAGCAGTTGAAGAAAATATCCCTATAGACTATGAAACCATCTGGAGTCCGTCAGTGGGCCATATGATGAATAAGATGCAGTATTTCTCAGGAATGGGGCTAAATAAATATCACTAGGTTGTGCCTAAGTTTCCTATTATGGTTGAAGCCAAAGGAAGAAAGGGAAAAGGGTACCAAAGGTTTGAGCAAGAAGCATACAACAAGAAGTCGGTAGCAACATATTATCCTGCCCTCAATGGGTATTTTGTGAAGGAAGGAGAAGATTTCCCATTCTGTGAAAATATGGAGCCTTGGTTTGACAAGGTAGTGGCTTGTATTCAACCGGGATTTGAGATATTCTTCCAAGACCGTTTTATTGGGTCCACTATGACTTAGAGCAGCTTCAGCGTCAGAAAAGGATGATGAGATCTTTGATATATCAAGGATCCTGATGATTGAAGATGAAGATTCCCCCCTTGATCCCACTATGTTGAGCCAATTCAAAAAGCCAGTCAACCCTTGGATACTTCTGAAAAGGGAATGGGAAAAGAAAGTGAGATTGGTGTGGTGCTTACATCTGCCAGTTGACATGAAGAGACATATCTGAACATTCTTCCAAGAGATGTGTGCAAAAGAGCTGCATGGACTGAAGCCTAGACCATTTCGTGGAGAAACCATCTATGCCCAGGAAAGAAGAGCTAGAAGAATGAGGGTTTGTGTGCATTGTGCCAGGACCAACTGCAATGGAATAGTCAGGGAGAAGGGGTTGAAATGTGACTGACGGGTAGGAATGGTTTCAGGAAGCCACCTAAAAAAGCTAGAATTCATCAACAACGGTCTAAGTAGCCTTAATCTAGGTTCATCTCTTGCAAAGCTTGGCATAGGATACTCAAATATTCATCAGATAATTTGGTGGACAAGAAACTCCAGAAGATTTAAATAGCAGCAATTATCATAGAAGAAGACGAGGGTCCACTATCGTATCTGCTGATTCATAAAGCAAATGGACCACTACTGAATTGGACCAGTGCTGGGGAGAGCTTTAAGTTTACTTACACCCAAGAGTCAACTGGTCAGAATGTCACTAAAAAAAGCAAGTCTTTGATGTAATTTTTTTTCCTATGAATAATAAGTTCAAATTCGTGTATTCTGAGTCTGTCATTCCTCTTTCAAATATTAATGAAATTTCTAATACTAATTATGATTTGCCTCCATTTTCTGATGATGATCTTAATGAATATCTGTGATACCCTACTCTCTAAACCTGGTCTAATTTCCCGGTTGGTTCAATTTGGTCTTGCAGGACCTGAACCCAAGCAAGCCGAGGCGAGTACCTTATGGAATATGATGGCAAGGGTGACTCTGAACTTAGGTTGGCCAGATGAGTTGGAGTCGGTGCCTAGTGAAGTCCGTGTGCCCAAGTCCTGCACTTGCACGTATCACCGGGCCATGTACTCATAATAAAGGTACGTGGCCATATTCTATGTTAAGTGCACACATTAACCAATTACCAAGAGTGAAATGCGTGTAGGGGCCGAGCCCCATCAAAATCCCAATGATTCTGCTAAGTTTTGGCCTACTGGTGGGTGGTCATAGGTGGGTCAGACCCACTAGTGTGACCTACCACTCTGATCACTAGATATTTTGACCCAATTATAAATAGCATTTATTACCTTTGTTTCCCTCATTTATTGTTTTACACGGTGGGTGAGAAAAGTAAAGAAGAGAGAGAAAAAGAAGAAAGAGAAGGGAAGGAGGAAGAAAAAGGGGAAGAAGATGTTCGTTGTGCGACGCAGAGATTGAATCTTTCGATTTCGATGCCGGATTAGTGATCCTCATCTCGAGATCTACGATTTGAGGTGAGTAAAGACTGCATTTCTTAAACCCTCATGAAACCCTAAGTGAAATCCTATGATTTGGGTAGGAATCCTTTAGATCTTGTTAATCTCTCTTGAGAATGTAAATCTAAGGTTTAATAAATGACCTACATGTTGTTTATGAAGGATTTAGAGGAAGAACTTGCAAGTTTTTTGAAGCATTTGTTGATTTCTTGAGCTAAAGAGAAGATTTGAGGTTTTTGAAGTGTTCTTGAGCAAAGAAGTAAAACCCTAGCTTGGAACTTTGAATCAATCCTAGATCTATGTTGGAATCATGATATGGAACCTTAGATTTGTGAAAAATGCGGTCGAATCGACCCGTGGTGGTTTCCCTAAGGTGGGATAAAGGATGAAAGTGAACAGCAAAATCCCGATTCTGAGTGATGGGTGCCCTGGAAGTGGTCAGACCCACCAATCTGAAGCCTGCCTGTCCTGGTTCGGCTTCTGGCTCGATCGGTGGGTGGGTGGGCACCTGGCCCACCGCTCTTGACAGGGCCCCTGGGCTAACCGTTGGGAGAGGATCGGTGGGTACTTGGCCCGTCGATTGACCTACCAATTTGACCCATCGGGTTTTGATTGGGCACAAATTTGTCGGGCAATCTCCTATAGTGATTCTAAACATGTTGGGATCATCATACCTCATTGGTTATAAGCCTAAAGTGGAGATATACTAAGCTCGACCTCTTTTATGATAGGTTGTACTAGGAACTCACATCATCGCATGCCGAATCTTCCTCGTACCAAGGGTGATCATTGTACACAAATAGGTAAGTGGGAAGAGGACATTGGCTTTTATTTTTGGAGTGTTTTTACATCATTCCATTATTGTGGTAGACTAGCCATGACATCATTTCACTATTGTGTGTAGCCTAGTCATCATCGAATGCCATTTGCATGTATTGATGTGTGCATTATGAAATTCATTTATGACTTGATATGCTGATATCTTTAATTGTTAAATGCTCATTCCTGCTTTGAGATATGAGATGGATGACTTTAAACTATTGAATATGATGCATTGCTAGACTAGATGCCGTAGTCGGCTTGGACACGAATGCATCGGTGGCCCGTGGAATGGGATGCGGTGGTATTGTGCAGTTGTACTATCTCATATAGGAGCATGCGGTTAGGAATGACATATCCTTGTGCTATGACCCTTCCCAACAGGGGTTTAGGTGTTGGGTATATCATTGGGGGGAAGCCGAGGTTGTGTACCAATGGTGGCGGTTAGAAGTACGCCCAGCCGATCTCTAGGACTGTCAGAAACTTTGGTGATATAACAAAAGGGCCAATCATACTGCTTTTAAATTAATGCAGGGCAAGACCCATTTTACTTTAATACAGGGCAAGACCCATTTTACTTTTTCGGTACCCATGGCTGGCCTTCTCCAGCATCTTATAGGCATATCACTGGATGGGGTTCGTGGCTCACACCAGGGGCATACACACACTGTAGTTGCAAGTAGCATATGAACTATGACTTAGTTGTGATGTGTAGGTGGTTTAAGATAATAAAATGAACTTACATACATATAGGTGCATTTGTATTACGAATGATTGATTGGTCTTTCTTTTTACTTAATGGGCTAGTGAACTCATCTCACATGTGCACCACTTTTTAGATGATCTTGCAGTTTATCTGGCTGAAGAGCTAGAGCTGGGACCCACTGTGGAGTTTTCAGCTGAGGAGTAGTGAGTCCCTAAAGATCTTGGGCATGGAACCGAGTGCCCATCCGAGAGTTGTGTTGCGGGATAGCAACACTGATACCAACCCAGGTTTCTTTTTTATTATTTTATGATGTTACCCCTTTTGTTTTCTGGATATTTAAATTGTAATTCTTGTGTATATATCACGCCTACGGGCCCACATGTATATATACTATGTAATACAATTTGAGTATCAAGAGTACTGGGGTATTTATAGGTATGTACATGTAAGACTTCTGTTGAAATACAGAACTTGCTTGACTTAGTGTGTGTGTATATGTTGTGATGTGGTTACTGTATCAGATGATCCTGGTAGGTTTTGGGTTAACAGGTGTTAACTCGATCATCGGTCCGGTATGTGAGAACAGGGTGTGATAGTATCACAACTTAATAAAACAATGCAAGCCTAAAAAAGCCCAACCCATCCATGAGGATACTCTAGCCATTAATTTGGGAATAGACCAATGCCCTCGAGAGCGTAAAATTGGTGCTACCCTAGATGATGAAGAAGCAGCTCAGATGATAAGTCTTCGCCATGAGTTAATGGAAGTCTTCGCTTGGTCCTATGAAGACATGCTCGGGATTGATCCAAGTACTGTGCAACACCACTTGCCGACATATCCTGTCACCAGGCCTGTCAAGAGAAGAATACGTCTAGAATGGAGTTAGAAGATCAGAGAAGAAATGATGAAACTGTGGAATGCCGATTTCCTCCAAGTTGTGGAGTACCCCCAATGGTTGGCCAATGTTGTCCTAGTCCCCAAGAAAGATGGGAAGGTGCGGATGTGTGTGGATTTCCAATATCTCAATAGAGTGAGCCCGAAAGATGACTTCCCATTGCCGCATATTGATGTGTTTATTGACAACACGGTGAAGCATGCCTTGCTATCTTTTATGGATGGTTTCTTAGGGTACAACCAAATAAGTATGCACCCCGAGGACAAAGAGAAAACAGCTTTCACCACCCCGAGGGGAACATATTGTTATAAGATGATGCCACTTGGAATGAAGAATGCCAGGGCAACTTATCAGAGGGCAGCCATTGCCATCCTCCATGACATGATGCACAAAGAGGTGGAAGTCTATGTTGATGACAAGATAGTGAAGTCTATGGATCGGCCAGGACATATTCCTGCTTTGAGAAGATTCTTTGAGAGGATCAAGAAGTATCAACTAAGGTTGAACCCCCAAAAATGTGTATTTGGTGCAGTGACCAAAAAACTCCTGGGACTCCTGGTAAGTGAAAGAGGCATTGAGGTCAACCCTATTAAAATCAAGGCGATTCAAGAAATGCCCTCACTAAAAAAGAGAAGGAAATACGTGGATTCTTTTGTCGCATCCAGTACATCAACTGGCTCATATCTCAGCTAACTACTATTTACGAGCTGATCTTCAAGCTGCTGAAGAAAGATAATCCCAAAAAGTGGAACAACCAATGCCAACGGGAATTCAAAAAAATAAAGTACTTGACAAACCCACTGGTGTTAGTACCGCTCATTGTTGGAGAGCCTCTTTTATTGTACTTGTCCATAGGAGAAAATTCCATGGGATCATTATTGGCTTAAGAAGAGAAAGAAATGGAGCAGAGCAATCTATCTATTATTTGAGGAAAAAGTTCCTAGAATATGAAACGCGATACACATCTCTAGGGAAGACTTGTACAACATTGGTTTGGGCAACACGAAGGTCGAGGCATTATATGGTGTCATACCCGGTTCGCCTGATCTCAAGGATGGATCCAATCAAATATCTCTTTGAGAAGCCGACTTTGATAGGAAGAATAGCTGTCACACTCCATTCTCATAGAACTGACTGGTGATTGAGTTAACTCCTATTAACCCAAAACCTGCCATGATCATCCAATGCAATAGCCACAACACAACATACACACAACTAAAGAAAGTAAAATCTGGATTTCAACAGAAGTCTTGTATGTATATTCCTGTAAATACCCCAATACTCTTGATACCCAAATCGTGTTACTTAGTACAGCTACATATGGGCCCGTAGGTGTGATATATACACAAGAAATACAATTTAAATATCCAAAGCACAAAAGGGGTAACATAACAAAGAATAAAAAACAATCTCACGGCGAGTATCACTGTTGTTGTCCTACAACATAGCTTTCACACGGGCACTCAGTACTGTGTCCAATATCTTCAGGGACCCACCAATCCTCGACTGAAAATTCTACAGTGGGTCCCGGCTCTAGCTCCTAATTCAAAAAACCTACAAGATCATCTAAAAATGGTATGCACGTGGGATGAGCTCACTAGCCCAGTAAGTGAAAAGAAAGACCAAGCAAGCATTCGCAATACAAATGAACTTATATGCATAAAATGTCTATTTTTATTATCCTAAATCACTTAAGCAACATTGCTAAGTCATAGGTTATGTGCTATTCACAATCATAGTGCGCGTATGCCCCGAGTATGAGTCGTGAACCCCATCCCGCGATACGCCCATAGGGTTATCGAAGAAGGTCAGCCGTGGGTACCCAGAAAAGTAAATTACTGTTCCTTAGCGACATTAAAGTAAATGACATTAAAGTAAATTGGGCCTTGCCTTGCATTAAAGTAAATGGCATTAAAGTAAATGCAATACGATTGGCCCTCTGATTATATCACAAAAGTTGTCGATTGTCCTAGTGATCAGCCAGGCGTACTTCTAACCTGCATCATTGGTACACAACCTCAGGCTTCCCCCCAGTGATGTATCCAACACCTAAACCCCTGTTGGGAAGCGTCATAGCGTAGGAAAATATCATTCCTAACCACATACTTCTATATGAGATAGTACGACTGTATAGTGCCACTGCATCCCATTCCACAGGCCACCAATGCAATATTTTCAAGCCGACTACGGCATCTAATCTAGCAATACATCATGTTCAGTAATTGAAATCATTCATCTCATAATTCATAACAAGAAATAAACATTTAATAATTAATGTTACAGCCACATCATAAACGAATTTCATAATGTACAAGATAATGCATGCAAATGGCATTCGTGAATGGCTAGTCTACACACAATAATAAAATGATGACATGGCTAGTCTACAACAGTAATGGAATGTTGCAAAAACACTCCAAAAATAAAGTCAATGTCCTCTCCCCACTTACCTAGATATGTACAATGTTCGCCCTTGGTACGAGAGAGATCCGACTTGCGGTGATGCAAGGTTCTAGCAAAACCTATCATAAAAATGTCGAGTTTAGTATATCTCTACTTTAGGATCATAACCAATGAAGTACGATGATCTCAATGTGTTTAAAATCATTATAGGAGGTTGCCCAACAAATTTGGGCCTTATCAGAGCCCTATAGGCCCCACTGGTAAGTCAACCAATTAGGTCAGGGGCTTTGCCAGGATTGACGGGCCAGGTCACCCATTGGTCCTTGGCCATGCTCAAACCAGGGGCTCTGCCAAGACCGATTGGCTGGGTGCAACGGGCTAGGTCGCCTACTGGTCGAGCCCGAAACCCAATCAGGATAGGCGGGCTCCAGATTTGTGGGTCCAATCACTTCCCAGGGCACCCACCAATCAGAACTAGAATTCTGCTATTCACTTCCGTTTTTCATCCCATCTTGGGAAACCACAAGAGGTTGATTCGATCACATTTTTCACACATCTAAGGTCCTATATTGTGTTTCCAATCTAGATCTAGGGTTGATTCAAAGTTTAAAGTGTGGATCATACCTCGTTACTCAAAAACACCTTCAAAACTCCAAATCTCTTCTTTAACTCAAGAAATCATCAAATGCTCTTCAAATCTTAACATATAGGTTTTCCATTAAACCTTAGATTCATTGTCTCAAGTGGGATTAACAAGATCTAAAGGATTCCTACCTGAATCAAAGGGTTTCACTTAGGGTTTCTTAAGCGTTTAGGAAATATAGCCTTCACTCACCTCAAATCGTAGATCTCAAGACAAGGATCACTTTTCGACGCCGAATGGAAAGATCTAACCTCGACGTCGCACCATGAGCATTTCTTGTTCTTTTTCTTCCTTTTCCTTCTTTCTTTTCTCTCTCTTCTTTACTTTTCTCACCCACCTGCTAAAGCATTAAATGAGGAAAAGGAAAAGTCATAATTCTATTTATACTTGGGTCAAAATATCTAATGACCAAACTAGTAGGTCACATTAGTGGGTCCGACCCTCCTATGACCACCCATCGATCAGTCGAAACTTAGCCAAATAATTGGGATTTCGATAGGACTCGGCTCCTGACACATATTTCACTCATGGTATATGATTTAAAATATGTACTCGTCATAAAATATGGCTACGTACTTTTATTGTCTGTACATGGCCTTGTGATATGTGGATGTGCACGGCTTGGGCATGCAGACTTCAGTAGGCACTGGTTCAGATTCGTCTGGCCAACCCGAGTTTAGAGTCACCCTTGCCATCATATTCCATAGGGTACCCATCTCAACTCGTTAGGGTTCAGATCCTGCACGACCAACCTAACCAACTGGGTAAATAAATCAGGTTTAGAAAGTAGGGTATCACATTAACCTCCCTTTTTGATATTTTCATCCTCGAAATTGTAATAACTGATTGTCCGAAAAGATGAGGATATTTGGCATGGATGTCATCTTCTTTAGCCCATCGAACCTTCACAAAAGTTATGGAGTGATTGTAAAGGGTTTTCACCTTCTGATCTAGAATTTCAGCAAGCTACTCTTCATATGTCATATCAACTTCTAAATACTCCGGTTACACGGGAAGCACATGGGATGGATCATGAATGTACCGCTTCAGCATAGAAATGTGAAATATAATGTGAACCTTGCTGAGGGAAGGTGGAAGAGCCAACATATATGCTACAGGAGCCAACTCGTGCTAAGATTTCAAGTAGACCAATATATCTCGGACTTAGCTTGCCCTTTCTGTAGAATCTATGCAACCCTTTGGTAGGAGAGATTTTAAGAAACACTTTCTCCCCCTCTTGGAATTCAATGACCTTTCTGCTATTGTCTGCATAGCTCTTTTGGCGTGATTGGGCTACCTTAATCCTCTCCCGAATGACGTTAACCTTGTCACACATCATGTCACACCCCGTTCACACAGAACCGGGCTAGTGACCGGGTTAACACCGGTTAACCCAAACATGCCAGGATCATCTGATATAGTATTCCACCACAGCATACACACAACTAAGAAAGAGCTCATCAGTTCAGCGGAAGACTTGGTTTACCTGTGAATATTCCCATATTACTTGATACCCGAATTGTGATACAATAGTTAAATACATGTGGGCCCAAAGGCATGATATTTACACAATAAGAGTACAATTCACATATCAAGTACACAAAAAGAATCATAAAAAATCAGAGTGTACAGCTCAGCTCGGTATCGAAGCTTAGAGCTCAGCTCGATATCAAAGGTTGAGCCCAGCTCGGCATCACAAGGTAGAGCTCAGCTCGGCATCAAAAGTGGAGCTCAGTTCGGTATCAGAACTGCGGTCCCACAGCACAACTCTCGCACGAGCAATCAGTGCCGTGCTCTAACTCCTCAGGGGCCCACCAATCCTCTTCAGGGAACTCAACTGTGGGACCCGACCCGTGCTCTTCAGATGGATGACCTGCAAAATCATCTAAAAGAGGTGCACACGTGGGATGAGCTCATTAGCTCAGTAAGTGGAAAGATGGACCACACAGCAGTCCACACAACAATTCACAACCATATGCACTATATGCTATGCAATACATTTTAAATCACATCCACCTAAGCAACATTACTAAGTCTTTGGTTTATTGCTACTACAACCACAGTGCGCGTATGCTCTGGGTACGAGCCGCGAACTCCATCCCGCGATACACCTATAGGGCTGTCGAAGAAGGCCCACCGTGAGTACTCGAAAAAATAAAAACATGCCGACCACCATCTCTCAACATAAAGTAAATGACTGAAAATTAAAGGTGCTGACTCCAGCAATTTAAAAGCAGTACGATTGGCCCTCTTGTATATAGTACCGGGGTTACTGACTATCCTAATGACTAGCCGAGCGTAATGTCTAACCGCCACAGTGACTCGACAACCGCGACCACTGCTTCCCCCCAAATGGTAACCCAACACCTTAACCCCTGGTGGGAAGGGTCGTAGCACGGGAAGGTGATAATCCTAAACCGCATGCTCCTATATGACAATAGTACGATTGCATAGTGCCACCGCATCCCATACCACGGGCCACCAATTCACTCATTTCTAAGCCGACTACGGCATCTAGTCTATTAATGCATCATGCACAATGATGTCAACATTTATCACATAAGCATATCGTCACTTGGCATTTAGAAAATAAACACAACACCCAAGCATAACAATGTGAGGATGACTAATCTACATAGCATTTTCATGATGGCATGGCTAGACTAGATACGATTAAATGAATGCCAAACAATGCCTTGAAACAAGGCCAAACGTCCTCTCCCCACTTACCTGTAGTGTGTAAGGACTCACGCTCGGTACGGGTGAGATCCGGTACGAGAAGCGTGAGATTTGGTGAACCTGACCTGAGTGAGCGGGGTTAGTATTTCACCACTTTGGGATCAAGATTAACATGATCCAATGACAAGATCATTTTTAGAATCTTAAAAGAAGGTCACACGTCCGATTTGGGTCCAATCGGATAAAAAAATCACGTTCGGAGCCTCTCGGGTGGGTCGGACAGCCCACCAGTCAGACCCACCAGTCTGGACCGATAGGTAGGTCGGCCCACCAGTTGGGCCCGAGGGCCCTGCCCTCTCAGGCGGGTGCCCACAGGCGGGCCAAATGGCCCACCGGTCTTGGCGAGAAACAACCATTTCTTCCCAAACTTCCCCCAACCTTTGGGGATTCAAATGGGGCTTTTCCAAACCCATTTTTCACACATTCAAGGTCTCATAAGATGGTTCTAACATAAATCTAGGTTAGATTTAAGGAATGGAAAGCCATCTTACCTTCTTTGCTCAAGAACACCTTCAAAACCCCAAAATCACTTCCAATCACCAATGTTCTTGCAACCGTGGAAACCCTTCTTCAAATCCTTCAAAATCAACACATAAATCATCTATTAAACCTTAGATTCATCATTTCTAGGGGGATTTACAAGAGCTCAAGAAATCCTACCCAAATCAAGGGTTTTACTTGGGTATGGTGAAAGTTTAAGGAACCCAACCTTTGCTCACCTCTAAACATAGATCTAGTGTTGGAGATCACTCTTCCGGCATCGGAATGGGAAGATCAAGCATCGGCGCCACTGAAATCCATCTCTTCTTCCTCTTCCTTCTCTTCTCTTCTTCTTTCCTTTCTTTTCTCTCTCCTCTTTACTCTTCTCACCAACGTACGAGTGTCATAAATGAGAAATAAAGAAACTCATAAATGCTATTTATACTTCCTAAAATACTAAGTAATTCACATGGGTTTGCCCCTTAATATACGGCTACATACCTGCTTTATCCGTACATGGCCTTGTGATAGGTGCATGTACACGGCTTGGGTACACCCATCTCTTCTGGCACTGGCTCGGACTTGTCAGGCTAGCCGGTGTTTAAGGTCACCCTTGCCATCATAGTCCATAAGGAATCCGCTTTAACTCTCTCCGGTTCGAGTCCTGCATGGTTAAACTGGGTCAACCGTGTAATCAGACCAGGTTTAAGAAGTAGGGTATTACATTTACCCCCCCTTTCTGAAAATTTCGTTCTCAAAATTGGCGTACCTGGTTGTTTAAAGAGATGAGGGTACTTGGCTTGGATTTCATCCTCTTTCTCCCAAGATGCTTCTTCAAGTGAATGATTAGCCCATCGCACCTTTACATAGGAAATGGAGCGGTTGCAAAGGGTCTTCACCTTTCGGTCCAAAATTTCAGCCTGCTGCTCTGTGTAGGTCATGTTAGCTTCTAAATATTCTGGTTCCACGGGTAAAACATGAGAGGGATCATGAACGTATCGCTTTAGCATGGATACATAAAATGCGTTATGAACATCCCCGAGCGATGGTGGCAGAGCAAGTATGTAGGCTACTGAGCCAACCCAGGCTAATATCTCAAATGGTCCAATGTATCTTGGGCTCAACTTCCCCTTTCTGTGAAACCTTTGCAACCCTTTAGTAGGAGAGATCTTGAGAAATACCTTTTCTCCTGGCTGAAATTCAATGTCTTTTATGCGGTGTCTACATAGCTCTTTTGACCAGACTGAGCTGCTTTAATCCGTTCTCGAATAACATCGACCTTGTCACAAGTCATCTGTATCATTTCAGGTCCTAACATTCGCCGTTCACCTACCTCATCCCAATACAGAGGAGTTATGCACTTCCTGCCATATAACGTCTTATACGGAGCCATCCCAATCGTAGCTTGGTAACTGTTGTTATAGGCAAACTCCATAAGGGGTATATATTCTTCCCAACTACCACACATTTCCATTGTACATGCCCTGAGCATGTCTTCTAATATCTGTATGGTTCGCTCCGACTGACCATCGGTCTGTGGGTGGAAAGCGGTACTCAAATTCAACTGTGATCCTAAGGCATGCTGGAAGCTTTTCCAAAATCTGGAAGTAAATCTTGGGTCCCTATCTGACACAATGCTCACTGGCACTCCATGCAAGCGCACAATGTTATCCATATAAAGTTGTGCTAATTTGGCCATAGAGAACTTGGTCTTGATGGGAATGAAATGGGCAGTCTTAGTAAGCCGGTCAACGATCACCCATATCGCGTCCATCCCCTTTGGTGTACATGGTAGTCCGGTGACGAAGTCCATTGTAATCCTATCCCATTTCCATTCTGGTACTGGGAGTGGCTGAAGAGTACCATAAGGTCGATGCCTCTCAGCTTTTACTTTTTGGCATGTAAGACAAGTCACCACATACAGAGCTATTGTGACTTTCATGCTTGGCCACCAGTAATTTTGTTTGAGGTCTTTGTACATCTTTATACTTCCTGGGTGGAGTGAGTAATTGGAGCTATGTGCTTCTCGCACTATCTTGTCTTGTATATCCAAATCATCGGGTACACACAATCTGCCTCGAAACATCAATGCCCCATCACTGGCTAAAACAAAATCTGGGTCGTTCATTGTTTGATCTTGAACCTTAACTCTGATCCGCTGCAATTCAGGATCCAATGGTTGTTTCATTATTACCTCTTGCCTAATAATCGGATGCACCTGTAGAGCCGTCAAGGATACAATCAACCATTTAAGGTTTTCTGGTTGACGTTCCAACTCTAAGGTTGCTCCTTCATATAAGAGAGCTTCATCCATTAGTGTCACCTCCTGCACAAGTGGTGGGCTGACCGCTAAACATGAGAGTGACACAGTCTGTGCCTTCCGACTCAACGCATCTGCCACTACATTAGCCTTGCCAGGATGATATTGAATGTCGCAGTCATAATCCTTCATGAGCTCAAGCCATCTCCTCTGCCTCATGTTCAAATCCTTCTGGGTGAAAAAGTACTTAAGGCTCTTATGATCACTGTATATCTCACACTTCTCCCCATATAAATAATGTCGCCAAATCTTAAGGGCAAAAATGACTGCTGCTAGTTCCAAGTCATGAGTGGGGTAGTTCTTCTCATACTCCTTTAGTTTTCGGGATGCATACGCTATTACCTTACCGCGTTGCATTAGAACACAACCCAAACCAACTTTGGAACCATCAGTGTAGACTGTCATTCCACTTGTGCCTTCAGGGATGGTCAACACAGGGTCTGACACCAACCTCTTCTTCAATTCCTGGAAACTCTTTCACATTCCTCTACCCAGTCGAATTTCACACCCTTTTTGGTTAATTTAGTCATTGGCGCTGAGATTCGAGCAAAATTTTCAATGAAGCGCCGGTAATATCCAGCCAAACCCAAGAAGCTTCTAATTTCAGTGACATTCTTAGGGCTTTCCCACTCTACTATTGCTTTCACCTTATCAGGATCCACTTTGATTCTAGCCTTAGACACTACGTGCCCCAGGAATCCAACTTGCTCAAGCCAAAATTCACATTTTCTGTATTTGGCAAACAATCGTTGTTCTCTCAACCTCTGTAACACCATTCTCAAGTGTTAAGTGTGCTCCTCTTCTGTCTTGGAGTAGATCAAGATGTCATTAATAAAAATAATTACCCATTTATCGAGGACATCATGAAATACTCGATTCATTAAATCCATGAATGCTGCCAGTGCATTGGTTAACCCAAAGGATAACACTAGGAACTCATAGTGACCATACCGAGTCCTAAATGCTATCTTGGGTATGTCGCTGCTCTTTATCTTGAGCTGATAATAGCCTGATCTAAGGTCTATCTTTGAAAATAACTTGGCACCCTGCAGTTGGTCAAATAAATCATCAATGCGTGGCAACGGATATCGGTTCTTAATGGTTAGCTTATTCAATTCCTGGTAATCAATGCACATACGCAAACTCCAACTCTCTTTCGGGTGGTAGCTAGGTTAGATCATCTAGAAAGATGTCAGGGAATTTCCTAACTACCTCCAAATCCTCTAATGGTGTGATCTTCGCTTACACATCTTGTACTGATGCGAGGAAGCCCTGAGATCCATCTTCTAATAATTTCACCGCTTGCAAGGCAGAGATAATAGTATTTTTAGGTCGCTTTGCCCTTTCAACTTGATATACAAGCTCTTCCCCATCATCACTCATCGCCTTAATTTGTTTCTTGGTGCACATCACATTTGCCCGATGAGCAGACAGCTAGTCCATGCCCAATATGACATCAAAATTTTGCACATTGAATTTGATAAGCTGGGCATTCAGCTTCTTTCCACCAATATCAACTGAACACGGCCCACAAACTTCCTTCAACTGTTCCACCATGCATGTAGGCGTGCTAACAATTAACTTGCATTCTAAAGTATTGGATGGCACATCAAGCTTCCTAGCAAATCTCTTAGACACAAATGAATGCGAAGCTCCGGAGTCAAATAAGACATATGTTGGTATATCTGAAATAGATCAGACACCTAGCATCGCATTACATATAAGATAACATACTAATCAAAATTTATCACAAAATCCTTAATTAAAGTGTACCTGCTACTACTTCCGTGCAAGCCTCAGCCTCCTCAGCTGATAAGGCTTACATCCTTCCCTGAGGCTGGTTCCCTTGGGTCAATGCAAGTCTATAGACAGGGGGTTGATTTGGTGGTGCAACTGATTTGTACCAGAAATCCTTGGTGAAATGCCCGTACAAGTGATAGTTATAACATTGGTTCTGGGATGACTGAACCGGAGTGGGGGCTATTGGCACTAATCCTAGTATAGTCAAAGGATGAGGTGGTCTCAAGATCGTAGGCACCGTACTAGTATTCGGGCGGAAAGATGTAGTGCTCGGCCCACTAGTTCGTCGGGAAAGAAAACCCGATGGCCTGTAGGGCTGCCTGTAAGAGGGACCATAACTATATGACCCACAAAAGTTCTTAATTGGGCCAACTAAATCGGAAAATGGGTTTGTCCTCTTCCAAATTCCTAGTGTAAGGGACGACTCTTCCTTCTATTTGTCCTCCATTGCTTTGGCTTTTTACACGATCTAAGCTTAATCAATTAGATCCATTGGCTCTAGCACTGTATCAATGGATATCTTCAATCCCTTCAGAAACTTCTTGGCTTTTTCCTCGGCTGTCTTCATATGGCGAGGAGTAAGATAGAACAAGCTCTCAAACTATTATTGGTCATCTAGAACAGTCTTGCTTCCTTGGGTTAATGCGATAAATTCTACTTCCTTGAGGTCTCTAAAGCTTAGAGGATAGTAATTCGACAAGAACAATTCCTTGAATTGCTCCCATGTAGGTTTTGGGTGAGTTGCCATCAAAATAGGCTTAGAAGCTTTCCATCATGAATCAACTTCATTTTTAAGTTGCAACCATGCACAGATGAGCTTCTATGCCTTTGTGCAATTTACAATCTCAAATATTTTCTCTAGCTCTTGGATCAATCGATCCGGCTCCAATGGATCACCACCCACCTTAGTGAAGATAGGTGGCATGTATTTCTTAAAAGGCTTAACCACGTTTCCCTTACTAGTAGCTGGTGGGTGATAAGGTGGATAGGGTGGATAGTATGGGTAAGGTGGAAGCATCATGAATGGAGGAGTGCCCGAATGGTGGAACCGGTGGGGTTCCTCCTGGTTGTTCTTGTGGTGTAACACCCAGGCGGTGTTCCTCCCGATTGTACCCCAACACCTGACCCCACGGGTCCCGTGGAACAACCACTCTAGGATGCTGACTCAACTGAGTAGGGTTCAAATACTGTTGCATAGCAGTCATAAAAGTTTGTTACTATTGGAGCAATTGCTGCTGAAATGCCTCTTGCGGCTGTTGAATGAGTGTCGTAACATAACCTGGAGTGATGACAGGTGGGGGACCCAGAATCTCGTTCACAAGTGGGTTACCTTGAACTTTTTTGGGTCCAAGGTTCACTTGTGGTGGTGGGTGCGAGGATTGCCCCATGGACTGAGGTCCACGAGGATTTGGTGGTCGGCCAATAGGACGGGGACCACAAGGGTACCTTAAGCATTGCTACCGGATCTGGTGCATACCATGGTGTTTTGTTCCTAAATTATATATAAAAGTAAGCATTGATTAAGTGCCATGACATGCACATATACGCACATATTCAATTGCACTTTATGTCACAAATCACATTGTCACATCACACCACATGGCCTTACGCACCTGTATTTAACCACTAAGACAGAACGACCGCATGTCAAGGCCTAACTACACGGCAAAACACTAATGAATTACACCAATTTGGGTCTGCTAGCCACGAGATACGCAGAAACCCAAACATAGGGTGATCTGGGCCTTGAAACCCAAACTGACAGGCAAAGAGCGACGGGCCAGGTAGGATTGGTGCCCACCAGTCGGTGGCCTTCCGGTCAAGACCAGGCAGCCCTAAAAAGGGTTTTTAAAACCCCATTTTACCTTTACTCTTCATTTCTTCTTCCCTTTTCAACTCAGAGCGATTCAAGGCACCTATCTGATGCTTCAACTCACGATTCCGCTCAACGATTCTTGGATTTTAGAAGATCAATCGTCCTCCCATTCACAACTAAGTTCTCTTTCCCCATTTTCTATTTAAGAACTGTGTATTCGATGTTCTTTTGCTATAGAAACCTTAGAATCTCGATATTTACTTCATTTCTTTCGTAGAATGTTTGTTCTTTGACAATGTGATAGGATCCGCTGCTCATACAATCACCTGATCATATGAGTCAATGATCAACACATGTCCCACTTTCTGCCATTATAAGGATAAAGAGGGGTATATCTGAGAACAAAAAAGGATAGGTGTTGGTCACTAACTCGTATGATCAGGTGATCGTACGAGCAAGAGATGCGTTCTCGACTCATTTGGCCTTGCTTGACCGATTTATAGAGAGAGGATCTCAATTTTTCCCTAGCTTCTCAGTTTTGGGGGGGGGGGTTTCTCTCTATTTCTCTTCTTTCTTATAAATTGATGGTTCAAATGAGACTCTTCAGTCTCAATGCGCACACACATTAGTAGAAAAGTCATTCTTTCTTATCTCATATCAAAAGAGATATGAGATAGCTCTCTTTTGGGTTGAAATTCCTTGAAAATTGGGGGTTTTCCTCATTTCTTCTCTTGTTCTTGCAACTCCGTGTGGTAAATAAATTTATTTACCCATTTTTGACGGGGCATTGATGTGGTTCTCTATCATTTGTATGTATGATTCACTTTCCATGCCTTGTCAAAAAGTTTTACCCCCTTTGGGCTGAATTTCTCATCAATTTTGGGGCTTTTATAGTTCGACTTCAGTTACCTCAATTTATATAATTTTGTAGGTTTTCATATTCCTTCACTTGCTATCTCCAATTTCCATCGTTGCTTTATATATTTATATATATTTTTTTGTACTGATTTTACCCATTCTAAGAGGTCTCTCATATCTCTTTCTCATGAGTTGGTTTGATAATACTAAGATATCACATCCTCACTCAATTGCACGTTTTTATGCCTTTATTGATCCATTTCATCTTTTAAACCAATCATTATGCAATGTTTCTCCAATTCATGATTCTATCATGTTCCTCGTCATTGCATCAAACATAACTGTCGTCATCCTTATTTTTTGCACTTGGTTAGTAGGAACTTTATTTGGGGGTTTTCATTGGTTTTCCTTCTTTTAATGCTACAATTACCCCCCCCCTTTTTGTAATGTTCCATATCGTGTTCACCTTGATATATACACCATGATTTTCATGATAGGACATTGCTACTCTGTCATATCTATACTTATGGTGCTATTTGCGTAGTCTAAATTTATTATTTTGGTTATCCATGTTCGCTTTAATCTTGTCCCATTCCTTATTTGTTTCCTTTTGAAAATTTTCAGGATGTCATCTCGAAAGGATAAGGAAGCCGCTTCATCTTCTGAACGGCGCAAAGCCACGACCTCGAAGAGGAAGAGTGCGTGTTGATTTCCTCTACCCAACCCGTACAACATAGGAGAGAAGCTCCTATAGACCCCGAAGACTATGATGAGGGTCTTTTCCATAGTATGGAGCAGCTGTTGCTTGGCTCATCTTCTCTAGATGGCTCGTCCTGATGGAGGAATCCGTAATTGTAGAGGACTTCGCAGGTTTCGCCTGATAGAGAAATTTAGAGCAATGGGTTGATAAGCAATAATCGAGTTTGACCGACTGTGCTATGAGGATTTAGTCCTCAAGTTCTACTGCAACTTGGAGGTGTCATACGAGAATGGAGAGTACTCCCTTACTAGCATAGTAAAGGGAGTAAACATTCTATTGATTGTGGATTTGTTGGCTGGGATATTGGGCATTTTTACAGAGGGTACCCACTTTTATAGTGCCCCAAGGATAAAGGTTGTGGGCCCAGATTTGAGTCTGGAGATCCAGGAGGATATTTATGAGGCCATCAGTTGCCGCAGAGTGCATCCCTTGTCTGAAACAACCTACATTCTAGATGCCCATGTGTTTGCATGCTTGGCTCAGTTCAACTTGCTCCCCAGAGCGGGTCACAGAAACCAAGTTTACTTTATGATGGCCTACCTGGCTTACTATATCCACATGGCCTTGGACGAGGGTGCCTCATGTCTATACCTCCCATATATCATGTTGAAGACCATAGAATACCATACTACACATCCCAAAGACGCAGGATTCCCATATGGCAGGTCACTCACCAAAGTCTTTGAGTACTTCCAGGTGGACTTGAGGGGCAAGGAGGAAAGTCTCCTACGGATAGGTTCACTAGGGAGAACTTACGAAGGATGGGCCTGCAAAGTCATATGGGTGAGCCTCAGGGGGCAGGAGGCCAAGGAGCAGAGGGTATGGAAGGTGGGAGTGACAGTGAAGAGGATGAGGACTACATCCCTCATCATGATGAGGAGGACATGGATGATGAGGAGTATGTTCCTTAATTTGATGAGGAGAACATTCATGATGAGGAGATCCTTGAGGAGGAGCCTCTTGAGACTAAGGCCATAGACCCACACTTCAGAGCTCCACCATCTTCAGGTGGGGCATTTGATTTCCAAAGCATGATGGATGATGAACACATTTATGTGTGAAATCTAGGATAGTAAAACATGCATTTTACATATCTAGAATGGAGCTACCTTGGGTTTTACTCTTTTTTTGCAGATTTTATATTTTCAAGGCGTTAAGGACTATCGGATGCTATATCTCCAATTTTACATGTAAAGAGGGCCTGTTTCTTTTTATGATTGCGAAGAGGACGACATTTTAAGCAAGGTGGATGTGTTCAATTAAAAGTACACATTCATTTGATTAACTGTACAAGTGATTATTCTTTTCGGGCCAGAAAAAGAATAATGGATCAGAACTGAACAGAGATGTAAAACCACCCCGTCTACAGTTGCCCTAGGGGTACAAGGAATATTCCAAATACCAATAAGGATCGATGGACCACACCCTTAAGTGATTGAAGACACGTTTTTGTAACAACAGCTACCTAATGTAGTTGGTGAGTTGTGGTGTGCAAAATCCCTTCTCTATTAGGAGGTCTCAACTTCAAACCTCTTTGCTACCATTTTTTGGATTTTTTTTTGAAAGATTTTCTCTCTCCTACTCATCACTTAAAGCAAAGAGGTTGGCCAAGAGGATTGTGCACAAGTTGAAGAGAAAAATAGGAAAGAAAAAGATAAGGGCATGGATGGAATTTTTAACTCAATTAGAAGATTGCCCTAATCAATTCAAGCAAGGAAGAAAATCGTTCAAAGCAAGAGAGGCTGCCATACGTGAAGGAGGAGAGAGAAAATATATAAAAAATAAAAAAATGAGAGAAAAAAATAGGAAAAAAGAAAGAAAATTCATTGGATCTCCCCTCTCCTATATGATTTCTCTCCTTGTCTCTCTTCTCTCTCCTCCACCTCATCAAAAGGGAATCTAAAAATATCCTACTTCTTAAAAACCAAAAGCATGGGGCTCTCTCTCACACGTTTTCTCCGTTTTCTATCTTCTCTCCCCTATTCCCTATAAAAGGGAGTCGACCAAACCCTCAAGGGTTGTCCCTCTCTTGCTCTCTTTTTCTCTAATTTTTATTTATGCTCTCCTTCTAGTTCTAGTTCTAGTTCCTCTTAGTTTTTCTTACTTTAAACACTTTTGTAGTTGGTTTTTATTTCATGAATGTAATATTTTTTTTTTATTTTTTATTTTTATAGTTCATGTTATTCAAGTTACTCAAAAGGTGTAATAATTTTGATTTCTAGTTCTAGGCTTAGTTCTAGGTGACAAGAACAAGCTGTGGAGCATGTCTTTCAAGTTCAATTTTTTTTGTTCAAATTTGTCTTCTCTAGTACTAGTAATTTCAGATTTGGTTTATTCCAGATCTGGTTTTTAGTACTGGTAGTATTTCAAATCTCAATCAAGTTTTCAAGTTCAAGTAAGTAGGCTCCTTCATAAGTCTTCTCAGCCCCCTCTCATTCCCACTTCTTACTACCCTTTCGTTCTTAAATTAGGTTTTAAAATTTCAATTTTACATTATTGCTCTCCCTTTCCCCCAAGGTTCATGGCTAGATTATGTGTTGGCTTTGCCCCTCTCTAGCCATGGAACCATCCTTTTATTTTGATTATTTATATTGCATCCCTTCCCCTAAAGCCAAGTAGAAAAGCCATTGTAAGAGTACTCTCTGATCAAGTAGGGAAGCTCATATTATTTATGATGCATCCCTTAGGCTAAGTAGAAATACCTACTTGTGTGCCTCTCTCTAGGTTTTTTCCCTTTTTATTTCAACACTTTTACTTTCAACTATTTGCTTTTTAATTGCGTGGTTTGAGTATTTAAATTCCTAGATGACGAATGGTTAGGGTTAGATGTGAAGGTTAGGTTGTTCAATTTTTAATTTCAATTCTTTTCAATTTCCCTAGATGTGTTGGTTATGACGCTTTTAGATGCATTTGTGTTAGGACAGTAGTTAGAAGTAGATCATCATAATCAATCATTATACTTTTGCATTACTAAAGAAAGCCAAAAATTAAGTGGCTGCTCTTCTTATGTTCGACCAGTTAGCTACACTGATCCATACGCTTGCGGTTATTTTTAAAATTCAAACAATGGATAGCATGAGGGCCCTAAAAGATGGGCAAGGTTAGATTTTAAGACGTTTGGATGAGAGTGCCACAAGGGAAAGGGCACTGCAGGACAGGCAAGCAGAGATCCTAGAGAGGGTGGAGGAGAGTTCAGCACAGGAATTGGTACTATAGAACAAGTTTGGGAAGCTAGAGGTTGACTTCCAAGCCCTAACTGAGGACTTGGATAAAGTCTCCAAAGAGATTGCAACTGATTTTTTTCCACCTAAAAAAGGAGGTTACATTGATTAATGATAGATTTGACTATTATGATCGACACCTCCACATCGACTCGAGGCCTAAAGGTGGGGAGACATTCACTGTTGACTATGATGATTGATGGAGTAGCGGACTTACCTATTCTGACCTTTCCTTTCTTTTCTAACTTATCCTCTGCTTTTCTTTATTTATCTATGTGGTGATTATGTGTTTATGGTGGGTTGGTACATTTTGATACTTTCCTATGGTTTGGACTTGGTGATGTGTTTAGGATGATGTTTGTTATCTTTTGGATAGTTTAGTTTGTTTTAATTATCCTTTTATGGGTTGATGGTGACTATGTCAGTCACAACATTTTGTTTATTATGTTATAATTATGGTCTATCAGGTGGTAAACTTTGTAATCTTTTTGGTATTCTAATTATAGCGCCGTTATGCTACCAAAATTTTATTAGAATTTGCAATCAATGGTTTATGGAATTGGTCAATTGCCCCTTTGTTATTCTAATTAGGTTATACTCTTATGCATACAATGGAATACATGAATTTTAAAAATTTTATCTTATTACAGGTTTTAATTCTTTAAAGCTTTTATATTTACCCAACCCCAGGTCCTAGTATAAATTCTATAGGGATCTATCTTACATGCTATGAGTGGGTAGAGCATCGTGCTTTGATACCATCGTTGTCACACCCCGTTCTCATAAAACCGGATCAGTGGCCGAATTAACTCCTGCGAACCCAAAACCTGCCAGGATCATTTGACGCAGTGATCACAACACAACATACACACAACTAAAGAAAGTAAAATTGTATTTCAGCGAAAGTCTTGAATGTATATACCTGTAAATACCCTAATACTCTTGATACCCAAATTGTGTTACTTAGTATATTTACATGTGGGCCCGTAGGCTTGATATATACACAAGAAAAACAATTTAAATATCCAGAGCACAAAAAGGGTAACATAACAAAGAATAAAAAACAATCTCAGGTCAGGTATCAGTATTGTTGTCTTGCAACACAACTCTCGCACGGGCACTCAGCACCATGCCCAAGATCTTCAGGGACCCACCAGTCCTCAATTGAAAATTCTACAATGGGTCCCAGATCTAGCTCCTCAGCCAAAAAACTTGTAAGATCACCTAAAAATGGTGTGCACGTGGGATGAGCTCACTAGCCCAGTAAGTGAAAAGACAGACCAAGCAAGCATTCGCAATACGAATGAACTTATATACATAAAATGTCCATTTTGGTTATCCTAAATCACCTAAGCAACATTGCTAAGTCATAGGTTATGTGCTACTCACAACCACAGTGCGTGTATGCCCCAGGTATGGGTCACAAACCCTATCCCGCGATACGCCCATAGGGTTGTCAGAGAAGGCCAGCCTTGGGTACCCGTAAAAGTAAAGTAAATGACATTAAAGTAAATGCAATATGATTGGTCCTCTTATTATATCACTAAAGTTGTCGATTGTCCTAGTGATCAGCTGGGTGTACTTCTGACCGCCACCATTAGTACACAACTTCGGGCTTCCCCCCAGTGATATACCCAACACCTAAACCCCTGCTTGGAAGGATCGTAGCACAGGAAAATGTTATTCGTAATCGTATACTTCTATATGAGATAGTATGACTGCATAGTGCCATCGCATCTCATTCCACGGGCCACCAATGCATTCATTTTCAAGCCTACTACGGCATCTAATCTAGCAATACATTATGTTCAGTAATTGAAATCATTCATCTCATAATTCATAGCAAGAAATAAGGATTTAATAATTAAAGTTATAGCATAACAAATTATAAACGAATTTCATAATGTACTAGACAATGCATGCAAATGGCATTCATGAATGGTTAGTCTACACACCATAATAAAGTGATGACATGGCTAGTCTACAACAATAATGGAATGATGTAAAAAGACTCCAAAAATAAAGTCAACATCCTCTCCTCACTTACCTAGATATGTACAATGTTCGCCCTTGGTACGAGAGAGATCCGACATGCGATGATGTAAGGTTCTAGCAAAATCTATCATAAAAAAGTCAAGTTTAGTATATCTCTAGGAGGTTGCCCGATAAATTTGGGCCCTATCGGAGCTCGATAGGCCCCATTGGTAGGTCAACCAGTGGGCACCTGGCCTACCGATCATGCCCGTCGGTTGGGTTAAGGGCTCTGCCAGGATCGGCGGGCCAGGTAGCCCACTAGTCGGGCTAGAAACCCAACCAGGATAGGCGGGCTTAGGTTTTGTGGGTCCAATCACTTCCCAGGGCACCCACCAATCAGAATCGGGATATTGCTGTCCACTTCCATTCTTCATCCTATCTTGGGAAAACCACAAGGGGTCGATTCAACCGTAATTTCCACACATATAAGGTCTCATATTGTGTTTCCAACCTAGATCTAGGGTCGATTCAAAGTTTTAAGTGCGGATCATACCTCGTTGCTCAAAAACACCTTCAAAACTCCAAATCTCTTCTTCAACTCAAGAAATCATCAAATGCTCTTCAAATATTACGATTTCTTCATCTAAATCTTCAAAATCAATATGTAGGTCTTCCATTAAACCTTTGATTCATTTTCTCAAGTGAGATTAACAAGATCTAAAGGATTTCTACCCGAATCAAAGAGTTTCACTTAGGGTTTCTTGAGGGTTTAGGAAATATAGCCTTCACTCACCTCAAATCGTAGATCTCAAGACAAGGATCACTTTTTTGACTTCGAAATGGAAAGATCTAATCTTGGCGTCGCACCATGAGCATTTCTTTTTTTTTTTCTTCCTTTTCCTTCCTTCTTCTCTCTCTCTTCTTTACTCTTCTCACCCACCTTCTAAAGCATTAAATGAGAAAAAAGGAAAGTCATAATGTTAGTTATACTTGGGTCAAAATATCTAATGACCAGATTGGTAGGTCACATTGGTGGGTCCGACTTGCCAATGACCGCCCACCCATCAGCCAAAACTTAGCTAAATAATTGGGATTTCGATGGGACTCAACTCCCGACACGTATTTCACTCCTAATATATGATTTTTAATATGTACTCGTCATAAAATACGGCTACGTACCTTTATTGTCCATACATGGCCTTGTGATACGTGCAAGTGCATGGCTTGAGCACGTAGACTTCACTAGGCACTAGTTCAGATTCGCCTGGCTAACCCAAGTTTAGAGTCACCCTTGCCATCATTTCCATAGGGTACCCGTCTCAACTCGTTCAGGTTCATATCCTACACGACCAAACCGAACAAACCAGGTAAATAAATCGGGTTTAGAAAGTAGCGTATCACAATAGCTTAGTGGTTATTGCTATTGCTTGAGCTTGACATCAAAAATCACTCAAAAGCCCATCAAGAGGCAGGCGGTAGCAGATCACTTGGCTGCTCACCCCACAGAAATGAAAGAATGTTAGATGATGCTTTCCCGGATGAAAAAATAGTCATGGATGAAGAAGAAACCATCAATGAATGGGAGTTGTACTTTTGTGGGGCATCTACTAAAAAAGGATGTGGCGCAGGGATACTCCTGGTGACTCCTAATGGACTATACTTACCCTCATTCTTCCATCTTGACTCCCCTGCACCAACAACATTGCTGAGTATAAAGCAAGTGCATTGGGATTAGAAATAGCGTTAACCATTGGGGTGAAGAAGATCAAGGTATATGGTGACTCGACCAATGTTATTTGTCAAACTCAAGGAAATTAGAAAACCAGAGATGAAAAGCTAAAGCCATACCAGGAGCACTTGGAATAAGTGGTCAAGAATTTTGAAAAGATTGAAGTATTTTCAAAGAGAAAATAACCGGTTTGTGGATGCCCTCTCCACATTGGCATCCATAGTGGAGTACAATCCTATGGTAAGGGTCCAACCATTTAAGGTAGAAGGAAGAGATAAGCCCATATACCAGGACACTGTGAATTCCCTTACGGTAGATGGAAGGTCATGGTTTGTACCTGTTAGGATTTAAAATGTAATCGCAAGCCTACGGATCAGTGTAGCTACGTGTCGAACACAAGGAAAGCAGCCACTTTATTTTTGACTTCTTTTAATAATGCGAAAGTGAACTGTTTAATGGTTGTGATCTAATTCTAACTACTATCCTAAACATATGTATCTAAAATAACGTCCTAACCATTCGTCATCTAAGAATTTAAAAACGTAAGCCACTCAATTAAAATTAAATAATTAAATAACTGAAAATAAACAATCCACACAATTAAAAAGCAATAAAGGAAAAAAAATGCCAAAATAAAAATAAAGTAAAAGAAAGGAGATAAAGCTAAAGAGAGGTTCACAAGTAGGTTTCTCTACTTAGCCCGAGGGATGCATCATAATATGAGCTTACCTACTTGACCATAGAGTCACTCTTACAAGGGTCACTCTACTTGGCTTTAAGAAAAGGGAGGTAATTGAAATAAAAACTATAAAATGATGGTTCTATGGCTAAGAGGGGCAAAGCCAACATATATACTAGCCATGAACTTTGGGGGAAAGAGAAAACAATAATGTAATGACTGAAATTAAAATCCTAAATGAAGAAAGAAAGGGTAGTCATAAGAGGGAATGAGAGGGGGAAAAGAAGACTATTGAAGAAGCCTACCTACTTGAATCAATGCTTGAACTTGAAAGCTTGGGTGATTTGAGATACTGCCAACCCTAAAAACCAGATCTGGAATGAACCAAATCTGAAATTTTTAGGCCTAGAGAAAACAAATCTTGAAAAAAAAACTGAACTTTAAAAAAAGAGAGGTTCCACGGCTCATGATCTTGTCACCTAGATCTAAGCCTAGAACTATAACTTTAAAAATTACAACTCAATTGCATAAATCATAAGCATAAAAGGCAGAATAAAAATAAAAGAGTGCTTGCATTAATTGAAATAAAAAGCTATTACAAAAGTGATTAAAGCAAAAATAAAGAAGACCTAAAACTAAAGAGAGTGAGAGAGGGAGAGAGAGAGAGTAACTAAAAAAAAAACTAGAAGAAGAATGAAGTGTCCCCCCTTCTCTTACATGAGTTGTATTTATAGGGAATGGGGAGGTTGGGTAACAAATTTCTCTTTCCTAAAAGGGAAAAACCCACAATTGGTAAGTGAGATATTTTGAGACAAAAAGTGCTATGGTGGAGGAGAGAGAAGAGAGAAATAAACTTGGAGAAATTTTCTATAATTTTTTTGCTTATTTTCTTTCCTTTTTTATTTATTTTTCTCTTCTTTTTCTCCCTCTCTTCAAATCTTGCTCACAACCGCTGTTGGCTGATTTTGTTTTTCCTTGGACGATTTTCCTTCTTGCTTTGTGTGAGTTGGACAATCTTCTAGTGATGACATAGAGGAGAGAGAAGATTTGGATAAGATTTATTTCTCCTTTTTTTTTCTTTCCTTTTTTTTGTCTCTTCTTGCGTAAGAAACCCCTTCCATGATTTTCCTTGCTTTGAAGATTTGGACAATCTTCTAATTTGATATGGAAATCCCCTCTATGTCCTTAGTGCTTTAAGTGAGTAAAAAATAGGAAAGCTTCAATAAAATTCTCCAGAAAAAAGATAACCATGAGATTCAAACTTAAGACCTCCTGCTGAGCAAGGAAATTTTGCACACGCTCACCAACTACACTAGGTAGTTGTTGTTGGAGAGATATGACACTCGACAATGCTTAAGGCCTTTAAAATATAAAATCTGCATAAAGAGAGTAAAACCGAAGGTAGCTCAATTCTAAATATGTAAAAATGTATACTTTATTACTTAGATTTCATACATAAATGTGCTCATCAGAATTCCCCCACACTTAGACTTTGCTAGTCCTCGAGCAAAACAAAAAGAAAAAAAAAATAAAATGTAAATAACAAAAAACCTAACTCACTTTCGTAGGAATCACGGTTGTACTTAGCATGTGCAACAAGCCTTTAGACCCCTAGGTCACCTCTAATGGATGAGTTGTGTCTCGTAGGTGTTTGCAGTGAATATACACCCAAAATTCAAATTAACTTGAAAAATTACAATTTAAAGCTTCCAATAACTACAAAACACATACCCTCCTTCAATTAGAACACATCAACCGAGGAACCCCCACACTTGAACTTTAATACTCCAGCTAGATTTAGGAACAAACACACATTTCAAATAGGGACGACCCTTGTATCTTCTAAAGCATGACCTATCCTAAGACAAACCACATTGTAAGGTAGGGACCATGAACTAGGGTTTTGGAGCATTGACCAATCATGAACAACAAGGCATAATGGTATCTTTTTTTTTTTTTTTCGTTGTTTAGTAGAGAACTCATTCTACTCCACTACATTTAGCCTAAATAACATGGTGGAGCAAACATCAGAAACCCAAGTTACTAAGTAGCTTCACTTTATAATTATGCCAACAAAGATAGTGATGCTAAGTTCTTTTCGGAAGTGTTCCTTCCTAAGAGGTTTGATCAAAACATCCCACTTCATGAGATGCAGTGTTCTGTCTAGCTCCTAGAAATTCTATAGTTACTTTCTACTTTTTGACCAATTTTCACTTTTTTTGCATATCCATATCATATATCTTTATACCATGCTAAAAAATGGTCTCAAATCCTAACCTAAGAACAAAGACACCAACTAACAAATGGTCCTACACCTTAAGACAAGTATTTCTAAATCATTTAAGGGAGGTCCCACTTCAAGACATATACTCACTTTCCATCCTCTCAATAGGGGTTATAATACCAAGATGGGTACTAGATCTTAATTTTTTTTTTTTGTAGGGTGTGTATAAAGCACAGGAAAATTCTAAAACATAACATCAAGTTATAAACAGTCAAACCCTCCCCATACTTAAATTGTGCAATGTCCTTAATACAGAAAAAGAAAGAAATGATACAACAAAAGAACAAGAAGGACAAAGGAGAGAAAATTACCAAATGGGATCAAATATCATAATAAAGAGGCTCATGGAGAATCATGACCTCTACATCATGTATTGAAGGTAGTTTAAGGAATGGCTTTAAAAGGTGCCCATTGACTTTAAAAATTTCCTAGGTGGATGGATTCATGACCTCTATGGCACTATGGGGGAATATAGTTTGCACAAGGTAATGACCTTCCCATTGAGAATGAAGTTTTCTTGAAAATATATATAATCTAGAATTGTACAGCAAAACTTCATCCCTAGGCATAAAAGATTTCCTAACAAGGTGCCTATTATGAAAAGCTTTAGTCTTTTCCTTGAAAATTTTTGCACTATCACAGGCATCATTTCGTAATTCCTCTAACTCAGATAGTTGGAGACCTCTATGAGCTTCTACGGTAGAAAAATCAAAATTGAATTTCTTAATCGTCCAAAAGGCACGATGCTCTAACTCAACAGGAAGGTGTAAGGATTTCCCGTATACCAAACGGTATGGGGATTGACCAAGTATGGTCTTACAAGTAGTCCTATACACCCACAAAGCATCCAATAGATGGTTAGACCAATCCTTTCGATTTGGGTTAACTGTCTTCTCTAGAATCTGCTTGATCTATCTATTGGACACTTCTACCTACCCACTAGTTTGGAGGTAGTATGGGGTAGCCAACTTGTGAGTAATCCTATACTTCTTCACTAAGGCCTCAAAAGGCTTATTACAGAAGTGCTTGCCCCTATCACTAATGATAGCTCTAGGGGTACCAAATTGGGAAAAAATGTTTTCCCTTAAGAATTTAATAACCACCTTATAGTCATTGATCTTACAAGCACGAGCCTCAATCCATTTGGACACATAGTCCACAGCCAACAAAATATATTCATATCCATATGCCTTAGGAAAGGGGCCCATAAAATTTATTTTCAAAACATCAAAAACCTCAACCACAAGGATTGGGTTGAGAGACATCATGTTTCTTCTACTGATTTTTCCTAAAGACTAACAAGGACAAGCCTTATAATAAGCAAAAGCATCCTTGAAGAGACTGGGCCAATAAAATCCACATTGCAATGCCTTAGTCGTAGTCTTAGTAAGCTCAAAACGGCCGCCACAAGCCTGATCATGGCAAAAGGAAAGAATAGAATGATGCTCATGATCAGGGATACATCTCCGGATAATTTGGTCAGGGCATGACTTAAAAAGGTAAGGATCATTCCAAAAGAAATACTTAACCTATGAGTAAAAACGATACTTCTCTTGGGAAGACCAATGATCTAGTGTCTTAAAAAAATTTACAATATCTACAAACCAAGGTTCACTAAATTCTACAAAGAGTTGCACATCAGGAAAATGCTCATTAACTGGAGAATTCATAGTCAAAGAATTGGGTAACCAGGACAAATGGTCTGCAACTAAATTTTCACTACATTTCTTATCCCTAATTTCTAAGTCAAATTCCTGCAAAAGCAAAACCCATCTGATGAGACGAGCTTTGGCATCATTTTTCTGAATAAGGCACCTGATAGTTGTATGGTCAGTGTAAATAATTACATGAGAACCTATCAGATATACACGAAACTTTTCTAATGCAAATACAATAGCTAAAAATTCTTTTTCAGTTATGGTGTAGTTCAGCTGTGCATCATTGAGAGTTCTACTGGCATAATAGATAACACGAGGAAGCTTATCAACTCTCTACCCTAAGACTGCCCCTATAGCAAAATCAGATGCATCACACATTAATTCAAAGGGCTCAGTCCATAAGGGAGCTTGAATAATAGGGGTTGTAGTCAACACCTTCTTTAATTGCTCTAAGCATAAGAGGCATTCAATAGAAAATTTGAAGGGTTGCTCTTTAGCCAAAAGATTGGTGAGAGGTCTAGCCATGTGACTGAAGTTTTTGATGAACTGACGATAGAACCCTGCATGACCCAAGAAGGAACGAACGTCCTTAACCGACTTGGGAGGTGGTAAATTGAAAATTAAGTCCACCTTAGCTCTATCAACCTTGATCCCTTTTTAGAAAATGATATGACCCAACACTATGTCCTGTGTAACCATGAAATGACATTTCTCCCAATTGAGGACTAAATTAGTCTCTTTGCATCATTTGAGTACTAAAGAAAGATGATTCAAACAATTAGAAAATGAGGAGCCATAAATAAAAAAATTATCCATAAACACTTCAAAAAAGCTCTCCACCATATCAGATAAAATGCTCATCATGCATCTTTGGAACGTGGCAGGGGCATTACAAAGCCCAAAAGGCATACGTCGATAAGCGAAGGTTACATAGGTGCATATAAAGGTGGTCTTGTGTTGGTCATCTAAGGCAATGGGAATCTGATTATAATCGGAATAACCATCAAGGAAACAATAATACTCATGTCCGGCTAACTGCTCTAACATTTGATCAATAAAAGGCAAAGAAAATTGGTCTTTCCAAGTTGCCACATTTAACTTCCTATAGTTAATGCACACACGCCACCCTATTTGGACACGGGTAAGGATCAACTCATTTTTAGCATTTTAGACTATTGTGACCCCTGACTTCTTTGGCACCACGTGTACTGGACTTACTCACTCGCTATCAGAAATAAGGTAAATGATACCATGATCCAAGCACTTTAGGATCTCTTTCTTTATAGCTTCTTTCATCATAGGATTAACCCTTCTTTGTGGTTCCCTAGAAGGTTTTGAATCCTTCATGAGGTGAATATGATGTTCAACGATTGAGTGGCTAATTCCTTTAATGTCTGCTATGGTTTAACCTAAGGCTTCCTTGTTTTCTTTTAAAACTTTGATTAACTCTTCCTCTTGACTTGAAGTTAAATCTGAGGCGATAATAATTGGTAGAGTTTGATCTTCTCCTAAGAAGGTATACCTTAAGTTAGAGGGCAACTCTTTCAAATAAAGCTTAAGGGGCTCAACAATTAAGGGTTTAGGAAGAGAATTTGATAGAGGACCAATGGGCTCCATGGGTGTCTGAAGGCTCTAAACCTCGGAGAAAAAATTTTCAGTATCATCCTCTAATTCTTCCATACACTCTTGGAATTCTGAATCAAAGTCAATGTCAAAAGTTTTAACAATATCATCAGAAAAATCCTCAAGCATATTGACCACTTCATCAATATCATTAAAAGAAATTGTGGGTTGCTTACCCAACCTATACATGTTGAACTCCATAGTGTGGTTGTCAAAAGATATCCTTAGTAGATCATTCTAACAATTGATTAATGCATTGCTGGTCCAGGAATGGTCTTTCAAGAATGATAGAGATCTTATCCCTAGTGGTGAAGAGTTTGGTGTCCAAAACAATAAAATCAACTGGAAAAATAAATTCTCCTACCTTAAGTAGGACATCTTTGACCATCCCTTTTGGAATCTTGACAGAATGGTTGGCCAACTGGAGAGTGGTCCTTGTGGCTTTCAAATCTCCTAATCCAACTTGTTGATAAATATGATAAGGTAGAAGGTTCACACTTGCACTGAGGTCAAGTAGGGCATGATCAATACGAGTGTTGCCAATGACACAAGCAATGGTGGGATACCCGGGATCCTTATACTTTTCTGCTATAGGTTGTGTGATCATTGAACTGATATTAGCTACCAAGAACACCTTTTTGGGTACACTTGTGGTGCGCTTGTGAGTGCATAAGTGTTTAAGGACTTTGGCATAGGCTAGGATTTGAGTTATGACATCTAAAAGAGGGATGTTTACCTTTACCTTCTTAAAGACTTCTAAAGTTTTTTCCATTGAAGCTGTCTTCGTCTTATTGATTAAACAGTTAGGACAGGGGACATGGGGAACATAAACACTGTCAGAAGTTCTCTTATTAATAGAATCATTTTTTGTGGCTTCCACCAAATCATCCTTAATTTCTTCAGGTCCATCTGGCTAACTTGGAATGGGAGGCATAGTAGTAGCCTCAATAGTCGGAGGGTCAATAGAAAGGTCGGATGGTGGAGAAGGAGTGGTACCATTCCATAGATACTCTCGACCATTCCATAGGGCATATACCGCATTACACTGGTTGGAGGGCCCTTGGTGTTGTTGGCTCTGTACAACATTGAATTGAGGAGCAGGTAGCCCTTGTGGAGTCAGCACCTGATGTCTAGAATTTGGCTCTGGCTGACTAGGTTATTTTTCTTTCTCCTTCTCATGCATGATTGTGACAAGTTAGGTGAGTTGGCCTCTCCACATTATTGTGGCTTGTCATGAGAAGGGCCATACTTTTCTCTAGCTCACTAATTCTTGCCGTCTCTTCAGTGCATGTAAACCCCAGGGGTTGTTGATAAGGTGCTTGGAGAGGGGTCCTAGCAAAATTTGACTGAGGACTTAGATTAGGCCGAGGAAAAGAATTAGGTAGTAGTGCAAAATTGGGCCTCTGGGGACTAGGCTACCCTTGGTTGTGAAAGTTCGATGGGCCTCCTTGAATTCCTTGGCTACATGAAAAATTAGGGTGATTTCTCCACCCTGGATTGTAAGTGTTGCTAAACGGGTTGTTTGGGTAAAGAACATGAACACTTTCATTGACCCCAGAATTATTGGGGCATTCTTCCATTATATGTCCATTGGAGTGACACCAATTACACATAGAGACTGATTTTGGACTTGGTGGACTAGGGCATGTGCTTTAGGGACAAGGGCTTCTATTCTCTTAATGAGGCTATCTAAATGGGCCTCCTTGGCTACTATCCCATCGACATAGTACCTTTTACCTCTTATAGTTCTCTCACTTTCCTGAGTAGACTCCCATTCTTTTGTCTTTTCACCTAGGTCAACCAAAAAGTTTCAAGCTTCATTTTCATCCACATAAGCTATTAAGCTTGTAGGGACACTCTTGGAGAAGGTCTTGGAACCTTTCTATGAGTTTGGAAAATGACTCTTGAGGTTTTTATCGAAATTGCATGATCTCACTCTTAAGTTTGTTTGTTTTATGCAAGGAAAAATTTTTTCTCAAGAACGCTACCGTAAACTGATCCCATGTGGTAATGGAATTAGTTGGCAGCCCATATAGTCATCTTTTTGCTCCATCCTTGAGCGAAAAGCTAATGTATCTAAGTTTAATAACATCATCACTGAGCTATTGTATCTTAATGAGGACACAAACCTCCTCAAATACTCTTAGGAACAAATAAGCATCTTCGGAGGATAGTCCATGGAAGTGGGGTAACAATAGTGATGAATTAAGTTTTAAGCTCACAGTTGTTCCCCGTGGCAGCTGGTAATCTAATGCAAGAAGGTTGGGCTGCCCTGGCTAGGTAGAATCTATCCCTTAAAGTAGGCTTAGGTTGTTTTTCCATTCTTAAAATAGGTATTCTTACTAAACGATTGGTAGAATCACAGGTCCACACACTCATGCAACAGAAAACTACCCACAACTAGAGTAAGACAAGCACAAAAGAATGGAAAGAAAAACAGTTTTTTTTTTTTTTTACTTTTTGAGAGCTTACCGGCAGGGATCTGAGGTTGCTTAGGTCAATTCCTGAGACACTGCTACAGGGCAAAACCTGTCTTTATCATACTGTGAGACTTGGCGACCTCCACCGATACAACCACTATTGTAAGTTGTTCTTCTCAAGAATTCAATAAAAGAAAAACAAAAACAAAACACTTTGATTTACCAAAAGAAAGCAAAAAATAACATGGAACTATCTCCCTAGCAAAGGCGCCAAAAACTTGTTAGGATTTAAAATGTAACCGCAAGCGTATGGATCAGTGTTGCTACGGGTCGATCACAGGGAGAACAACCACTTTATTTTTGGCTTATTTTAATAATGTGAAAGTGAATCGATTAATGGTTATGATCTAATTCTAACTACTGTCCTAATCATATGCATCTAAAATAATGTCCTAACCATTCGTCATCTAAGAATTTAAATACGCAAGACACGTAATTAAAATTAAATAAATAAATAACTAAAAATAAATAACCCACACAATTAAAAAGAAATGAAGAGAAAAATGCTGAAATAAAAATAAAGTAAAAGAAAGGGGATAAAACTAAAGAGAGGTTCACAAGTAGGTTTCTCTACTTAGCCCAAGGGATGCATCATAATATGAGCTTCCCTACTTGACCAGAGAGTCACTCTTACAAGGGATACTCTACTTGGCTTTAGGGAAAGGGAAGCAATTAAAATAAAAACAATAAAATGATGGTTTTATAGCTATGAGGGGCAAAGCCAACACATACACTAGTCATGAATCTTGGGGGAAAGGGAAAGCAATAATGTAATGACTGAAATTAAAATCCTAAATTAAGAAAGAAAGGGTAGTTAGAAGAGGGAATGAGAGGGGGGAGAGAAGACTATTGAAGAAACCTACCTACTTGAATCAATACTTGAACTTGAAAGCTTAGGTGATTTGAGATACTGCCAACCCTAAAAACCAGATCTGGAATGAACCAAATCTAAAATTTCTAGGCCTAGAGAAAACAAATCTTAAAAAAAAAAAAAACTGAACTTGAAAAAAAGAGACGCTCCACCGCTCGTGATCTTGTCATTTAGATCTAAGCCTAAAACTATAACTTTAAAAATTACAATTCAATTGCATAGATCATAAACATAAAAGGCTGAATAAAAATAAAAGAGTGCTTGCATTAATTGAAATAAAAAAACTATTACAAAAGTGATTAAAGCAAAAATAAAGAAGAACTAAAACTAAAGAGAGTGAGAGAGGGAGAGAGAGAGCAGCTAAAAAAAAAGGGTAGGGTAACAAATTTCTCTTTCCAAAAAGAGAATTTATAGGGAATGGGGAGGTAGGGTAACAAATTTCTCTTTCCAAAAAGGGTGAACCCACAATTGGTATATGAGATTTTTTGAGGCCAAAAGTGCTAAGGTGGAGGAGAAAGAAGAGAGAAATAAACTTGGAGAAATTTCCTATATTTTTTTGTTTATTTTCTTTCCTTTGTTTATTATTTATTTTTCTCTTATTTTTCTCCCTCTCTTTAAATCTTGTGCACTACCCTTGTTGGCCGATTTTTTTTTTCCTTGGACGATTTTCCTTCTTGCTTTGATTTGGATAATCTTCTGGTGATGATATGAAGGAGAGAGAAAATTTGGACAAGATTTATTTCTCCATTTTTTTCTTTCCTTTTTATTTCTCTTCTCAAAGAAACCCCTCCTATGATTTTCCTTGCTTTGAAGATTTGGACAATCTTCTAATTTGATATGGAAATCCCCTTCATGTCCTTAGTGCTTTAAGTGAGTGAAAAGCAGGAAATCTTCAAACAAATTCTCCAAAAAAAAGACAGTCATGAGATTCGAACTTGAGACCTCCTGGTGAGCAAGGGAATTTTGCCCACTATAGCTCACCAAGTACTCTAGATAGTTGTTGTTGGAGAGATATGATGTTTGATAATGCTTAAGGCCTTTAAAATACAAAACCTACAAAAAGAGAGTAAAACCCAAGGTAGCTCCATTCTAAATATGAAAAAAAAGGCATGCTTTACTACTTAGATTTCACACATAAATGTGCTCATCAGTACCCATAATTGATTATATCAGAGAAAGAAAGTACCCGACGGAATCCACGGAAGGGGAAAGAATTTCTTGAGAAAATATGCCAACCAGTTCATTCTGGAAGGGGAGTTGCTATACAAGAGATCGTATGATGGGATACTACTACTTTGTGTGGACGAAAAACAAGTGAGGACTATCATGGAAGAGATTCATCAAAGCCTTTACGGACCCCACATGAATGCAAGGATGTTAGCAAAGAAGGTTATATGATGAGGATATTATTGGAATACGATGGAGGCAAGTTGTGTGGATTTTGTCAAGAAGTGCCACAAATGCCAGATCTTTGCCAACATTATACACATCCCACCTACAGAGCTGCATCGCTCAGCTCTCCTTGGCCATTTTCTACTTGGGGCATCAATGTCATAGGGAAGATCCATCCTAAGGCATCCAATGGGTACAAATTCATTCTGGTAACAATTGACTACTTCACAAAATGGGACAGAAGCGCAGTCATATCCAATGCTTCCAACTGCCAAAGTGGAAAAATTCATCCAAGACAGTATATCTGCCTATATGGAGTACCATAAGAGCTGATATCAAGTCAAGGGTCACATTTCTGGGGCAAGGATGATAAGCTTTGTGCAAAATTTGGTATCAGGAGGCATAGGTCCACCACTTATAGCCATAGACCAATGGGGTAGTTGAAGCAGCCAACAAGAACATAAAGGTGATTATTCAGAAGATTGCAAAGACCCACAAGGATTGGGATGATAAGTTGACATATGACTTATGAGCGTATCAAACTTTCATAAGATCCTCTACAGGGGCAACTCCTTTCTCCCTGGTGTATGGAGTGGAAGTGGTGTTAGCCATATAGAAATCCAGGTGTTGTCACTCAGGGTACTCCTTGACAGTCGGTTACCTGAGGGAGAATGGGTAAGAACTCGGCATGGTGAGCTCGATTTTCTAGATGAAAAGCAGATGAAAGCCATAAACAACTTAAAGAAGTAACAACAAACGGTGGCTAAGGCCTTCAATAAGCATGTGAAGCCTCGTCATGTAGAGAAGGGTGAATTGGTTCTCCGAGAAAAAAGGGCACCTATTCATGACCAAGAAGGAAGTTTAGGCCAAACTGGAGCGGCCCATTCACAGTCAAAGAGGAAGGCCGTAAGACTCATAGATCTTGACGAGGAAGAAGTACCAAGACTTGTCAATATGGACAAACTTAAGAAATATTATGCTTAGGGTGAAGCACCCAAACTAAGTCAGACTTGATTCCTCATAAGGGATACGTAGGGAACTCAATATATGCAATATATGCTAGTGCGATCTCAATAACCTCAATAACAAAAGGGGGGGGGGCAAAGGATTCCCTAATTAATGGCCAGAGTATATATAAGATAAGCTTTGCTTCAGTCCCCCAAAAATCGTCCGACAATTAATCATCAGGTCACTTTCTTCCACCTATGATCCTTCAAATCCATTCCTGATTTCAACCTTGTCAAGAATTGCCACCCGGCATCAATTATCAAGGCTAGCTCATTTCACCCTTGATTAGACAGTCTCAGTGCAATAAATGAAGTGATGAAAGTCTTGTTGAGTCTTGGATGTGTAAGCATTACTAAAGTTGCTTTTGACTCATTGGGACAATTGTAGGAAACATTAGCATGGGCTCTCTGGATGAGACATTGTGGAAGTGGACCTTGAAGATAGATAGTAAAGATCCAGATCTGCTATAGTCTATAAATATGCAAGTGTTGAGTAGAGTCAGATGCATAAAGTTACACCATGGATTGTTGCGGCAAATACTTCAGTACTGGGATGCAGAGCTTCATATGTTTGGTAGAGATGTGCCCCACTATAGAGGAGTTGAGGGCTTGCTTGCTTTACCATCTAACAGGAAGGTTATTGGCCCTCGTTGAAGCCAAACCACACAAAGAAGATCTAAGACTTCTTTGGATGGAACAAGGAAGAGATGGTACAGTTTGTGAGTTATGGAAAGGTTGGCATTCTAAAGGTGTCAAGTACTCAATATATCCCCACCACAAGACGGAGTTCACCGCCAGCATTGGGTCAATGCCTATCTTTTTCTACACAATAGTACGGTACCTCTTGCACACACCTGGGCGAGGGGCACGTCCTGTCTTTTTGAAAGTTGTCAAGCAGTTAAAGGAAGGATGTGACTTAGTCCCTACCATCTTGGTGGAACTCTTCCATGGATTTGATGAGATGAACTACAAAGGCAAGTTCAGGTCAAATTATTATATGGGATGTCCAGCTATATTCCAACTTTGGTTGATGGAGCGCTTGTAGCTATTGAAGCCCTTGAGAAGTGATCAGCTAAGAGTGATGCACTACCAAGAAAAAAGAGAAATTTTGGGGTTTGAAGACATCATTCACTGGGAAAAGTACTTACAGGGAAAGATCCGGGAAACCATAAATTGGAATCAACGCTAGTGGCCATAGGTCAATTTTTATGAAGAACCCTGGTTGCAACTACAGATTGATGGGTATGGCCCACACTTAATTTTATCTCCCCTCGTACATTATGCAATAGTATCAGCTTCCCAAAGGAGAACCTGAGAAGGTCAAGAATTTCTACCCGCCACAGGAGTTGACAATGCACATTGTTGATATTCTTGTTAGGGTTTGGAAAATGTAAGAGGGCTCGACCCCATGATCTATATTGAAATTTTTATTGGATAAAGATTATGTTAATTTGGTTCACTCTAATCTTAGTTCGCACACGACCATATGGAATCAAAAGGCAAAGAGTTGTGCAATGTCCACAAAGATAGCTTGGCAATAAAAGTGCATTGTAATTAGATAAACATCATCTTACAATGTTTCATCAATAAAATGAAGCAGAAAAGCCTAAAAATAAAGAAGAAAAAAAATCCCCAATGAGTCAGTAAAAAAATGGTGCCCTCACTTGGGTACCAAACATCTAGAACCCTATGGGAAAATCACAAAATTCATTGACAATCATAATGCATGGGATAAACCACAATCTTGTCCGACCCTTAGTCTCTGACTTATTTACAGTAGGACACTAACGAGTAGCCCTTTGTTTGATCCTTCATCTCCAGCTTATTAAAGTGGGACACCAACGAAAATCACAAAATTGTTTTGTTGTTGGCAGCCATAATCTTGTTTGACCCTTGGTCTCTGGCTTATTTATAGCAGGACACCGATGGCCATCCCTTTGTTTGATCCTTGGCCTTCAAATTATTTACAGTGAATGAACGGAAATCATAAAAAAAATTGTTCAGATTTTTGAAACAGTAATCTTATCTGACCCTTGGCCTCCAGCTTATTTACAACATGACACCAATAGGCATCCCTTTGTTTGACCATTGGTCTCTAGCTTGTTTACGGTGGGACACCAACAAAAATCATAAAATTTGTTTAGCTATTGGCAACCATAACTCGAAATCTTGTCTGACCCTTGGTCTTCGGCTTATTTATAGTAGGACACCAATGGGCAGCCTTTTGTCTGACTCTTGGTCTCTGGCTTATTTACATCAGGACACCAATGGACAGCTGATTGTTTGATCTTGGTCTCCAGCTTAGTACCGCGGGATGACCCCTAAGGACCATTTGCATGCTGAATTATTACATACTAACACATTGGCAGGAACTAAGCAGGGATTGCCATGCAGTGACACAGGTAAGTTTTCAACCCCTCAATTAAAAATTCCTAGATAGGGTCATATTAATTTTTTGCTTAATCGATGCTTTGGCCGATTTGCAAAGTTTACTGATAGATTAATCGCCCGTTTGCGCATTTGCACCTCCACCATTATTGAGCACAATGGTGGAAGTACATGATCATGGTACAAAATTTAGGAAGATATTTTCTTTGTCATTTGGCCTTGGCACAGGCCTTGGCCAAAGAGGGGCATTCTATAAACACCCAATTTTGTCACCCACCCAGGCAGTAATGACATATAGGGAATGATCGAGGTTAGTGCTTCATACCGGATGAGAATCTAGGCCTTTGGTGGTGATCCAGGTAATGGCAGTAACTCAAGAATCAACCCTAAACCCTAATCCAATCTGAAACCCAGAAGTGGCCCAAATCAGCTTAAAACCCTAATAAGCTTGAAACCTTAATTTGGCCCCGAGCCGTTTTCGGACCCAATCTTACGACACTCGATTCTAGCATGTTATATATTGACAAATTAGTTCTAATTACTCCCCGATGGTGCGGGAACGGCATAAACAAGGATTGTCAAAAAAACTCCCCTTGACTACCACACCCACCCTCTCCCCTCTCTTCCTATTTCTCCCAAACCCAAAAAGAAACCTACCTGTACTATAAGATCCTCCACTAGAACCAAAAACCTCCCCCACTCCCAACCATCTTCTTCCACTATCATTGGATATAACCGTCGGACTTCCTCTAAAGCCCCTCCCCGCTCCTTGGAGCCTGTGCTGCCCCATCAACCCCCCTTCTCTCAATGATCCCTTGGACCATTTGGAATGTCCGAGGTCTTAATTCCTTGGCCAAATAAGCTGACGTTCATTCCCATTTTCGCTCCATCAATTCCAATATTTGCTGTCTCCTGCAAACTTGGGTTCTAGAGGACAAAGCTAGTCGTATAACTTCTTCCATTGCTCCCTCCTGGTCCTTTGCCTCCAACTATCTTCACAGCTCTAATGGTCATATTTGGATCCTTTAGGACCCATCTTCTCTTCATATATCTATCTTCTCCTCCTCTGCTCAGTTTATGCATCTCTCTATTTCTCATCCTTCGGGCTCTCTCATATGCTTCCTCTTTATTTTTTATGGGCACAATTTGGCCTCCCTCAATCTCCCACTCTGGATTGACCTTCACTCCTTTGCCCCCTTCATGGGGTCCAACTCCTGGGGGATTACAGGAGATTTCAATGTTGTCCGCTTCAGTCATGAGAAGCACGAGGGCGACCCTATAGACACCCAGGCTGTTGACTCCTTCAATAACTGCCAGGAGGAGCTTAGCCTTAATGATCTCAGATGGTCAAGTACCAAATTTTCTTGGCACAATAGATGGTCGAGAAACCTCCGTGTTGCTTGTAAACTTGACGGGGCCCTTGTTAATGAATCCTAGCTGATCTCCCGGGGATCTCTGACCACAGTCCCATCTCCATCTTTGTCCTCCCCTTCTCCTTTGGCCCCAATCCTTTCAAGTTCTTTGACATGTGGTCCTCCCACCCAGAATTCCTCCCTCTTGTCCAAGATATTTGGAATATCCCTACCCCCCTCTCCTCCTCGCCACTCATTTCCTTTGCCAGAAAGCTCAAAATTGTTAAAGGTGTTCTGAAGGTTTGGAACTCCTCCACTTTTGGCAATATCTCCTTGCGTGTCTCCTATTACCGTGATAAGCTTCACTCGATCCAGCTCAGAATTCAATCTGATCTCCTCAATCCTGTGCTTGCCGTTGAAGAAGTCTAACTTCCTCCGATCTCTCCCATCTCTTGGTTCAGGTAGAAAGCTTTCTCTGCCAGAAAGCCAGGATTAAATGGCTTGATCTTGGAGACTCTAATTCTGCCTTCTTTCACTGGTCCCTCAAAGCTAGGCACAATTCCAACTCTATCCCCTTGCTCCTGTCTTCCTCTGGTACTGAGCTCTACAACCCCTCCAACATTAAATCTGAAGTTGTCTCCCATTTTACTAGTATTTTCTCCCCGTTCACCACCCCTACTCCTCCCCCTATTCCCTATAACCTCCTCAATAAATTTGTCCCTGTTGAGCTTCTTCCTAGTCTTCATGCCATTCCCTTCGAGGACGAAATCCTTTCCGCCATTCTCTCCCATAAAGCCAACAGTGCTCTAGGTTCAGATGGCTTCAGTATGGGCTTTTTCTCCTCTTGTTGGCATATCATCCGCAAAGATCTTATCCTTGCTATTCGAAGCTTCTTCCTTCGCCCCAATCAGATTGGGGGAATCAACCACACCTTTCTCTGCCTTATCCCGAAGAAGGATGGTGCTAAGTTTTGATTTTAGGCCCATCTCTCTCTATAATCTTCTCTACAAATTCATTGCCAAAATTCTTGCAAACAGGATTCAAAAAGTGATCGATTCCCTTGTTAGTCCAAATTAGTTTGTGTTTATTACTTGTAAGAGCATTGCAGACAACATCATTCTCTGCCATGAGATTATGAGGGGTTTTGATCGTAAATCCCACTCCTCTGCTGCTCTCCTTAAGATTGATATCCATAAGGCCTTTGAAAGTAGTAGTTGGGATTTTATTACTAAAGTCTTACTTCACATGTCATTCCCCCCTTCCTTTCTACATTGGATCCATTGTTGTATATCCTCCCCTAGATTCTCTGTCCTTATCAATGGTAGCCCTGCTAGTTATTTCCACTCTTCTCATGGCATTCGCCAACGTTTCCCCTTCTCACCCATCCTCTTCTCCCTCTCTTGAAGTTCTCTCCCGCTCCATTCAATCTATCACTGACTTGCACCTGATCTCCTCCCATCCCTAAGTGCAAATCCCTTCACCTCACCCATCTTGCTTTTGTTGATGATATCATGATCTTCTCCAAGGCTGACCCACTTTTCATATCCTCCATCATGGACTCCCTCTACAACTTTGAATTTCTTTCGGGTCTCTGTATCAACCTGCTTAAGTCAAATCTCTTCCTTGTGGGTGTCTCTGATGCTACATATGATCTCCTCCTCTAGATCACTGGGTTCTCCCGAGGTTCCCTCCCATCACGTACCTGGGCCTCCCCCTCATCTTCTTTAGGCTCTCGGCTCACCATTGTTCCCCTTTGCTTAACCTTTGGAGGAAGAGGGTCCAGCTTTGAATAGCTAAGCTCCTGTCCTATGCTAGGTACCTCACCCTTATTAGATCTGTCATCCAGTCCATGTATCTCTATTGGTCTAATATCTATGGTCTCCCTTCCTCTTCCATTAAATCCATTGAAAAGCTCCTCTATTCTTTCCTCTAGAAGGGGTCTGATTCCTCCAGATTTCTTCACCTTATACCTGGGATAAGGTTTGCCTCCCCAAATCTGAAGGAGGTCTTGGTATTAAGAAAATCAAAGAAGTCAACTCTATGAGTATCCTCAAGCTCATTGGAAAATTGTCTCTAAGTAGAGAAGCATCTGGGTTGATTGAGTTTAATCCTCCCTGCTTAAAAATAATTCCCTTTGGTCTGCCCCCATCCCTGTGAATGCCTCCTGGATTGGAGGAAAATCCTCAATCTCTGTCCTCTTGCTCTCACCATCATCTCCTTCTCTATTGGTAATGGCCATTCGACCTCCCTCTGGCATGATCTGTGGCACCCCTCTGGTATTCTCTCCACTCTGATCATGGCCAGAATTATCTATTCCTCGGGCTCCCCTCCTTTTCCCCAATTTTCGCTATTCTCTCCCCTTCTGGATGGTCTCCCCCCTTTCCACCCCCTTGTTGACCTCTAGTCATACCTTTCCCCCCATCCCCTGGTCACAAGGGAAGAGAAACACAAATGTACTTGGCTTCCTTCTTCCACTGGGATATTTTCTTCTGCTCTGCTTAGTCCTTTTTCAGATCCTCTGGCCCTACTATTCCCTGGCATAATCTCGTTTGGTTTAAAGGCCATATTCCTTGCCACAACTTCACAGTTTGAAGATGTCTCTCTAACTGCCTCCCCACCCAATCTTTTCTCATCTACCGCCACATCCATGTCAACCCCTCCTGCTGCCTCTGCTCCCATGCCCCTAGGGACTCCCCCCACCTCTTCTTTTCCTGCCTCTTCTCTCACTCTGTATAGAAGAAAGTCCCCTGCAGATGCTGGCCTTCCTATAGACCCATCCTTCCTTTGGATAGAGAATCCAACTGGGTTGATATGACATTTGGAGGCACCACCATTTGTGATACCATCGGCAAGCTTGCCTTCTCTGGCACCATTAACCACCTTTGGATGGAGCGAAATATTCGTAGATGGTCATCCCAATCCCGCTCCGTGGACAAAATTTGGACTACCATCTTCTTTGATGTTTCCTCCAAAATCCGCTCCTTTCATCTTAGACCTGTCTCCAATTCCCTTAAGAATAGACACATTATTGCCTCCTAGAACCTCCCTAACGGCACCATCTCCACTTCTTGATTCCCCCCCTCTTTTTTGTATCCCTTGATCCTTTTTTCTTGAGTGTTGGCTTTTGCCTTGCTCTTTGTTGTAGTTCTTTGCCCCTGTGGCCGGCTTCTCCTTTTCGTTGAAGTCACTCCCCCCTTCTTTCCTCCTTGTATATTCTCTCTCCTTTAGTTATTAGTTTATTTAATTATCCAAAAAAAAGTTCCTTCTTTGCTATTCTTGATAAATTTTGAGCAAATAAAGAGCTCGGAAGCCAGACTATTGGATAGTTCTTAGAAATACGATTCCGATGATATATCACACGCGAAAATCGAACCACCGAATCTCCCGGAAGTCAGAATAGGGATCGATGAACTTGATTTGTGCTCGATTTTTCTCGGGACCCATTTTTTTGGCCGGACCAGTAGGGAACCCACACGGGCCCATATAGTTCAATACGGACCCTGATGGGTCCATCAGAGGCCCACAGTAGCCTTGCCCAAAAAGGAAAAAAAAGAAATACAAAAAATATAAAAAATATTTTATTAAATAAAAATGGCCTTTTTGGGAAAGTTTTGCGACGGGTCCATCAAAAATAAGGTATTTTTTGTGCATTTAAAAGGAGAAAAAAATTATTTTTTGGAAATTAAAATTTGTGGACTTGTGGGAGCTTGATGGCAGACCCATGGATTTGTTTTGGAGATCCATAAGAGGGGGGGTTGACACCTATAAATAGTGTCTTCCTCTCCCACATTAAACACACGAAGGCATGGCCAAGAGGGAGAGAAAAGAGAGAAAAGAGAGAAAATAAGGAGGGTGAAGGAATTCCTCCACCCCCACCCTTGAGAAGCACACTAAAGCTTGGAGAGCTACTAAAGGCCTAGATTCCCCGAAGGAGAGGAGCAAGCAATTGAGGTCAATCCTGTCTGATCTAGGGATCCACACCAGAGCCGCCAGAGAGTCAGTCGGGGTTCGTCACCTCTTGACTTGGAACAGGGGTCAAAGTTAGGTATATTTTCTAATAGAATAGTCATGTGTAGATTCTTCATTCAAATGGCGTGTATAATTTTGTAAATTAATATTTAGTCATGCATGTGGGTTAGGACTTAGGACATAAGAAAGGGGAATATTCGAAAACCAGCATCTAATAGGGAGACCAGTTCAACTGGGTGAATTGGGTACCTAACACCTTCCCAACTTCATAACATGGCACTTACCCTAATCTCTGGACTAGACCGAGTCAATCTTGGGTCCGTCCCAACGGTTCGGGCCCACATCCCGGGTCCTAGGCCCTAACCCTTGGTGGCGACTCCAAATGTTTATTTTAGTTCTTAAAATATACTTGAGGCGGATAGCCCCGCGAAAGAGGCCACACATGTGTCTTTGAGCAAGGACGTGACAGCGCGGCGGCCCGTGGGAGCAGGCTTTGACCACCCCCTCTACAAATACATAGAGAAAAATGTGTGTCATCTCCCTCAGCCACACTGCCCACACATTATCATATATTGAAGAGGATATGACTCGGTAGAGTGTTCCACACATCACTTACAATACCACCTAGTAAAAAAGATTGAATAGGATTTTTTTTTGCTCCATGGTGTTGATCATAGCTCTCAGGCTGAGCCACCATACAACAAGTAGCATTTTCGTAGGACCAGTGAGCAATAGTAGGGTGTGCTGACTAGAACCCACAACCAGTTGACTTGAGCAGTGATGTGGTAAGGGTTTCCTTCCACTCGGCTACCAACCCCGTTGACAAAAAAAAAAAGGCAATCGACCAAATCCTCAAAAGTTGTACATCTCAAAAACAGTTGCAAATTTTAGTCAATGACTCAAATTTAGTTGATAACAGTACCGGTGGCAATATAGCCTCTAAAAGAAAAGAACAAGAAGAAAAATAAGAAAGTCTATGCTATTGGAAAGTCAGAAAAGGAAATATAAAGGAGGGAAAAAATAATCATTCCTAAGCAACCTTTGAGAGGGGAAGAGGTGAAGCTCACCAACAGGCAAGGACAAAAGGACAATGAACCAATGCGTGAATTACGGACTCTTCATACTCCTTACAAAGAGGTCAGAGTGGGTGCAGAGCTAAATCCCTAGCAAATAAAAAATATTGGTGGATAAGGCTAGAGACCAATTAAGTCATGTAGGAGAGCTTGTAAAATGCTACAGGCAAAGTAGCCAACTGAGAATCTGCATATAAATGGGTCAAAGCAACATTGCAAATTTTAAGAAGCCCTTGACAAAGAACATCCCTACCTTTATTAGGTAGGATATGCCAACCTTGTCTTATCAGTAACACAAGATTAAAACATCCCAGATCATGGAAAGACAAAAACCCCAACATTATTACTCAAGCATAAAAAGTTATACTTTCACCAGTAAACTGGAAACCCCTTTATCCTTTACTATCCTTCCAGAAAAAATGATGAATAAGCTTTTTTAAATCATAAATAGTTTTAAAAGGCATTAAAAACATAGAACTAGCTTAAAGGGAATACTAGTAGCAACGACCTTAATAAGGGTTTCCTTGCGAGCAGAAGGAGAGAATCCTTCCACCCGGATAATTGGTTCTACAATGCTATTAAAAAGAGTCCTTTTAGTGCATCCAAATTCAGTGGGAATACCAATATACTTCCCAAGAGAAATATCCAGACTAATATTATGGGGGTGTTAAACATGATACTGGATTTCTGAAAGTTAATTTCCTACCCAGAAACTAAGCAATAGTCAGATAACAAAATCATGAATACCATCACTTTCAAGCTTTTTCGACTTAAGGAAAGAAGGAAAAAAAAAATGCAATCAAGTATGTTGATTGTTCCCCAATAACAGAATACCTTTTTCTGTATATACTGCATTTTTTATTCCATCCATAAATCCATTTTCTTCCCTATGAGTTACAGTATCGATAAGAATTCTAGTTCTTACTGTTCATATGTTATGTTATGAATGATGAGATTCCATTGATACAGAGTCAATACAGATTCCATTGATACAGATGAGAGACACAGAGGGCTGCCCTACAAGTTTTAATACCATGGATGCACTGTAACAGTTTATTTGCAATAGGTGGCATGACAAAGTCTCTTGACAAAGGATAACTAGGTATGGACTAAGTGGACACCCTTGCAAAAGCTGATGCTTAGGACATACCTGACGTATTATAGCACCATTAACGTTAACATGATATAATACCGTAGCAACACGTTCCATCATCCATCCAACTAATATCCACTCCAGTGGCTGAAGCATTCCAAGAAAGTCCACTCAGTTTTATCATAGGCCTTACTAAAATCTAATAAGTATCATAATTCTAGATTTTCTCTTAGTAGAATGCATTTGGTGTAATATCTAAAGCGCAACATAAATGTTATCAGATAGTGCTCATGAGGGAATAAAGGCACTCTGATTCTATGATGTTGTAGATCATAGTGCATAGGCTTATGAACCGAAAATGAATCATTTCATCTATATACTTCTACTTAGGGATGGGGATTATGGTTGTGCAATTAAATTGTTTGAGCAGGTCTCTAGTGTAAAAAACTATTGGATAGCCCAACAATGTGCCAATAGGATTGATAAAAATTGGTTGGCATTCCAACCAATCCAGGAAAAGTAGAGTGCATTTGGCATTCCATCAGAATTTCATCAGCGAAAAGGGATGGCATAGTTACCAAAAAATGAAAAAGGAATGGCAGAAACCTTTGGAGTTATACATCGAAGGAAATTAGGATTACCAAAAACATAATGGATGATATGAATAAGTCATTAAGAAAACCTAAATTGTGAAAGAACATATTTGGAGCTTTGGATTCCTAAAATGTGATTATAATGGTGTTTCTAGGCCATCGTAGTATGGGAAAAGGTAGTGTTGCAATTCCAGATCTTCCCACCTGATTATTTTTCCTCTTGAGAGAGAACCTTCAGGTGGCGCATAAAACTGTCCAATGCAGAGAATCTGTCTCTTGGAGATTTAAATGTTTTGGATTTTGTTGGATTTCTTCAAGAGCAAAGGTGACTTGGGCAATCTCAACACTACAGTTTTTTAATGTAACAAGACTCCAATGCCTAGCTGATTACTGAGTTAGAAAATTTTATGAGAAAGCTTGAAAGAAACAATGCAAGGGGGGAGGGGTCAGGGTGGGTCTCCCATTTGGCTTCCATAGTAAATCTATTTCTAGGTTTATGATCCAATCCAACCATTGCACGGAGGTGGACGACCATACAGTTGTGGACCTGTAACAGATCCCCATTGAAAAAAACCTTAACAATGCTGAAGATCAAGCTCGTTTATTTGAACAAGAGCATGAGAGGGGAATCCTGTTCTCACCCATCAAAGTGAAAAATGCTATTGTTGTTCTAGTTATCAAGGAATGATATAAACCCCTCTATGTTTCAATTGTAGGAGAACAAACTTCCGGTAAAACTTCTGAACTGCATTGGACCAGCTGGTGGAGTCTTTTCCTACAATAATGCAGTTTCAATTTTAACTTCCACTAGCTAGAGAAGAATTTCAAGTGCTGGCCTTTTTACATTCATAATCATCTTTTATCATTAAAATGCCTAGGCCCATCTATTTTCATTTTCATTCCAAGTAACAAAACATTCTTAAAAATGAAAAAACCGATGCCCATAAAGTCCAAATACGTTTGCTTCATCTTGTTCAAGTAACAAACATTCTTAGCCAATAGAATGTTTGTTTTAGCTCATGGAAAGTCAATTTGAATTCTCAAGCACTAGATGTCATGACGAGTTTGCTATTCTCAAGCACTAGATGTTATGACGAGTTTGCTTCATCATGTTCAAGTAACAAACATTCTTAACCATTGGAGCCATCATCATGGTAACAATAGTGTGTTAAGAATGTTTGTTGAGACAATTTGAGACAAATGAATTTCCATCATAGATACAAAAAGAGAATTACTTATAACGAAATAAGCAATGATATAGAATCAGCAACAAAAGAACCCATAATCGCAACTTCCATTGCACTATGACACCAACACCAATCCCTCAAGTTCACATAGTTAGTGATCCCTTGAAATTCTTTACCCAACCAAAGAGCATCTAATTCACCAGAGGCTTATAATTCTCCAACCCGGTTAGAGTTTGATGCCTAAAAGAAAAATAGCTGGTTCAGATTTTGCTGAATAACCAAACTTCAATGTACTGTACTTCCTGTACACCCCGGTAAGCTTCCCCGTTCCAGCTTTCTGATGGAGAGCAACCATCGACTTTGAACACTCCCTACATGACAGAAGCAACATAGCTTTATAAATGAGGCATCTCTTGATATCATGAAATCTTGAAGTTTGTTTAAGAAAAACAAAAGAGGGTACCACTCACAGGAGCTGAAATTCTGTATAGTTTGCATGCCACTCGCTGGTCTTGGTCCATTGCCTAGTCCTGTTAAGAGTACATTGAGAAGTGTAGATTGCAGCAGCAGCTAACAAAGATGGAGGGAACCTGAGCATTTCATACTCCACCAGGCAAAGCTCAATCATGAAGAAGGAGAGAAGCTCGAGCTGGCCCCAAAGTCATATTAGGACAATTTCATTATAAAGATTTTTGCCTAGAGATCAACTTCTAAACAATATATAGTTGATTACACATTGGAAGACCATTACTACAAACCTTCTTGTCAGATTGAGCCACTTTCAGGAATCTCTTCATGAACACATATGGGGTTGGAACAGACATATTAAACTGTAATGTGTTCAGCATCAATCTCTCCTGCGACCATGGAAAGAAGCATTGGTTCAGAAAATAAAAATCATCCAGTTGATCATGATCGAAAGGGGGAAAAAAGAGTACCATTTCAAGAATTTCTTTTCTTGTGTAGGCCTTGTCAGATATTAAGATTAGATCCTCCACAACAGGAACAGAAACCTCTTCATACTTGCATGCTAAGAGCATGGCTGTGACTCCAACCAACTGCAGCTTCTTCCTCACGATTGTTTGCTGTGCTAAGAATCTGTCTATAAGATTGACTGTGAGGAATAACGTCTCATCCATGAGCTCGAACTTGTAATGTACCTGTTGATTTGATTGAATAAATAAATAATCTTGGGTTATTAAGAAGCCTGATTCAGCAGCCAACAACAAGGCTGGGGCTTCAACAAACTAGAATTAATGAGAATAGAAGCTACACTTGCAAGATAGCCAACATGTTTCAAGGAATATGACAGTTAATTAATACAATACCTCTATTAGCCAATCAATGAGGATAGCCCTCATCTTCTGGTTGATGTCAAACTGTTGCTCCATATAAGTCAGAGAGACACAGCTGGAACTCTGCCAACAGAATGAGATACATTAGTATCTCAAAGTAAACCTGCTGGAGTATTTTGGTAATGCTTGGCATAATTCTCCAAAATTTGACCATCCAATGCCAATTTGTATGCTCTCTCACTGACCAGGCTACTATAGTCTAATAACCATCCATGAGCACAAGCACTTGCAATTAAGATTTCCATTTTTACCAAGGACCGGAATAATGCAGTTTATGATAAGAATAAGATCAGATAATTGAATGAATAACTGGATGGTGGAAATGATGACATTATTATGGATCAGTCTACTCCAAGTTTTGTTTGAAGATATGATGCCCAAGTAAATTTTCTAGTAAAATAAATTGATCATATTTCAACTTTCTCTACATGTAAGAGAAGTTGCAAAACTAGAAGTTGGCAAGCATGTAACTGTGCTCTTTCAATAATAATGCAAGGCAGTTCTTCACCTCAGATTTTCTGTAGTGGGCATAAATGTCTTCAATGTAATCAACAACGGCAAGTGGGTTCTTCGAATCACAGCTGTCAATATCTGTAACAGGGTCCAGTGTTATATCCTCCATTTCTACCTCCTCCTACAGCAAATCATCACACCATGATTTCTTCCTTTAATTGGTGACAAAACTCATTTCAGAATTAGTTAAAAAGAAAGAAATATTAGTTTTAATTCAAAATAAAGGTCCTAACAAACCATCTGATCAATGTCATCCAATATGGCTTCTGTGTGCTTCACAAATATGGGAACAGGAAAATCATGAGTCCCCTTGTAATCATCCACATCAATGAGGACAGTACAATCTTCAGATGTTGCACTTGTAAGAGATGGGATTGGCCTAGCTTCCTGTTATTTCATAGTCCAAGAACAAACAATTCAATATGTAATAATAAAAATGGATATTGTTATTCTTGTTTTCCCTACAAAGCAAGTACCTCAAGACAAGGCTGCTGCTGCTGCTTCTGCTTTGTTGCCATGTCTGCTGCAAATTTCCTAAACAGACATCGAGAAACCAATCATGAAGAGGTTGATCATGAATTCTGATTGGAATTACCAAATTTTATATTCAGCATTATCCAACCTTGTAATTGGCCTATGAAGTGGAATAGGGGGGATCTTATCACAGGTGGTCTGTTTTCTGATTGAAATAGAACAGTATTAGTAAATTCACATAAAAACTAAGAAAATATCTAAGATTGATGAAATATCAGATTAGAGGTTTAGAAATTACTCTAAGAGGCCTTTTTTGTTGGCTCTACACGGGTAAGGAGCAGCTCCCACTAAATTCATATTAATGTTGCTTAAAGCTCTTCGGTTGTGTCCAATCTCTGGAACAAATTTCCCACCCCCCATCCGTAGTCCACCTTGGAAATGTGCGGGCCTAGCCAAACCTGGATTGTTCTCATCTGATCCGGCCATATTGATGATCTACAAGAAAAAAATTCAGGAGAAGAAAAGAAACTAATTCAGAAAACCTTTAGAGTTCATAAATCCAATTCATCCATAAAAACCCTAGATACACAAAAGCCAGGTAGCGATAAGCACAGTCAGGAAGAAAGCTCAACAAACAAAGCCCAGATAAGAAAATTAAAAAATGTTATGATAAGAACAATGATCCAGAAACCTACAGGACTCTTCTACCAAGAGTTTTCTCCAACAAATCCAACTTCCAGTCTCGAAATCGATCATCCACCGGATTCCCAACTCTAAACCGAAGCAGAGATGGACTACTAAGACGACTCCATTGAATAACCAATGGAGGTATCTCTACCTTACTTAAAAATCTCTTCTCTCTCTCTCTCTCTCTCTGATCTATTGGGTCTTGGTTTTGCTCAAGAAGGAAAAAAAATGGAAAATCAAAAAGGAAAAGAATATCGAAGGGGATACGGAAATAGCGGATATATGTCTGTAGATGCCCTTTTTTTTTTCAAATACAACGGCTAGTTAATACATACCGTTGGATCTTATGATGAAAAGTCACGTTGGTCTGCGTGATTCTAACGGTTATATCTCAGCATGTGATTTCAAAACTTTGATCTCTCACTACTTCCCTTTGAATGTCAGTGGTTGGGTTACTAGGGTTTAAGTTAAGAGGTTAGGAGTTACAGGTACGCGTCCCTGTTAACGTTTAACTCCAACTAACATGAAATATCCAAACAGTCCATTACGTCCTGTTTGATTTAAAAATCTGGAACATTGACTGAAATTCCATCCAAATCATGGGAATGATGAGTTAACCAAAAATGCAACCAATTGTCAACCGATAGGTTGGACCAGTTTTGGTTGGTTTTGGTTTTTTTAATGAAATTCGGCTTGATTTCAAATTCTTATCGGTTTATGTTTCGTTCTTTTTTTTTCCCTATCAGTTTTAGTATGATTTACAGGACTCGAAACAGGATCTAATACACTCATAACGATTTTGATTCGAATCAATTTGGTTGGACCAAACTTACTCCACCAATAAGGTTTTTTTTTTCGGTAAAAGACCAATAAGGTTGTATGAGCCTTACATGCTAACCTTTCTTTCTTCCATTTATTTTAATAAATATTTTCAGAAACAAAACTGTAAAGGCTGGCAGTACAAGAGGGCTGCCCTGTAGCACGCAGTTTCTTAAAGAAGCTGTTAGACATCTGTCGGGTATAATTTGACTTTTCTATCGGACATTTCAAGATTTCTTCCGGATCTGATAAAAAAAAATTATATATATTATATAAAATGTAACCTCTCTCTACCATTACTATACACGTGGTGAATCAATCAAATGTGAAAACGGAAACCGTTCAATAAGTGGGCCCAAGGTCCTAAAACCCGGGATCCGTCATGGCTATACCGATCCAGATTGGCCAGATCGGATTGTATCGGATATGGTTTAACCCTTTGATCATACATGTGTATTGAGATTTGAAAAGATCAAGATTACGGATAAGTCAAAGTCGATACCATTTTAATCCGACTTATACTGACAGACCTAGAGTTTTAGAACAATGAGCGGGCCGGGCCACCTAGCTTAATTTTTTATCCTTAACCTTAAAATAGCAGTGAAGCTGTAGATGTGGTAGGGGTGTTGAAGGACAGGACTTGGATTATCAATTCGGTGGGCCTCAGATACCAAGATGGCAAGATCCTTATCGATATGATGGTCGGTGGGTTAGAAATTTGTTTTACATTGATTAGTTATCATTTTAAAAGGATTTACTTAATTCTCAGTTAGGCCCGGTTTGTTTAGAAGGGAGTTAAGACGGGATAACCTGACATATGGGACCCACAATGTAACGCGATGAGAGATAGGGATTGTAAAGTACTAAAGTGAAGGTAGATAGTAATGTAGCATCCCACCCATCTCGTTTGATTGGGTGGGAGGGTTCGGGAATTTTGGAGTGACGGAGAGGGGAGTCGAGTGAGAGGAAAGGGGAGAGAGAAACCGTTGGGATTGTCTTGACATGTGCAAGACAATCAATTAATCAATTCTGCAATCGACAACTTCAAGTATTCTCAGTGAGGTAGAGAAGGCAAAGGTCAAGGATCGGCCCAGCATGTAGAAGACATATGATTCTGCTATCGACAGCTTCAAGTGTTCTTCAATGAGGTAGAGAGAAGGCGGAGGTCAGAGATTGGCTTGGCATGTGGAAGACAATCGATTCTGCAATCGACATCTTCAAGTGTTCTTCAGTGAGGAAGAGAGAAGGAGGAGGTTAGAGATCGGCTCGGCATGTGGAAGACAATCGATTTTGCAACTCGAACTGTCAGCTGGGACTCCCCATGTCATACCCTAGGACAGTTTGGGGTTTGATTGTCTTCATGTTCAGGTTAAGCAATAGAGAGAGATTTGGGGAGGACAGTTTTGGATTTGATTATCTTCAGGTTCAGGTAAGCAATAGAGAGATTTGGGGGCAAAATCATTGGATGGAGGTGTTTTTGGTTGCAGAAATCGTTTTGTTCTTTTTCTGGGACTGGAATCGGATGGCACTCAAAATTTTCATCGAAACAGGTGGTGGCCGAAGGAGGTGCGTTGAATCTAGGTTTGAAGGTGAGGAAGAGGAGGAAGCAAATGAGTCACTGGTACATACTGGTTTCATCGTCTTTCACAGGAAGAAGAAGTAGGAGAGAGATGGATAGAGACAAGAATCCCCTAATTATTGTTGCACTCCCCTTCCCATTCCTACCAAATCGGACTGACCTTGCAAGGGAACGAGGTGGGAGAAATGGTAGGTCATGTGGGCAACAGGAAAAGTTACCTTGTCTGTCCAAATTCCTACCCCAGTTATCCAAGCGATCTAATAACGCATTGGGGTGGAATAGTTTGTACAACTATCCCACCCTTCAATCCCACCCCAAGCAAAACCCCTCTAAACAAACGGGCCTTATTATTCACATGGGTTAAGAAAAAAATACGAAATTCCTAAAATACCCCCAATTCAATTTATCTTCTCTTTCTGCCTTTTCTGCCTTCTAAATCTTTTATTGTTTATAACATATGTGGGACCCATACCTTCTCCTACTTCTTTCCTCCTCTTCCTTCTTCTTCCTCTGCAGAAGGCCCATCTCCACCTGCAACCTCCTCTGCCATCCCCTATCACGCACATCTCACCTCATTTCCTGTGTTCAATCCCTCTCCCCTCCATTCGAGTCCTCCCCCCCCTCAGTAAAAAAACCTGCTTCCCTGCCCTCCCATGTCACCCTAAGTTCTCCCTGCAACTTTTCTCCTCAAATCTGAACTATCCCTAGAATTAAATGAAATTTCATAAGAAATCAGAGTGGAAAGTAATGATGAGATGATTCAAGCAATTGTTGGAAGGACAAAAGGGGACGAAAGGGAAGTCTCTTTAGAGAGAATCAGAGTGGAGGTTCTAACAGTTACAGCAAACTGGGGTGTATACTGATACGCTCAAATTAGTCACTTAGTGAAGCAAGAACACGTGTCATCCAAGGGAAGGACACTTAGTGCCCAACCGAGGGGTATTCACTATGATGTAACCCCGGAGACCAGGAGGAGAGGGAGATTAGAGTCCCCCTCAACTGATAGAGGTCGCGAGGACTCTAACTAAGTGAGGAGGAGGGGATACGCGGATAGAGAATATTCCCCATGAAGGAAGGAAGACGTATCCCAGTAGGACTCGGAAAAGGGGTAATCCTATAAAAGGGAACCCTAAAAGATAGAAGAGGTAAGTAGATTCGCTCACACCATTACTCCTGTGAAAAAATTTGTTCTATCGGTCTCTAACTTGGGCGTCAGAGGACTAATCCCAGAGACACCTCTGGGCCTCTGCCTTCTGTGCTTATGCAGGATCAACGCTTAGCCTCATACAGATTTTTGGCAGTAACAGATTGGCACTATCTGTGGGAACGACAGAGTAATGGTGGGGAAAACCTACAATCATAAGAAACACAAGAGCAGCACCGAGTATGAATATGAATGAGGGGGAACCTTCAGAATCTCTCCTCCCTCGGTGGACATCGGTGAAGAATGGGGAAACAATGATCGAGAAGGGTCTGTGAGGGACCAGTGCTCAATCGGACATTTGGTGTGTAGAGACAGTAATCCTCCACCCCCTCATAGGGCACAGGATTATGTGACTAGGGAGCAATTCGATGCCCTTCAGGAGAAGTATGGCCGAATGGCAGAGATAATGAAGGAGGTCTCCAAGGCCGCCTCTCAGAAGATCGATGGGGCAGTGCGAGGCTCCCATGTCCAATCAGAACGAGTTTAAGACGAGGACCGAAGTAGCTCAGGGTCGATAAGGTCCAGCTGGAATCCTCGAAATCAAGCAACAAGGGAAAGCCCCACACCCAAAGAAAGGACGTGGAGCGCCACAGGGGCTAGGTATGAGGATCTGTGCCAAGGAGATGGTCAGGGACATGAAGACTCAGAGTTGAAGTAGATGATCCTAGACCTGAAGGGCGAGATCCGGAAGGTAGTAGAAAACCATACAGGAACTCGCGACCCAAACCTCACTAATGACACGACTCTAACTGATGAGGTCATGAGGGATCTGCTCCCGGTCGATTTTTGTCTACCCAAATACAACACCTACGATGGGTCTGGGGACCCCGTCGACCATTTGGAAGGCTTCAAGGTCACGATGCTGCTCCACCGAGTCTTAAAAAACATCATGTGTCGCGGCTTGCCTTTGATGTTCAAAAGAGTGGTAAGGCTATGGTATAACCACCTGTCGACGAAATCAATTCACAGCTTCAGTGATTTGAGTTACTTCTTCGTGAAGGGATTCTCCAGTAGCCAACCCCTTCAGAAGACCACATTGAACCTGACCAATGTCAAATAGCATGAATGAGAGTCACTGTGAAACTACATGAAGCGCTTCCAGCAGGAGAAGATCACGATCAGAGGTCTGGACCAAAAGAAGAGTTCACGACCCTATTGGGAGACGTCAAGGATAAAGACTAAAAAGGTCTTTGGTGAAGCATACACCGAGGAATCTAACTGAGTTAAGGGCTCAGTGTGATAAGTACATTTAGATGGAAGAAACCCTCCAAGTTGACGAAGAAGCTAAAGGGAAGGCGGGGAGGAAAAGGACCTCAAGAGGTGATGATAAGCCTCCGAAAGGCAAAAGACAAAAGTCCGAATGTGATCGAGCACCCAGTCCGTCGAAGAAATTTGAAAGGTATGCCCCCCTAAACCGGAGACGGACGAACGTGCTAATGTAGATAAAAGACACCCAGGATGCCAGGGCCATAAAGTGGCTAGGGAAGATGGGACGACATCCCGAGAGGCGTAACATGGACAAATATTGCTACTTCCACAGAGACCACGGCCACAACACCGAAGATTGTTAGCACCTGAAGTGGAAAATAGAAGGAATGATCCGAAGAGGATATCTGGGCCAATTTGTAGACCGTGAGAAGGAAGATGCCCAAGACGGCAATGACCGTAGGGACAACCGCCAAAGGGACGACAGAAGCTGCTGTGAAAGAAGGGGGCCAACCCGTAGAGGCAACCAGGAATGACAAAGGGACTGAACACCCGAGGAAGCTGACCACCACCCCCAGGATGATTATAAAATCTAAACCAGGGTTATAACAACTATCAGTGGAGGCTTGGCTACTGGAGAAAGTTCCATCTCGACCAGGAAAGCGAAGGCCTATGCGAGAAGCGTACACGTGGCCGAATGATCAAACAAGAAGGCAAAGACAGGGACGGTTATCTCCTTCTCGGATGATGATCTGGAATGGGTGCAGTGCCTCATGACGTTGCCTTGGTAGTCACCATGAACCTAGCTGATTGTAGAGTAAAAAGGATCTTAGTGGAAAACGGCAGCTCAGCTGATATCTTGTTCCTCGAAGCTTTTCCAGAAGATGAGCCTAGACAAAGAAAAGTTAAAGAAGGTCGAACACCCATTAAAGGGGTTCTCGGGTGCCCCGATTAAAGTAGAGGGGTCGGTCAAGTTGCCAGTAAGGGCCGACACTGGAGATTGCCAAGTAACAGTCATGATCAACTTCCTGGTAGTGGACATCACCTCGGCGTACAATGCCATACTGGGGAGAGTCGGCTTAAACCTGCTAAAGGCCGTTGTCTCCACACCACACCTCAAACAGAGTCGACGAGTGTCGAGGTGATCAGGAGGCATCCCAAAAGTGCTACGCCACCACCTTATGAGAAAAAGAAAAGGTAGGCAAGGCACTCCCGATAGAAGATCTTTGTGATGATACCAGTTATCAGAGGGGGGAACCGACGGAAGAGCTGATACAAGTTGACGTCGAAGAAGGGGATAACACTCGCCAATTCCAAGTTGGGGCCTTAATGCCAAGGCAACAACGAGAAAAGCTCATCTCATTCCTCTGAGACAACTCTGATGTCTTCTCCTGGTTAGCCTCGAACATACCTGGAATAGCTCGAGAGGTAATAGAGCATCGTCTGAGTGTCGACCTGACTAAGAAGCCGGTACAGCAGAAGAAGAGGACCTTCGCCCCCGAGAGGTAGCAAAAGATAGATGAGGAGATAGAGAAGTTGCTAAAGGCAAAGTTCATCCGTGAAATCTAATATCCCAAATGGATATCCAACGTGGTTATGGTCCCGAAGTCAACGAAAAGTGGAGGATCTGCATCGACTTCACGGATTTAAACAATGCCTACCCAAAGGACAGCTACCCCCTGTCGAAGATAGACCTTCTCATCGATGCCACTTCAGGACATGAGGCACTGAGCTTCATGGATACGTACTCAGGGTACAATTAGATTAAGATGTGCGAGGCTGATGTCCCGAAGACATCCTTCGTAACCGAGGGGGGCTGTACTGCTATGAAGTAATGCCTTTCGGGCTGAAAAAAGGGGCCACTTACCAAAGGTTAGTGAATAAGATCTTCAAGGGGATGATCGGCAAGACCATAGAGGTGTACGTGGATGACATGCTTGTGAAAAGCCTGAAGGCAGAACACCATATCCAAGACTTAGAAAAGGCATTCCAAGTACTGAGGGAATACGACATGAAGCTGAACCCAACGAAGTGCACATTCGGAGTAGCATCGAGAAAGTTCCTTGGCTTCATCATCTCACAGAGGGGGATCAAAGTCAACCCGATGAAAATACAGGCAATTCGAGTTATGAGGTCACCACAGAATGTGAAGCAATTCCAGGAGTTGACAGGCAGAGTCGTCGGCCTAGGACGGTTCATGTCTTGGTTAGCTGACAAGTGTCTTCCTTTCTTCAAAGCCTTGAAGGGATCTAAAAAGTTCGAATGGATGGAGGAATACAAGAAGTCCTTCGAATAGTTAAAGGAGTACTTAGTGACGCCCCAGCTACTGACGAAGCAAACACTGGGGATTCCTTGCAGTTATACCTAGCTGTATCGGCAGTGGCGGTAAGCGCGGTACTAAAAAAGGAAGAAGGAAGACAACAACGGCTAATATATTACATTAGCTGAACCCTTTTGGACGCAGAAACACGATACATAAAGATGGAGAAGGTGGCATACACACTGGTGATAGCGATAAGAAACCTGAGGCCCTCATTTCAATCACACACAGTATGCGTGCTCACAGACCAATCCCCTAAAGAATATACTGCAGAGGCCGAATACGTCTGGTCGCCTGGTAAACTGGGCGATAGAGTTGGGAGAATTTGACATCCAAATGAACCCCAGGAGGTTATCGAGGCTCGGGCAGGAAAGACTTGGACATTGTATATGGATGGTGCATCCAACCAAACGGGAAGCGGTGCAGGGATCATACTAGTCAGCCCCGAAGGATTCAAGATTGAGTATGTCCTACGGTTCAACTTCAGTGCCTCTAACAATGAAGCTAAGTATGAAGCACTGATAGTCAGAATTAATCTAGCATGGGCTTTGATGGTACAAGAGGTGGTGGTGCACAGTGACTCGCAGCTCATGGTGTGACAAGTGAATGGAAACTATGAAGCCAAGGAACAAAGGATGGCCGAATACTTGAAGGCGGTGTGAGAGAAAGTGGTAGCCTTCAAGGAGTTCAAGGTAAGGTAGGTGCCGCGGGCGAAGAATGCCAGTGCAGGTGCATTGTCGCAGTTGGCCACCTCTAACTTCACGGACCTCAGACGATCGGTGTATTTTGAAGTATTACCACAACCAAGCACTAAAAATGCCTAAGAGGTGTTACCTATTGGTGAGAACGACCCTAGTTGGATGGATGCCATAATCAAGTACTTGAAGGAAGGAGTGCTCCCCGAAGACAGGGATGAGGTGAGGAAGGTACGAATGCAGTCAACATGGTTCCTATTGAAGGACGAGATGCTGTACAAGATAGGGTTCACCACACCATACCTTAAGTGCCTGAACCTTGTCAACGCCGAATATGACTCCGAGAAGTACACGAAGGGATATGTGGCCAACATCAGGGAGCCTGGGCCTTGGCCCACAAAGTACTGAGGCAGGGCCTATTCTGGCTGACCATGAGGAAAGATGCAGAGGAGTTCGTCAGAAAGTGCGTTAAGTGTCAAATGTTCACCCCCATCCCTAGGCAGCATGCTACTAAGCTTTCCTCCCTGTTAAGCCCGATACTATTTGCCATTTGGGGTATGGACATCCTGGGCCCATTCCCCCTAGCCACGAGGCAAAGAAAGTTTGTTGTGGTGGCGGTAGACTACTTCACGAAGTGGGCAGAAGCCGAAGTACTGGCTACAATATCTGAAAGGAATACAAAGAACTTCTTCGAGAGGGCGGTGGTCTATCAATTCGGGATCCCCCGGGTGGTGGTAACGGACAATGGAACTTAGTTCGTTAACCCAATTTTTGACTCATTTTGTGAAGCCCTTGGCATCGACCACAGGAAAACATTCATCGTTTACCCATCGACCAACGAATTGGAGGTAATCAATTGTACCCTGCTTCAAGGAATAAAGAAAAGGCTGGATGATGCCAAGGGGTTATGGGCAGAAGAGCTACAAAGCATCCTTTGGGCTTACCGCATGACTGAAAGGTCTGCCACCGGAGAAACACCCTTCAATTTAACTTACGACACCGAAGCTGTGCTCTTAGTGGAGGTAGGAGCCATGACCCATCGAGTTCAGTACTACGAGGAAAAAGAAAACGATAAAGGGCTTCAAGCTAATTTAGACCTCCTGAATGAAGTACGAGAAGCCTCGCAAGAAAGGATCACCACCTACCAGCGAAAGGTTGTGAGGCATTACAATTCTAAATTCCAAAGAAACGAGTTCAGAAAGGGTGACCTCGTCCTCAGAAGGGCGGAGATATCAGACCCGAAGCATCAAAGAAAGTTAGCTCCAAATTGGGAAGGACCTTACAGAGTCACCAAGATAATACGACCAGGGTCATATCACCTGGAGACTATGGGGGGAGAAAGGGTACCCCGATCATGGAACTCGAAGAACCTGAGGAAATTTTATCAGTAGTCGTAGTGTACACATTTACTTAGTTTTTTTTTTTAATTTGTTACTTCTTTAAGCAGTTTCAGTTTATAGCTTTCCACCCCCGAGAGCTTCGGAGGATTTTTATTACTAATAATATATAAGTTGGTTTATGACAATTGATTTTGGACAAGTCTCAGTAAGAAATATACCTCGGTTGTGAGCTCAGGCCAAGGCCCAGCGGACCTAACCGAAGGTCCAATCCATGGTTGGGGGTTCAGGTAAAGGCCGAGGGACCCAACCGAAGGTGCATACCTCCAGTGTGGGCTGAGCAGACTTGACCGAAGGTCATTACCTCGGCTGAGAGCTCGGTTAAGGCCGAACAGGTCACCAACAGTGCCCTCCCATCTCCGCATATAAGGAAAGCTCCCTCGGCTGGAGCTAAAGGAAACACAACATGGTGAAATCCTACTTAAGGGCTCCCTCCCAGGCTCCTGCCATGAGACTGGCCGGCGCAATAGGGCCATGCCTCATACCTAGGACAGGCCGAAGCACATATTACACTTAGGAAAAAGTGCTGGCCTAAGATTTCCCAGCCTTCACACATCCACCTAGTGGCTAAAGACCCTTTAGCGGACCCGAATAAAAAATAATAATAATACAAGGTGAGTAAAAGCACCTGGAGGAGAAAGGCATCCATTCATCAAAGAGCCCGAATACTGGAGTTACATAAGAAAGCCCGAAGGTTGAAATTATATCAAAAAAAAAAAAAAGCCCGAAGGCTGAAACTGCATTAGAAAAGGCCCAAAGGCCATAAACAAAAACACAAGTCTAAAAATACGAAGCTGAGCCCGAAGGCCAAAAGGAACACGGAAGTCAGCATGGTGGAGAGTCTCTCTATCGGAACCATTGTGGCCCAGAGTTAGAGGCACCTTGCATTGCACATGAACCTCTTCTTCCTCGCTACCGCCCTTGTCGTCGGCCACCTCAGTAGCAGTTGGGGCAGCCTTGACACCCTCCTCCTAAAAAATGAGCTAGCTATCCTCAAAAGAGACCTCTGGGTAATGTTTGACGACACAGTCTTGGACCTCGGTGGCACCCATCATGAACCCTGAAGCAACGGCACACTTAACTTCCTCTTGAAAGTCCTTAGAGGCCTTATACCTATTGGCCCCTTGAACCACGAACTCCTGGACCCTCGCTGCCATCTACACCTTCAGCTCCATGAGCTTCCGATTGCATTCTTGGTGAGTGCGAAGAAGATCGACCTCCAGGTACTCCACCTTCTAGAGGAGAACGGAACTCTCATTCTCAAGGGTGAACTTCTCACGTTTGGAAGCCTCGAGGTCTTGGGCCAGGGCCTCGGTCTGGATCGCCAGTTGACCCACTTGGTTCTGAGCCTACGCAAGACACTGATGGTCAGAACAATGCAATTATATTAAGTAAGAGGCTAAGGGCCGAAGCTTACCCCCACCATAAAGATGCAGGCGCTAGTTGTCATAGCTATCACCCCCTGGCATTGAGCTTCGACAGCATCTCTGAGAAGGCTGCCCTTCTAGACCAACTCCCGGGCTACCCGCCCGATGAACAGAGTGCATCCTCCTTGACAGACCATCGGGGGATGAAGCTAACCTCGGCTCGGACCTTAGTGACCCTCGGACTTCGAAAGTCTGTCACCTAGGAGGCATCTCGGGTAGACGATACATTATGTGTCACACCCCGTTCACACCGAACCGAGCCAGTGACCGGGTTAACACCGGTTAACCCAAACCTGCCAGGATCATCTGATACTGTATTCCACCACAGCATACACACAACTAATAAAAGCTTATCAGATCAGCGGAAGACTTGGTTTACCTGTGAATATTCCCATAATACTTGATACCCGAATTGTGATATAATAGTTATATACATGTGGGCCCGAAAGCATGATATTTACATAAAGAAAGTACAATTCACATATCAAGTACATAAAAGAAATCATCAAAATCAGAGTATAGTGCTCGGCTCGGTATCAGAAACTAGAGCTCAGCTCGGTATCAAAGGTTGAGCCCAGCTCGGCTTCACAAGGTAGAGCTCGGCTCGGCATCAAAAGTGGAGCTCAGCTCGGCATCAGAACTGCGGTCCCGTAGCACAACTCTCGCACGAGCAATCAGTGCTGTGCTCTAACTCCTCAGAGGCCCACCAGTCCTCTTCAGGGAACTCGACTGTGGGACCCGCCCCGTGCTCTTCAGATGGATGACCTGTAAAATCATATAAAAGAGGTGCACACGTGGGATGAGCTCACTAGCTTAGTAAGTGAAAAGATGGACCACACAGCAGTCCACACAACAAATCACAATCATATGCACTACATGCTATGCAATACATTTTAAATCACATCCACCTAAGCAACATTACTAAGTCTTTGGTTTAGTGCTACTACTGCCACAGTGCGTGTATACTCCGGGTACGAGCCGCGAACTCCATCCCGCGATACTCCCATAGGGCTGTCGGAGAAGGCCCACCGTGAGTACTCGAAAAAATAAAAACATACCGACCACCGGCTCTCAACATAAAATAAATGACAGAAATTAAAGGTGCTAACTCCAACAATTTAAAAGTAGTACGTTTGGCCCTCTTGAATATACCATCGGGGTTACCGACTGTCCTAATGACCAGCCGGGCGTAATGTCTAACCGCCACAGTGACCTGACAACCGCGACCACTGCTTTCCCCCAAATGGTAACCCAACACCTTAACCCCTGTTGGGAAGGGTCGTAGGACGGAAAGGTGATAATCCTAAACCGCATGCTCCTATATGACAATAGTATGATGCATAGTGCCACCGTGTCCCATACCACGGGCCACCAATGCACTCATTTCCAAGCCGACTATGGCATCTAGTCTATTAATGCATCATGCACAATGATGTCAACATTCATCACAGAAGCATATTATCACTTGGCAATTAGAAAATAAACACAACACCCATGCATAACCATGTGAGGATGACTAATCTACATAGCATTTTCATGATGGCATGACTAGACTAGATAAAATTAAATGAATGCCAAACAATGCCTTAAAACAAGGCCAAACATCCTCTCCCCACTTACCTATAGTGTACAAGGATTCCCGCTCGGTACGGGTGAGATCCAGTGTGAGAAGCGTAGGATTTGGTGAACCTAACATGAGTGAGCGGGATTAGTATTTCACCATTTTAGAATCAATATTAACACGATCCAAGGACACGATCATGTTTAGAATCGTAACAGAAGGTCACACGTTCGATTTGGGTCCAATCGGACGTAAAAATCACATTCGGAGCCTCTCGGGTGGGTTGGACAACCCACCTGTCTGACCCACCAGTCAGACCCACCGGTCTGGACCGACGGGCAGGGTGGCCCACTGGTTGGCCCACCGGTCTGGCCCGTCGGTTGTGCCCAAGGGCCCTGCCCTCTCAGGCGGGTGCCCATAGGCGGGCCAGATGGCCCACCGGTCTGGCCCACCGGTCTTAGCGGGAAACCTACTGTTTCTTCCCAACTTCCCCCAATCTTTGGGGATTCAAATGGGGCTTTTTCAAACCCATTCTTCACACATTCAAGGTCTTATAGGATGGCTCTAACCTAAATCTAGGTTAGATTTAAGGAATGGGAAACCATCTTACCTTCTTTGCTCAAGAACACCTTCAAACCCCAAAAATCACTTCAAATCCACAATGCTTCTCCAACCTTGTAAATACTTCTTCAAATCCTTCAAGATCAACATATGAATCATCTATTAAACCTTAGATTCATCATTTCAAGGGGGATTTACAAGATCTCAAGAAACCCTACCCAAATCAAGGGTTTTACTTTGGTATGGTGAAGGTTTAAGGAACCCAAACTTTGCTCACCTCTAAATGTAGATCTAGTGTTGAAGATCACTCTTCCGGTGTCGGAATGGGAAGATCAAGCCTCGACGCCGTTGACATCCATCTCTTCTTCCTCTTCCTTCTCTTCTCCTCTTCTTTCCTTTCTTTTTCTCTCTCCTCTTTACTCCTCTCACCAACGTTCGAGTGTCATAAATGAGGAAGAAAAAGAAAATAAATGCTATATATATTTCTTAAAATAACTAAGTATTCACATGGGTGGGTCACTCAGGTGGGTGGATGCACTCACCTGTCCGCCCACCTGAGGGCCAAAACTTGGGATTTTGACAAAATTCGGCCCTCGGCGCGAATCTCACTCTTGGCATACGATGTAATATACATATGCACCTTAATATACAGCTACATACCTGCTTTATCCATACATGGCCTTATGATAGGTGCATGTACGCGGCTTGGGTATTCTCATCTCTTCTGGCACTGGCTCGGACTTGTCGGGCCAGCCGGTGTTTAAGGTCACCCTTGCCATTATAGTCCATAAGGAACCCGCTCTAATTCTCTCCGGTTTGGGTCCTGCATGGTTAAATCGGGTCAACCGTGTAATCAGACCGGGTTTAAGAAATAGGGTATTACATTTACCCCCCCTTCTGAAAAATTTCGTCATCGAAATTGCGTTCCTGGTTGATCAAAAAGTTGAGGGTACTTGGCTTGTATTTCATCCTCTTTCTCCCAAGATGCTTCTTTAAGTGAATGATTAGCCCATCACACCTTTACATAGGAAATGGAGCGGTTGCGAAGGGTCTTCACCTTTCGGTCCAAAATTTCAGCTGGCTGCTCTATATAGGTCATATCAGCTTCAAGGTATTCTGGCTCCACGGGTAATACATGAGAGGGATCATGAACGTATCGCTTCAGCATGGATACATGGAATACATTATGAACATCCCCAAGTGAAGGTGGCAGAGCAAGCATGTAGGCTACTGAACAAACCCGGGCTAAGATCTCAAATGGTCCAATGTATTTTGGGCTCAACTTCCTCTTTCTGTGAAACTTTTGCAACCCTTTAGTAGGAGAGATCTTGAGAAATACCTTTTCTCCTGGCTGAAATTCAATATCTTTTCTGCGGGTGTCCGCATAGCTCTTTTGACAGGACTAAGCTGCTTTAATTCGTTCTTGAATAACGTCGACTTTGTCACAAGTCATCTGTATCATCTCAGGTCCTAACATTTGATGTTCACCTACCTCATCCCAATACAAAGGAGTTCTGCACTTCCTGCCGTATAACGCCTCATACGGAGCCATCCCAATTGTAGCTTGGTAACTGTTGTTATAGGCAAACTCCATAAGGGGTATATATTCTTCCCAACTACCACACATTTCCATTGTACATGCCCTGAGCATGTCCTCTAATATCTGTATGGTTCGCTCCGACTGACCATCAGTCTGTGGGTGGAAAGCAGTACTCAAATTCAATTGTGATCCCAAGGCATGCTGGAAGCTTTTCCAAAATCTGGAAGTGAACCTCGGGTCCCTATCTGATACAATGCTCACTGGCACTCCATGTAAGTGCACTATGTTGTCCATGTAAAGTTATGCTAGTTTGGCCATAGAGAACTTAGTCTTGATGGGAATGAAATGAGCAGTCTTAGTAAGCTGATCAATGATCACCCATATCACGTCCATCCCCTTAGGTGTACATGGTAGTTCGGTGACGAAGTCCATTGTAATCCTTTCCCACTTCCATTCTGGTACTGGGAGTGGCTGAAGAGTACCATATGGTCGATGCCTCGCAGCTTTTACTTTTTGGCATGTGAGACAAGTCGCCACATACAGAGCTATTGTGACTTTCATGCTTGGCCACCAGTAATTTTGTTTGAGGTCTTTGTACATCTTTGTACTTCCCAGGTGGAGTGAGTACTCGGAGCTATGTGCCTCTCGCACTATCTTGTCTTGTATATCTAAATCATCGGGTACACACAATCTACCTCGAAACATCAATGCCCCATCACCGGCTAAAACAAAATCTGGGTCGTTCATTGTTTGATCTTGAACCTTAACTCTGATCTGCTGCAATTCAGGATCCAACGGTTGTTTCATTATTATCTCTTGCCTCATAGCCGGATGCACCTGTAGAGCCGTCATGGATACAGTCAACCATTTAAGGTTTTCTGGTTGACGTTCCAATTCTATGGTTGCTCCTTCATATAAGAGAGCTTCATCCATTAGTGTCGCCTCCTGCACAAGTGGTGGGCTGACTGCTAAGCATGAGAGTGACACAGTCTGTGCCTTCCGACTCAACGCATCTGCTACTATATTAGCTTTGCCGAGATGATACTGAATGTCATAGTCATAATCCTTCATGAGCTCAAGCCATCTCCTCTGTCTCATGTTCAAATCCTTCTGGGTGAAGAAGTACTTAAGGCTTTTGTGATCACTGTATATCTCACACTTCTCCCCATACAAATAATGTCGCCAAATCTTAAGGGCAAAAATAACTGCGGCTAGTTCTAAGTCATGAGTGGGGTAGTTCTTCTCATACTCCTTTAGTTGTCGGGATGCATACGCTATTACCTTACTGCGTTGCATAAGAACACAACCTAAACCAACTTTGGAAGCGTCAGTGTAGACTGTCATTCCACCTGTGCCTTCAGGGATGGTCAACACAGGGGCCAACACCAACCTCTTCTTCAATTCCTGGAAACTCTTCACATTCCTCTACCCAGTCGAATTTCACACCCTTTTTGGTTAATTTAGTCATTGGTGCTGAGATTCAGGCGAAATTCTCAATGAAGCGCCGGTAATATCTAGCCAAACCCAAGAAGCTTCTAATTTCAGTGACATTCTTGGGGCTTTCTCATTCTACTACTACTTGCACCTTATCAGGATCTACCTCGATTCCGGCCTTAGACACTACGTGCCCCAGGAATCCAATTTGCTCAATCCAAAATTCACATTTGCTGTATTTGGCAAACAATCGTTGTTCTCTCAACCTCTGTAACACCATTCTCAAATGTTGGGTGTGCTCCTCTTCTATCTTGGAGTTGATCAAGATGTCATCAATAAATATAATTACCCAATTATCGAGTACATCGTGAAATACACGATTCATTAAATCTATGAATGCTGCCGGTGCATTGGTTAACCCAAAAGATAACACTAGGAACTCATAGTGACCATACCGAGTCCTAAATGCTGTCACTGCTCTTTATCTTGAACTGATAATAGCCTGATCGAAGGTCTATCTTGGAAAATACTTTGGCACCCTGCAACTGGTCAAATAAATCGTCAATGCACGGCAAGGGATACCGGTTCTTAAGCTTATTTAATTCCCGGTAATCGATGCACATACGCAAGCTGCCATCTTTCTTCTTGACAAACAATACTGGGGCACCCCAAGGTGAAAACACTTGGGCGAATAAACCCCTTTTCCAATAGTTCCTGCAACTGCATCTGCAACTCCTTTAATTCAGTTAGTGCCATCCTGTATGGAGCCTTAGATACTGGAGCTGCTCCAGGAGTCAAATCTATGACAAACTCCAACTCTCTATCAGGCGGTAAATGCATCAGATCATCTGGAAAGACGTTGGGAAACTCTTTAACCACCTTTACCTCTTCTAGAGGTGAAATCTTCACATCAACATCAAGTATCGATGCTAAGTAGCCCTGACATCCACTCTCCAACAATTTTACCGCTTGAAGGGCGGAGACAAGGACCTTTCTCGCCCGTTTCAATTTATTTGCTCGATATACCAATTCTTTCTCTTTGTCATCTGTCACCCTAATCAGCTTTTCAGCAGACATCACATTAGCTCGATGAGCCGACAACCAATCCATACCCAATATAACATCAAAATTCTACATATTGAACTTAATGAGTTGTGCATCAAAGTTCTTTCCACTAATTTCCACTAGGCACGGCCCATACACCTCCTTTAACTGAGTAACTTTCCCAGTAGGCATACTAACAATCATTCTGCGATCTAGGATCCTGGGTGGCATCCCTAGTTTCTCAGTAAATCTCTTAGATGCGAATGAATGAGTAGCTCCTGAATCGAATAAAACATAGGCTGGTATGCCTGATATAGGTAGGACACCTAGTGTAACAATGCATATAATTTCAGCAGGTCATCAATATTTAACATAAGGAAATTCTTAATTTAAAATGTACCTGCTACTACTTCTGTACTGGCCTCAGCTTCCTCAGCGGATAGAGCATACATCCTTCCCTGCGGTTGACTTCCCCGAGTTAAGGGAGGTCGGTATGCCGAGGGCTGACTGGAGGGCAAGGCTAGTCTGACCCGACAGTCTTTTGCATAGTGCCCATATGAATGGCAGTTAAAACCACGAATCTGACATGTCAGAACTGAGGCGGGGCCCCTCTGCACTTGACCCATTGCAGCTGGAGGTTGGGGTGGCCTTGGAACTGTAGGTGCCACACTAGTGTTCGTGCGAAAGGATGTGGAGCCCGAACCATCAGCTGGTCTAGGAGGGTAGCCAGATGGTCTATAGGGCTGCCTATACATAGGCCCAGAACTGGACGACCCGCGGTATGCCTTGGAGGAGTTACCCATATCCAGAAATGGATTTGTTCTCTTCCACAGTACAGGGGTGAGGGATTATTCTCCCTTTTGCTTATCCTCCATGGACTTGGCCTTCTGCACAATCTGGCCATAGTCAGTCAAATCCAAGACCTCAAGTACAGACCCAATGGATGCTTTTAGGCCCTTTAAAAATCTCGCAGCCTTCTCTTCAGCTGTCCGCATATGCCTTGGGGCAAAATGGAACAAGCTCTCAAATTGCTGTTGGTACTTAAGGATAGTCTTACCTCCTTGAGTTAGAGCCATAAACTCAGTCTCCTTGCAGTCTCTGAAGCTGCGTGGGTAATGATTGTCCAAGAACAACTCCTTGAACTGTTCCCAGGTGGGTTCTGGATGGGCAGCCAACAATATGGGCTTAGAAGCTTTCCACCAAGAGTTGGCCTCCTTCTTGAGTTGTAACCCCACACAAATGAGTTTTTGTGCATCCGTGCACTCAATCACCTCAAATATTTTCTCCAATTCTTGGATCCACTGGTCTGGTTCCAGAGGATCACTCCCCACCTTAGAGAATACAAGTGATAAGTTCCTCTTGAATGACTCCACTACCTTTGACGTATTATTCGTCGGCAGGTAATTGGGAGCATAAGTCAGGTAGTAATGGTATGGAGGGGGTACCTCATATGGAGGAATGCCAAATGGTGGATTTGGAGGTGTACCTCCCACTTGTGGCCCCGTACCAGACCCCACAGGCCGGGTCCTATGGAGTAAGTATCCGGGGAGGTTGACCTGATTGAGAAAGGTCCAATTGTTGCTGAATAACAGTCATAAATGCTTGCTGTCGCTGAAGCATTTGTTGCTAAAAAGCCTATTGTGACTGCTGAATTATGGTAGCAACATCTCCCGGAGTAATAACCGGTGGAGGGTCCGGGAGTGTAGTCATAGGTGGGTCCCCATGTGCCCCACCCTGACCAAGGGTCTCTAGAGGTGGTGGAGGTGAGGTTTGCCCCAAAGAGCGGGACCTCCTGGGATTCGGTGGTCGACCGACCGGACGAGGACCACGCGAGGTACCTCGGGCATTGCTACCGGATCTAGTACGTACCATCGTATCTGTAATACCCTACTTCTTAAACCCGGTCTGATTACTCAGTTGACCCGGTTTAACTATGTAGGACCCGAACCGGAGAGAGTTAGAGCGGGCTCTTTATGGACTATGATGGCAAGGGTGACCTTAAACACCGACTGGCTCGACAAGTCTGAGCCAGTGCCAGAAGAGACGGGAGTACCCAAGCCGTATACATGCACTTATCATAAGTCCATGTACGGATAAAGCAAGTATTGTAGCCATATATTAAGGTGTATACATATATTATATCGTATGCCGGGGGCGGGGTTCGCGCCGAGGCCCGAACTCTGTCAAAATCCCTAGTTTTGGCCCTCAGGTGGGCGGACAGGTGGGCGCACCCACCCACCTGAGTGACCCATCCATGTGAACTATTTAGTTATTTAAGAAGTATATATATATATATAGCATTTATGATTTTCTTTTCTTTTTCATTTATGACACTCGTAAGTTGGTGAGGATAGTGAAGAAGAGAGAGAAAGGAAAGGAAAGAGGAAGAGAAGAGAAGGAAGAGGGAGAAGAGAAGGATTTCAGTGGCACCGAAGCTTTATCTTCCCATTCCGGCGCCGAAAGAGTGATCTTCAATACTAGATCTACAGTTAGAGGTAAGCAAAGTTGGGTTCTTTAAACATTCACCATACCCAAGCTTAAACCCTTGATTCGAGTAGGGTTTCTTGAGATCTTGTAAATCCCCTTTGAAATGATGAATCTAAGGTTTAATAGATGATTTATGTGTTGATCTTGAAGGATTTGAAGAGGTATTGACAAGGGTGGAGAAGCATTGTGGGTTTGAAGTGATTTTGAGGGTTTGAAGGTGTTCTTGAGCAAAGAAGGTAAGACGGTTGCCCATCACTTGAATCTAACCTAGATCTAGGTTAGAACCCTCCTATAAGACATTGAAAGTGTGAAGAATGAGTTGGGAAAGCCCCATGTGAAACCCCAAAGAATGGAGGAAGTTGGGAAGAAACAACAGTTTTCCCGCCAAGACCGGTGGGTAGAACCGGTGGGCCATCTGGCCCGCCTGTGAGCACCCACTTGAGAGGGCAGGGCCTTCGGGCACAACCGGCGGGCCACCCTGCCTGTCGATCTTAGCAGACCCCCCTAGCCCAATCGGCGATCCAGACCGATGGGCCAACCGGCGGCCAGCCTACCCGCTGGTCCAAACCGGTGGGCCAGACACCCCACCTGTCTGACCCACCTGTGTGGCCCCGAATGTGATTCTTACGTCCGATTGGACCCAAATCGGACGTGCGACCTTCTTTCAACGTTCTAAACATGATTTTGTCATCGGATCTAGTTAATTTTGATTCCAAAATGGTGAAGTACTAACCCCGATCACTTATGTTAGGTTCACCATATCCTACGCTTCTCACACCGGATCTCACCCGTACCGAACGGGAATCCTTGAACACTACAGGTAAGTGGGGAGAGGACGTTTGGCCTTGTTTCAAGGCATTGTTTGGCATTCATTTACTTGTATCTAGTCTAGTCATGCCATCATGAATATGCTATGTAGATTAGTCATCCTCACATTGTTATGCATATGTGCTATGTTTACTTTCCAAATGCCAAGTGATGAGATGCTTATGTGATTGAATGTTGATATCATTGTGCATGATGCATTGATAGACTAGATGCCGTAGTCGGCTTGGAAACGAGTGCATTGGTGGCCCGTGGTATGGGACGCGGAGGCACTATGCAATCGTACTATTGTCATATAGGAGCATGTGGATTAGGATTTCACCTTCCCGTGCTACGACCCTTCCAATCAGGGGTTGAGTTGTTGGGTTACCATTTGGGGGGAAGCAGTCGTCGCGGTTGTCGGGTCACTGTGGTAGTTAGACATAACGCCTGGCGGGTCAATAGGACAGTCGGCAACCCCGGTGGTACATTCAAGAGGGCCAATCGTACTGCTTTTAAATTGCTGGAGTCAACACCTTTAATTTCAGTTATTTACATTTCTGTTAAGAGCCGGTGGTCGGCATGTTTTTACTTTTCCGAGTACTCACGGTGGGCTTTCTCTGACAGCCCTATGGGCGTATTGCGGGATGGAGTTCGCCGCTCGTACCCGGAGTATACGCGCACTGTGGTTGTAGTAGCACTAAAACCAAAGACTTAGTAATGTTGCTTAGGTGGATGTGATTTAAAATGTATAGCATGGCATGTAGTGCATATGATGTGTTTTGATGTGTGGACTGCTGTGTGGTCCATCTTACCACTTACTAAGCTAGTGAGCTCATCCCACGTGTGCACCCCCTTTTTAGATGATTTTGCAGGTCATACATCTAAAGAGCACAGGGCGGGTCCCACAGTCGAGTTCTCCGAGGAGGACTGGTGGGCCCCTGAGGAATTAGAGCACGACACTAACTGCTCATGCGAGAGTTGTGCTGCGGGACCGCAGTTCTGATGCCGTGCTGTCTCAAACCTTGAGGCCGAGCTGATCTCTACTAGGTCATTCCAAGCTGGTCACAAAGATTGATGCCGAGCTGAGCTTTACTCTTTGATACCGAGCCGATCTATGTACTCTTATTATCTTGATGGTTTCCTTTATGTACTTGATATGTGAATTGTACTTTTATTTTGTAAATATCATACATTTGGGCCAACATGTATATAACTATTGTATCACAATTTGGGTATCAAGTATTATGGGAATATTCACAGGTAAACATAGTCTGCCGCTGATCTGATGAACTTTTATTAATTGTGTGTGTGCTATGGTGGAATACAGTATCAGATGATCCTGGCAGGTTTGGGTTAACCGGAGTTAACCCGATCACTGGCCCGGTTCAGTGTGAACGGGGTGTGACAACGGTGGTATCAGAGCGCATGATGCTCTGCTCCACTCACAGCATACCATTAGAATCCCGTAGATTCTATAATAGGGAAATGGGGTTGGGTTAATGTAAAAGCTTTAAAGAGTAAAAGTCAAAGAATGAAGTATTAAAAAGGATTGCATTAGATGTTGCATTCATGGCATGCGTGAGAGTAGATAAAAGGTAAATAAGTTGATGTTATAACCTACAGAGTACTAGTTTGACGAAATTTTGGCAGCATAACGGCGTAAAATGGGATTTCCAAAAATTTACACACAAACACCTGATAAACAACAGATAATATGATATAACAATGATCAACAGTAGCAAAATACACCACAACTAAACTACACAGGTGTTCAACATATGATTTCACCACAAAAATAGCTATCAAAATATATTATTCCACAAATGAATTCAGTTACAGTGCAAATACAAGGAATAAGAAGAAATGAAATATACAACAAGGTCCACAAAAAGGGAAAATAGATACACAGCTGGTGTGGGTAAGCTAAGCCCTCACTGGCCATCGTCGTCATCATCAATGATCACCACGTTCCCCGGAGGCCTAGAGTTGACGTTGAGGTGGTGGTCGTAGTAGTCAAACCTCGCGTTCACTAGCCGTACTGCCCTGCGTAGTTGGCCAAAATCTGCGGACATGGCGTTAGCCGTGGTGCTCAAGTCCTGGCCCAGCCGGAAAAAGGAGTTCTCTAAGGTGGCCTGCCTCACCAGGATGCGTTCCTCCCTGGAGGCACTCTCGTACAACCTTCTCAGTAGCTGAACTTGGCCATCTTGCAAGGCCCGTATGGTGGACATCATGCCCTCGAAGTCGTATGCACCACTCCCAGGTGGTGGGGCTCTATGCGGTGAGGCTACAACTCTGGAGGAACTAGGATCGGGGCCTCTCGACTCCTGAGACACCTCCACAGGGATGTCATCACCCACAAGATCATCCTCCTTGTCCTGAGGAATGTAGTCCTCATCCTCCTCGCTGGACTCCTCCTCCATGAGGACATCCTCCATAGGGGCAGCCCTCCTACCCCTACCTCTCTGAGCTCCTGCTCTCGGAGGTGTATCCATGAGGGTATGGAGACCCATCCTCAGGAGGTTACTCCTGTCGAACCTATCAGCCGGAGTCTTCCCCTCCTTGCTGCTCAGGTCCACCCCGAAGAACTCGAAGATCCTAGTGAGGATCCTGCCATAGGGGAATCCCCCATTCTCAGGGTGGGAAGTGTGGTGCTCCATCGTCTTGAGAATGATGTACGGGAGGCATAAGTGCTCGACACCTCCCTCTGCGGCCGTGTAGATGCAGAAAGCGATGAAGGCCGCCATGAAACCCACCTGGTTCCGATGACCTCCTCTAGGGAGTAGGTTGAACTAGACCAGACGGGCAAATAAGTGAACCTCGGGGTAGAAGGATGTCTCGGACTCCGGACGGGAACTGCTGCCGCAGATGGTCTCATAGATGAAGTCCGGCGTCTCCAATCTCATAAATGGTCCCAGAGGTTTGCTCCTGATGGAGGCCGAGCTGAGCTCTACCATGTAATGCCCAGCTGTCGATATGCCCAAGATGCTGGCCAAGGTATCCACAGTCAGCTGGATGTCGACCCCCTTCACCAAGGCTCCACTTTTGAGGCCGAGCTGAGCTCTACCATGTAATGCCCAGCTGGGCTCAAACCTTGATGCCGAGTTGCTCTCTATCCTTTGAAACCGAGCCGATCTGTGTTCTCTGATTATTTTGATGGTTTCCTTTATGTACTTGATATGTGAATTGTACTTTTATTGTGTAAATATCATACCTTCGAGCCCACATGTGTATAACTATTGTATCACAATTTGGGTATCAAGTATTATGGGAATATTCACAGGTAAACCTAGTCTTCCGCTGATCTGCTAGCTTTTATTAGTTATGTGTGTGCTGTGGTGGAATACAGTATCAGATGATCCTGGCAAGTTTGGGTTAACCGAAGTTAACCTGGTCATTGGCCCTGTTTAGTGTGATCGGGGTGTGACAAAATGGGTGGAGGCACGTCCCCTAGCCAGAATCTCTGAGCAGGCAGTAGATAAGATCGTGTGGGACAACGTTATATTCTGCTATGGTGTCCCAAAGGTGTTAGTCACGGATAATGGTCGACAATTCGACAATCAGAAATTCAATCTCTTTTACAGTAACTTTAATATTGATTTCCGAAACACTGCTGTAGCACACCCGCAATCAAACTGTCAGGAAGAAAAAACCAACCACATACTTCCAGATGGAATAAAGAAGAGGCTGGGCAGGGAGAAGAAGAACTGGGCAGATCAGCTACTCACTGTACTTTGGGCGTATCGCACCTTAGCTCCGACCACCACAGGAGAGACTTTTCAATTGGCATATGGGACTAAAGCATTAACCACTGTGGAGGTAAACCAAGCCTCGTTCCGATCAGCAGTGTTTGAAGCATCACAGAACGAAGCCGGGCTCCAAGCAAACATCGACTTCATAGACAAAGTTTAGGAAGAAGCACTTGTACGAAATGAAACCTACAAGCAGAAAGTCCGGTAGTATAACAACCGAAGGGTCAAACCACGGGGATTCATAGTTGGTGACTTGGCCCTCAGGAAAGTAGCTGCAGCGGACCTAATAAGTGAAGGCAAACTCTGCGCAACCCCATTGGTATATTCAAGAATGCCAATCATACTGCTTTTAAATTACTGGAGTCAACACCTTTATTTCTGTCATTTACTTTATGTTGAGAGCCGGTGGTTGGCATGTTTTACCTTTCCGAGTACTCACGGTGGGCCTACTCCGACAGCCCTATGGGCGTATCGTGGGATGGAGTTCGCGGATCGTACCCGGAGTATACGCGCACTGTGGTTGTAGTAGCACTAAACCAATGACTTAGTAATGTTGTTTAGGTGGATGTGAATTAAAATGAATTGCATAGCATATAGTGCATATGGTTGTGATTTTTTGTATGGACTGCTGTGTGGTCCTTCTTTTCACTTATCGAGCTAGTGAGCTCATCCCACGTGTGCACCTCTTTTAGATGATTTTGCAGGTCATCAACCCGAAGAGTACGGGTCGGGCCCCACAGTTGAATTCCCTGAAGAGGATTGGTGGTTCGCCAAGGAATTAGAGCACGGCACGGATTGCTCGTGCGAGGGCTGTGCTGCGAGACCGCAGTTTTATGCCTAGCTGAGCTTCACTTTTGATATAGAGCTGAGCTCCACTTTTTAAACCTAGCTGAGCTTTACGTTTGATACCTAGCTGAGCTTTACCAGGTCACTGGAGGTGGAGCACGGCATTATGGGAGGCCGAGGTAGTAGCACGGCATGATAGATGGCGAGGCAGTAGCACGGCCTGATGGAGGTCAAGGTAACAGAACGGCCTGATGTGTGTCGAGCTAGTAGCACGGCATGATTGAGGCCGCGGAAGTAGCACGACCTGATGGAAGCCGAGGAAGTAGCTTTTCATGATAGATGCCGAGGCAATAGCACGGCCTGATGGAGGCCGAGGTCAAGCACGGCCTTATTGGTGCCGAGGTAATAGCACGGCATGATTGATGCCGAGGTAGTAGCACGGCCTAATTGAGACCGAGGACATATCACGTCATGATAGATGCCGAGGCAGTCGCACGGCCTGATGGAGGCCGACGTGATAGCGCGGATGATATTTGCCGAGGTAGGAGCATGACCCGATGGAAGCCGAGGTCTAATGCGGCCTGATAAATGCCGGGGTAACAGCACGGCATGGTTGAGGCCGAGGTAGTATCATGGCCTGATGGAAACCGAGGTGTAGCGCAGCTTTATATATCGACTGGGAGCGTGGCCAGATGGAGGCCGAGGTGATAGCACGGCCTGAAGGAGGCCGAGGTGTTAGCACGGCCTGACGGAGGCCGAAATAGCGACTAAGTCCTTTTCAGGTTTGCGTACATACTTCAGCCGTGCTGAGGATTGTGACATATTTTGCCTCATCAGATGGTGATGAAAAAAAAAAACTGACTGGACAATCTTCCCTGTAGTCATGGTGTTTTGGCCGACGAGCACAGAAGAGATGACAGGGGAGAGCCGGGCTGACCCGACCTGGGACTCTCCGATGCCTAAGTTTAATCTTTCACAACAGATGCTCAAGGGAGCTTTTCCAATAAGAGAAGTGAGTAATCGATCCCCTATGATGGAGTCTTACCTTGGTATTTATAGGCTGCTGATGGAGGGTGAGTGGGAGATGATTGTGAAGAGTCCTGTTTTGGCGTGGAGTCCTCAAGGGGAGTGGTTTTCTAATTCTTGGAATATTCCTGGAATATTCCCCTCTTAACTCGGAAAGGCCAACCGTGTGACGTCTATGATGACGTGTGGTGGATAGAGTCTTGTCCTCCGGAATAGGAATTACGTTCCTTGAATATAGGGGTGGACGAAAACACGTTTTTGGAAACCTTGTTGTTGACGTCGGGCCGAGGTGGTAGCACTGCCTAATGGAGTCCGAGGATGCTGCACAGTCTGCTTGAGGCCTAGGAGTAGCGCGGCCTGATGAAGGCCGAGGTTGAGCGCGGCTTGATTGAGACCGAGGTTATAGCGCGGCCTGATGGAGGCTGAGGTGAGCGAGGCCTGATTGATGCCGAGGTGAATGCGGGGGACGGAGGCCGAGGTGGAGCATGGCTGACTGAGTCTTAGGTAGAGGACGGCAAGATGAAGGGCCGAGGTGGCAGCACGGCCTGATGGAGACCGTGGTTGAGCACGGTCTGATGGCGGCCTAGGGGGCAGCACGGCTTGATGTGGCCGAGGTGTTTGCTCGGCCTGATTGTGGCCGAGGTGGACACGGAATGAAGGCCGAAGTAGCAGCTCAGTCCTGTTCAGGTTTGCGTACTTGCTTCAGCCGCGCTGAGGAAAGTGACATTTTTAGCCTCATCAGATACAATACCAATACTTTGAAAGTTGAAGCCATTCTTTGGACGGAGCTACACCCAGGGTGTCGACTGATATAGCTACCTTAATACATTGAAAATTGAAAAGCCGAAAACAAACACCAGAACATAAATTGAATGTGAGAAGTCTGTTATTGGTGCTTCTCCTGCAGCTTCTTTCGTCTCTGTCCCATTCCAACAACCATCCCAATGGATTTTTCCAGCTATTTCTCCAGGGCCTTTTAAGTCTGCTGTGCCAATTCATCTGTAACGTTTCACTTTTGCCTCAATTAATTGGATACTTCCCTTCCCATCTCTCCAGAATTCAAAAATGGATCTAATGATTCTCTTCAGCTTTATTTGTTTATTTTTCTAAAGAAGGAAAAACAATGAGAAAAAATCCAGTCAAGAAGTCCAAAAATCAACTCAGCAATATCCGATTTGCCACCCCCAAGTAACAATAAAGATTGGACCATGAGATATGAGTCATATGACCAAGGCCGTCGAATGACATTGGAAGGATATCACGCTACACTAGGAGGTATGTTCAACTTCCTAAATAGGGAGGCCGAGAAGTATACCCACTGATGGCAGCACGGTTCCTTCACTGCGTGGTGCAAGAAAACTTCCCCCAAAAGATGAGTGAGTTTTTCCTACCCATAGTCAAGGGATTCAGAAGTTCAGACAGTTTGGAAAAGGTACCACACAACAGTGGAGTTTATTTTCACCCATTTATAAATTCGTTAATTAGGAGATAGATAAAACATGTTATATATTTGAGAAGGAGAACTCGGTACGACAGCATAGCCTACATCAGCAATCCCATCTCTCTCTCTCTCTCTCTCTCTCTCTCTCTCTCATATATATATATATATATATATACAAACCTTCTTGGTGGGAGAGGAAAGAGATTAGGCTGGCACTCTGGACAAACAACTCTTCTTTAAATGTAGATATACAACAAATAGACCTAGTGTGGTCTATTTAACATTAAGGCGCAAGAACCCTACCAGTATGGCATATAACACGCCAAATGCATAAGCCAATGGAAGGGCAACAGAGCATCTTCAGCATACAGTAGGGTGAGGCAGCACAATCCTTTCACACCCAGCTCAGTGTAGGTGTTTCCTATGCCAATCTGACAACTCTGACAAGTTTCCTTTACCCTCAAGATAATGATATAAGAAAAAATGCGCATCCAATGAACAAGACTCTCACCACCGCGAGGTCTAAGAGAGTCGTAATGTACACAACCTTACTCTGCTTCACAAAGAGGCTATTTCCCAAATCAAACCCACAACCACAAAATCAAAATGGAGATGCCCTCATGATAAATCCTGCGATATATTGACAGTGAATATATAACGCAGCTTGAGTGGTAGTCTCATGCTATGAATGCATAAGCAGGTAAAGAGTGCATGTGTTAGATCAGCCCTCTATTTAAGAAAATAGATTAAGAAATATATTTTTTTAACCATTACAGGATGGATCTGCTACATGGAACTTCCAAGCAAAGAACAAATGCAAGAATCTATGCAAAAAAATTGACAGAATTACGACTAATTATAATAAGTGTGGACTGTCAACATGGCACACCACTACAAATCAACCATAGACTCGTAGCGACAAACTATAATAGTATTAGGAGGGGGGGGGGGTTGGTTGGTGGGTTGGTGGAAGAAAGCACATTAAAGCTACAATCTATAAATATAATGACTGGAAATCCACATTAGAAGACTTGGATCCATTCAATCAAAGTGATATCAGAGTACATTTTGACTGAACATGGATCACCGCAACAACTTGAATTTATGGTTCTATAACAACTTCCAGCCTCAGTGTACACTCTCGGAATACACATTCACCTAAAATCTCTCCTTTTTTTTTTTCTAAACCCTACAGAGTTATTAAACCACAACAATTTGAGGTCCACCACCCTCATACAAAAAGGAGATACGAAAATATTAAGGTGAAAGACTCGAACGAAGGGAGATTGAAACAGGTTTTAATCTTCAAGCTCGATAATCTTCACCACAGATGAATCTCCAACTTTTTGGAAAACAACAGCACGATCATGTGGCTTTACTATACCAGATGCCTTGCCATAATCAAGAGCAACCTTAAGGACCGACTCATTTGTGCCACCGGTTGATTCTGCCTGAACAATCAAATTCATGAAAACCAGATCTCAATCATCAACTGGACACAATAAAATGAAATGTAACAATACAAAATAAAAATGGAAGATTTACCAGATGTCGAGGATCTGCAAGCATGGGGAAAAGACCTCTGTCCATTCACCATCAAAATAAATACTCTTTTAGTTTAAATTCTACTTACAATGTAAGATTGAAATAAATAAATAGAAATATTTTTGGACATTAATTATATTTATCGATAAAAGTAGTCACAATTAGTTATAAACACTCAAAAGAATCACAGGCGGAAAGAGAGAGAACAGATGAAGATTCCAGTGGCATGGTTGGCCAGCCAACGAGGGCATGCTGCTCCTTCTATGTAGATGATTTGGACTCCCATCCATCCAGTAAATCCAGATAGTCGGGGAAACGGGAAATATGAGTCCACTTCACAAATTCTCTGGTTTATAGAATTTGAATTTTCAATTACGAATCTGTTTCAAAAGAATCACATTTTGAAATTCCATAACAAGGATATGTTGACTATGTAGATTGGATAAGAGTAAATTACTAGAAACGAGAAGTGAGAAGAACAAAGAATCCTTCCAGCAAACACAGAAAAAGGGATCCAATTACCATAATCTAATTATATGGACAGTAAACAATTCAACCGGGTCCATGAGCAAAACAGTCTAGGTCAATATGCAGCATTTATTTCCTTCTTTGAAAGTTCTAGAAAACCATCAAATCTACCAACGATTGGAGAATTTTACAGAATTGTGTAACAAAAGAAAACCAATATGAAAAGGTCCAAGAAATTATAAATGTGGCTAGAAAATATAAGCACCAGGATGCCCTTACACTAATGGGTAAGATTAGGGGGAAAAAAACAGGAGAGATGACATTCTGTGCCCGGAGCAAATGAAAATTCCAGAATCCCGGTGACAAGTAAGAAATTGGAATTTGCATCCAAGAAAGTGAAAAGAAGCTAAATCTTATGGGAAACCAAAAATTAAGCAGAACAGTGGAAAACCTGAAAAGCACCAGTGAAGCTCCACTTGAGTTGATCTGTTTTGAGTCGAGGAATAACAACTGACAGAACAGGCATTGTTGGCCTATACTTTGCAATTAATCTGTATTCACAGGAAAATTTAATAAGATTTCTCATAATAATAAGGACAGAATATGCGTATTCAGAAATATATATTCAGTCAACAAAATACAAACATAGCCAGTCACACGGAGAAGCACAAAGAAGAAGGGTGCATGTTTTCAACAAGCCATGCTATGAGGGGGAAAAAAAAAAGAAAAAAAAAGAAGGGGGGGGGAAATTACCTTGCAGCCCTTCCAGATGAAGTGAAGCAAATAATTACAGAAGCCTTCACCTTAATTGCTGCACGAACCTAGATAAAAGCACAAGATAGAGAATGAAAATTGTACACAATTCTGAAAAGAAAAAGATTACTAATAATAAATATCGTATGCAATTTGGACCAAAAACAAACTTAAGACTGATGCAGTGATCTAACTATCGATCCTATATATTGATAATATCAGATGATTAAAAGTAGAAGCCCCAAAAGAAAATACCGCAGAGGAAGCAATTGATTCCAAATGGGTCATCGGTTCTCCAACATATTTGACAGTCTTTTTAAAATACAAATCTTGATTGAAAACCTTCTCCGCCTGCAGATATAGCATTTTAAGCAAATGGTCAAGGATCGTATGAGATATTGTATATATATATATATATATGTGTGTGTGTGTGTGTGTGTGTATGTGTGTAAATATGGGATGGAAAAATATAAATATATATATATATATATATATAATGGGAGAAAAAATGCTGCCCGTCTAGCATTCCCCATGCCCTGACACAACTGGGCATGAAAATACCCAGTTTTGTCTCGGCATAGAGGGCGAGGGTGGCCAGCATTCCTTTCGCCATATATATATATATGAAATCCCAAAGAGATACTAGTAACCACCCCTAACATAAATACCAACACATAGCTATATATATATATATATATATAGATATAGATATATGAAATCCCAAAGAGATACGAGTAACCACCCCTATACATAAATACCACCTTATAGAGCTCATATGATAATTAGCTCCATAATGAGATGTATAATGAATCTCATGTTAGGTGAAGGCCTCGGCACTGGAAGCACCACATATCCACTATGAACATATAGTATTTGAGCTATATGTACAGAAATATTACAAAAGGCAGAATCAATTCAACATCCCACAACCGCACCAAGAAAAAAATGGAATTAACTTGATGAGACTTTTTCTGGTACTTCCATTTGTGACACTGCAGGAAAGGTTGCATTTGTACTACCATCAACCATATCTGGATGGAAAGGAATCTCCATAGATGGACTTCCAAATATCGATCTTTCGATAAGATTTGGAAGGCCATCTACTTTGATGTTAGCTCCAAACTGTCCTCTATTTGCCCCCATCCGGTCAGAAACTCCCCAAGGAACAAGCTCATTGTTGTTGTCTAGGGCCTTCCCTCCACCACTCTCCCCCACCCCTCCCCCTAGTGGTTTTGTCTCCCTTCGGTCTTGTCTTGGATTGTAGCTTATCGGCTTAGTTTAGCTCCCCCTTACCCTTTTTGAGGCTTGTTTCCTTTTGGGTTTGTATTCTTAACCCCCCCTTGTATTTTCTTCTCCTCTTTGGCAATGAAATTATTTATTCATCCAAAAAAAAAAAACTTGATGAATGTATATATTCTTGTAGCTCTTTGCTGCTTTAGTGCTTTATATGGATGCTGAAAAGATACCAATAGGAACTGTTGCATTCGATATGATTTTGATGTCATCAAGCAGAAAAAGAAAATGTAAGACCCATAACAATGTCAGGTCGGAAAGTGACAAAATAAGTACCAGCATGAAATTAATGTCAAATTGGACTGACTCTGCAAAACATGAACCATGTAATTCTAATTAAATAATATGCACAGATGAGGAAGAGGGCTCACCTCGGCACAAATTTTACCAACAGTGGAAATGGTCTCAATAGGGTACAATCCTCTTAGTGTCTCAGCACCTAAAAGAATTGAATCACTCCCTGCACCCATCAAAAAATGAAGGGAAATAAATTAGGCCCCACATTGCAGAATGCCATATAGAACTGGTCAAACAATGTCCTACAGAAACTCATAAGACATGAAGAGATAGAACACAAAGATATTGAGGACCTCAACCAGCTTGGATGGAGAAGTAGTATCTCCAGCACTTGTCAAGGCAACATACCGTCTAACACAGCATTGGCAACATCAGTTGCCTCTGCACGAGTAGGTCTCAGGTTGTCAGTCATACTGTCCACGACACGAGTAACCACTGCAGGCTTTCCAGCCATGTTGCACTTGTAAACAGCAGCCTTTTGAAATAAAAACACCTGATAATTCAGGACAATAAACAGCATGGTATAGTTAGATTTGCACGAGTATTACTGAGTATAGAAGCTCACTAGCACCACATAGATGAGGTTCAATGGAGTGAGAATATGTAATGGAAATTTATCAGAACAGGACAGCACAAGAATAATCATTGGTAGCAACATAGAACCACGGATTAACGAATAAATTTCAGTCGACCTTGTTTCAGATATCACCAGCATAAACTCCATCAGGAACAAGTTCATTTCTAAGGCCAACTAAGAAGCTAGTTCAGTTATGGTAAGTGGCATAGTTCTGTAAGCTCATCAGCAGGCTAAGCAATGAATTCCTCTAAGACAACTCCTTACAGTTTAACCATGAAGAACATTAAAAACCAATAGACAGGCTTGAAGTCACCAAAAATATAAGAACTTTTAAGACACTGTGTACACTATGACCCTCCCCAGACCCCACAGTGACGGGAACCTCATGCACTGAATAAGATGCCTTTAAGACACTGCACCGCCAATGCTACAAGTTGGAATAAGGATTCAGTTGACATTCTCATGAATTAATGTAGGTCCACCAAAGCACCATCAGGCATAAATCTTGCCACCAACCAATATCACATGTACAAGTATCCTCCAAAATATTTCTCCTTCAACTGAGAGCAACGATGTTTTTTCACTACAGAAATTTAACAAGGATATAATATGTGTATTATATAGTGTCCCCAGAAAGAATCCTATTTTAAGTTGTCTGATGTGGAATGTGCATATTTACCCTTGAAAAATATGCCATTTTAAGATGGCCCAGAGACAGCTGTGAATGTATTTGTGCATTTACTGGTATGGCAGGAAAGGAATGATTGTGCCGTCTAGGTGAGAAGGATCCAACTTTAAGGCATCATGATAAAAATGGATTTGGCCCTAGCCAGACAAAATATTAGTACTAGAAATAAAAGGGTAAATGACACTTAAGGTACCCAACATTTGGTGAAACTCAACCTAGGGTACCCAACGTTTGGAACTGTATCACTGGAGGTACCTCACATTCATAAATAGGATATGGTACCTAATGTTTAGCCAATATAACGTTTGAGGTTCTTTATTTTTTTATGATCCCAATTTTACCCTTTTCTTTCTACCGAAAAAAATGTACCCGCCTTATCCAGTGATGGAAGTGAATGGGGGAGAGAGAGCAGGGGAGGAAGGAGGTAGAGAGGGGAAAGTGAGAGCTGGAGAGCGATGAGGGGCAGTTGCAGGTTCCCCTGGAATGTGGGAGACATGTCGCCCAGGAAAGCAAGGGAGGGGAGGGGAGGGAAGCCGGGGCCGGGGCCAGGGCCACAAGGTTGGGAAGTAAGGGCAGGAGAGGGACGGAGATCGGGATGGAGGGCCAATGGTGGTTATGTCAGAAGCATATCCCTATCGTCATCTTCACTTTATAGCTTCCTCCTTTCCATCTCCTTGTCCACTCCGAAACACCTCAAACAACATCTACCTGTTGAAGGCTTGAAGCCACAGAAGATGTTGAGTAGGAAGGCAAGAGGCAGACTCTAGGCCAGATAAAATAGCGCGTAGCGGCGACACCGGCACACTTAATTGCTCATTGTTCTAGTCACAGTATTCAAAGAGACTTGCCTTGGACTCCATCCTTCAAGTATGTTTGAGAGAATTGAGGTTCTCGATCCTACACTCACTCTGTTCTCTGAACCGGCATTTTTTGCTGCCGCTGCTGCTGTTGGCCTTGCCATGGTTGCTGTTCAATCTAAACCTTGGAGCCATGAAACAAGACAAGTAAGCAAGGACCAAGAGAAATCAAAGAAGAGTTAGCCATGTTGTGGTGATAGTAGTAGTAGTAGATCTCTAGTGCTGTGAAATGAAGTAGGAACAGTGTTGGTATTCAACAAAGACTGAGACGGGTTAGTCGTGGACACATTTCAGGTGGTAACTGGTAATACTACAGAACTGCCCTAATGTGTCCGTGATTTGGGTCACTGTACATCCATTTCCTGACAGCTGGTTATGTCCTTCAAAAGGGAAGAGTAAAAAACTGTATACCACTAGCCTGGAGACATTCCAATCATTCCAACCAAATGACCCATATGAGGAAGGGCAAAACGAACAAGAATGAGGCCAGTGATTCAAGGATCCGATGGTTCCGACAAGGTGAAATTCTCGTTGTCCCCAACAGATCTACAACGATGGCAATAGCCAACTCGTCATCATTGTAGATCCAGGGTGGGAGGGAGGGAGGGACAGATGGGGGGTTGGGGAGGAACAGAGGGGGTGGTGGTTATGGTTGTGGTTGTGGCCAGCTGCAGCAGTGGTGGTGATGGTGATTGGGGGTATAGTTGGAAATATAAAAATAGGTACCTCAAATATAATTTCACAAGCGTTGGGTGTCTTATGTGAGGTTTAACTGAACGTTGGGTACCCCAAATGCCATTTTTCCCAAAATAAAATAAAATAAAATAAATGGCATTCTACAATTTTGCTTATTTGTTCACTTGGTGCAAATGAAGCAGAAACCTGTGTCTAAGAGTGCTAAAAAACCACTGAAGTTGTCATCCAAAACATTTTAAATTGCTCCTCTGTCCAAGTTCAGAAACCTGACCTTCTCGGGAGGAAGATCAATGCCCAGATTCCCATGAGAAAGAATAATTCCATCTGCTTCTTGTAGAATCTCATCAAAATGGGTTAGGCCCTGCAAGTAATTGCAAGAAAAGAAAATTGCAACTTGCAAGTTAACATTCTTGAACGGTACTGGTACCAAGCTGGATTCACAACTGAAAATCAGATCTACTTTTTCATTCTTTTAAGACACAATTGACAACTAGATCAACTTGACCAACAATTTTTCATGCCGACTGATCTTGTATGCAGCTTACCTCTATGTTTTCAATCTTTGCAAAGATATGGGTCTGATTAAGATCACCCAATTTGGAAAGGAACTCACGGGCCTGCATTATAACATTATACAAGGCCGGTTACAGGTAATAATAAGAAGTTTGAAAGAATAGGATCTTAGTGGCAATTTGGCTGCATTAAAATCCCTAAAGATAAAACTAAATTATATAAAATTAAGAAACACAACCATAAACAGGCAAATTGATCACAAATTATTAAAAAAATAGTTTGGAGAATTTTCAAATAAGGCTCAAAATACTGCTGATAATGTGATAGAGCACTAAGTATAACTATCAAGAACTGTACTTACATGGCGAACATCTTCTGCATGCCGAGTAGATGACAAGGAGAGAAAATCTATACTGTTACGAACACCCCATGTACTTATAACCTGAAAGAATTATTGCAATATCATGATTTGCAGTTGGAAGGACATTCATCAAAAATAGTGAAAATTTTACAATAGGAAAAAGGTCCATATTCCAAACTATGTTATGTAAATTTCAACCATTTTTTTTACCCTTCTCCCTTGAAAAGTAACAAGATTAGGGACCCACTGTAACAGAATAACAGTTGAATGTGGAATTGACATTCCAAATTTAATGGATACTTCTGACCATGTCCACCCGTCAAAAAAAAAAAAAAAAGTTAAAAAGGCATTCTCCAGGCACCATAGACAGAAAATAACTGTTGCAAACAAACTCACTTCTTTATCCTGATCAGTCAGGGTAGGTAGATCAATACGGATTTGAGAAACATGCAAAGTGAACAAGGAACCAGCAAGAGTAGCAGAATTTTTAATCATACAGACAACATCGTCCCCTTTAATCTCAGATACCTGTAGTTGAAAAGAAATACATAAGGAACTTGCAAAATAATTACAATGCCCAACCAAGTAAAAGATGAGTCCTACTTAAACCATCACTCAGCTGGCCATATTGCTTTTACACCTGAAGTTCAATTGACAGACAGGCTGTCAATCGAGTAGCAATTATCCAAATTATTTGGAGGACGTGGGGAATATATTAGCATACATCAAACCATGCACATGCTTTGATTTGACAACACTAAATAACTGAATTTCTTTTTCATTTTTTCCTCCAATGAAATCATCTTAAAATGACCTAGTTCATTGTACTGTCATACATTCACTAACAAACTCAAAAATTTGATCCAACTCTCTACAACCATTGCCTTACCTCCAGCCAAACAGAAGTAGTTTCACTTCCAGTGAACAGGTATTGGCCAATAAAAATGGTATCTCCTTCCTTCACTGCCTGAAAACCACACATTTGCTTCAGTTTATGCAGAAGATCATAATAAGTAGAGCATGATTACAATAACACCAAGCTAGAACTATCAAAAAAACACTGAATGGAGCATATTTAAAAAGCTACCAAGCTACAAAAAAATAAAAAACACGTCACTTGCTTCACTGCAACTTGAAAAGTGCATCAACTACTTCACTGCATATTGAATAGTGCATCACTTGCTTGACTGCAAATTGAGAAGGAATTCTACAATATGGCTGTATTATATTCTACATGAAGCATTTGATTTACAAGAAAAAGGAAGAAAGTAATAGTCCAGAAGGGTAGGAAAAGCAGAAAACATAAAGAATCAATAATTCTAGAAAACTAGGGTTCTACTACACAAAAGAGAGGAATGTAAAGATCCAGCAACTCATTGCAGCAGAATGTTTTTATGATTAACAAGAGAACACTTTTTTGCTTTTGATTTTGCTTTTGGAGAGGGAAGGCTGATTTTTATTGTAACAAGAGACGGGGCAAAAATCTATACCCCCCAAAACTTCCTTCATGCATACAGGTACCTACACCCTCTGGCAGCCTTCTGACCTAAAAGGCGAAGGTCCAAAGAGAGGTTCTCTATACCGCAGGATTCAACTGACTTTGGGAGAGCCAGTCGGCGCAAAAACTGGCCTTGCATACATAAAAAAAACAAAAGAAGTCTCCTCGAACTGGGCCCTAAGATCCATGATTGCACCAATAACATACCATGCAATCCATGAGAGGGGGAGAGCAGGATCCCATATTGCATCAATAACCACCTTGGAATCCAAGAAACCCAGATCTTCCTGGAGGCTCCTCTGCAGGTGTCCTGCTGCCCCTGCCCCCTCAAAATATCAAAAACTCAAGGGCCATGTAACCAGCCACAGAAAATAAAAGACTTCACCCATGTGACTCGGAGCAAGGCACCAATTGCCTGCCACCCCACTCATCAACAAGCTATCGACATAAATGTTTGCCAAACCCTTGGGGAAGGGGATCTATGAAACCCATCTAACACAAGGAAAAGTGAAGTTTGTATGTATGCCCCATTAGCCCAACAGTTCACTTGAGTCCATGCAATCAATAACAGTTTGGGAAAAATCCCTCATGCTCCTCTTAGACCACAAATGGAAGATCATGGCTGAGATGACTACTTTCTTGATCCGGATGCTGAGATCAAAACCCTTGAGAAGCTCCAAAGACCAAATGCACTTCCCAGGCCCATTTATTCTTTCCTACTGACGTTATGAAAGATATTATAGTGGTTAAGAAATAGAATAGCAAAATGAAATCCAAAAAGAAGCATCTTTTAAGCTCTGTATCTCTCATGATTTTGATCCATCTGAAGAGGTTTTTCAGATGAAAGAAGCACCATTAGAAGCCTCACATCTGTTCAATGATAGCGAACCACCTAGAGAGAGTTATTTAAAAAAAAAAAAAACCCCAACTCCATTCCAAAGGTCCAACAAAAATATACTTATGAAATGCAAACTCTCGGCAAGAGACCAACATTAACAAAAATAAATCATACAAAGTTCAGGAATTGAAAAAACAAATCCAGAAATTGCAGATTATTCGTTAAAGCATCATACTCATACAGGTAGGCTTTGACTTTTAAAATGTTCAATAAAAAGCACATGATGAATCATATATATATATATATATATATATATATTAAAGAAAAAATAACATAATCACAAGAAGAAGAAAAGTATGAAAGAATGGACAACTGAGAGAATTTGGTGATGGACCTAATATTTTTCCATCCTTGATTCTTTATGAAATTTGTACTGCGTGAACCCTCAAATATTGATAAAATACATTCAAAGCCCAAAAACAACAAAAGTAAAAATAGCATGTTCATGAATATCAATGCTTACTTTTGACAATCCAGAAAAATTGATTGGCAATAACTCTGAAGTGGCTTCCTTATTCTGATCTGGTGTTAGAACAACATAACCATTTTCCTGAAGCGAAATGGAATGTTCACTGTTATTTACAACCTGCAGTTCTGGTCCCACAGTGTCCAGCATAACCTGAAATAGGGGTGGAGGGATCCATTATAAGTTTTTCTTTATGGAGATAAATATTTTTCCTGTTTTAGTAGAACTACTGAATACATAATAAGAAATCAAAGTAGTAAACCCGAATCAACAAAATTAAGACTCCGCAAACCAAAAGTATTTGATGTATTCACATAAACTGTAAACTGGAAGCTGACAATCAGAAGACTAAACGTTGGAAGAAGAAGCTTACAGCGCAGAGCTTCTTAGTGCTTTTGACAGCCGCCTTCAAATATTCTAGAGTCTCTTGATGATAATCACAGTCGCCCCAGGAAAAATCAAAACGTGCCACTGCAAACGAGACAAATACAAAGCATTACACTCACCAAATTCTCAACAAGACAACACAAACTCTAAGCTTGCAATTCAATTAGACGAAAATCTCCAACAGCCATTTTAATGGAGGAGCAAAAGAAACTTGCTACTCTTTTCTTTTCCATGCAAAGAACGGAAACGAAGAATACAGTCATGCACTGGAAGTTATCTAAATAACAGTCACAATTCCAAATATTGAACAAATCATACCAGACATCCCTGCCTTGAGACAGCCAGAAATAACCTCGACGGATCTCGATTTCGGGCCCAGTGTGCCGACAATTTTTGTCATTGCAGGAAAGAAAGTCTGCAGAATCCATAACCACAAGTACCAAATCAATTTCATGCAAAACTCGAAACCCTAATCAAGCAACAACTCTTGTTCCACCTCCAGCAGAAACAAACCAGAGCTCGAAATACCACCCAAAAAACAAACAAACATGAGCAAAGTAGTAATCTTCCTACAAACAAACTCATAGGAAATCGATGTTGCAGAAAAACGAAGAAAACTAAACAAACAATAGAGTAGTTTAGCACTTACAGTCTTGGATGGCTCAAGGATGGAACCCATCCTAATAGGCTCTTCGAGGAGCAAGTGCATCGAATGCATTTTCGATCAATTATGATCTGCTACTGATCAAGGAAGGAGAGAAAGCAGAAGAACACGAAGGTGAGAGACTTCGATCGAAGATCGCTTTAAACAACTGGAGAACTGAAGCAGAAACTAGAGAATGGTTGCCTTATTACAGAGTTCTCCACTACTTCTATGCTCTGCTAGAGTGCCAGAATTTACCAAAAAAAAAAAAGCTAGGGTGCTAGACTGCTTTGCTGGCAGTGGTTTTAACGTTAAACCGGGAATTCCAGAAGGAAGGTTTACCGGGACTTGACCCCGTACTACTTGGTGGGCCACAATTTTCAATATCGACCGAAACGTTGACCGTCAGATTGGTATTTATTCTGTCTGTCTAAAATCTAAACTCATTCTTGACCTTAATCAGATGGTTGAAATTGACTGAGAATTTAACTGAATCACGGTTGGATGGGTATCACTAACATCGATAGATGGATGAGCAGTTGTGAACCGTACGATTGGTAGCAGAAAAGGAAAGATTCTTCTCGGTCTCGAGTCTCGACGTGAATCTTTGCAATACCAGAGGTAAGTGGCGGCCGCCGCATGGAATGCTGGGATTTCGAGGATGGTTTTCCGCTTTCCATGTTTTTTCAGCTTACCTCCTCTCCAAGCCCATCGGGTTTCGTATGTTCGTGTACATGGTTGCTCATCCATCTATAGTGAGACAAAGTATTTTACACCGTTTGATTTTGATTCTGATGGGTGGGCCACATTAAGTTAAGGTTTATAGCCGACCACCGGTCTACCACGCAACTCATTCAACATTCTCACCTTCGCTTTTTTAATGAATTTTCTTTGCTAAAAGCAACCATTAGAGCCTTTTTAAAAGCAAAAGACGACCATAACGTATAATAGGGCATCGCACGAGGAGGATGAGGAGGAAAAATATTCTGCAGCATATGCCGAACATGAGTCCAGCTGAGAGAAGACCTATTAGGTCAAAAACCGTTGGAGTAAAAACCTTCGGCGTCAAGAGGATTGATACTGTGGATTTAGTTTTTGGTATTGAACTCAAACATTGTTTTTGTGGTAGAGCTATTTTTATATAGAAATTTTAGGGGTGTTTGGTTCGGTAAATCTATGAGATGATATTTTTTAAAATGATAATTCTTAATTTTTGGAGTTGTTTGGTTTCACTAGGATGACCCTCATAAGTGAGCACCCTACTTCTCATAAATGATCATATTACAAAGGATGTGTTCCGAATCTGAGTTTAAGAATCTGAATTTACCTCAACACTTAAACTTAGATTTGAACAATCTTTTTACCACTTAGTATAAAAGGAGAAAGCGAAAAGAAATTCTCTACGGAAATCAATATCTCAACCTGCGAGAAACAGGTACTAGCCTCAAGTCAACCAAACGATTTTTCAGAAAGAAACATAATACAGAAGAATGTCTATCGAAAGATTAACATTCATATCCGATGCATACACCATTTGATTTACCGAACCAAACACCCCCTAATGTGATCGGACCTGGTACACAGTTCCAAAAAGTTGAAAAATTAAACAAAGCCCAACTGTCTGTTAAAAGTTTGGAATAAGCTGAAGAAAGTATTTTTCTAAAACTCAGACTTCAGTAATATTTCAACCCTTAGCTTCGGCGAGCTTTAATTTTTTCAGAATTCCTATAGCTTTGATTTCCTCCACCGATTTGAATGAACTGACTCCCATCCTGATCGCCTTGAATATTCTTAGATGAAGAATTCCACAAATCCATCATGACTGTGTCCAAAACATTAGCTATATTAATACAAACTAATATGTTATATGGCAAAAAAAGGGAAGAGACAAAAGGTGGTTTAAACTGTCCCGGGATCATCTGTTAAAAGAGGAAAACACATCGTTAGTGTTAGTAGTGGGCAGCAATTTTGAATCCTTAATCCAACGTAATATATTATTAAGAACTATCAATGGGTTGGGATTAGAATTCTGATTGATAACACTATCTCTATATTGGTGTATGATGTCTTGTATTCCGTTGCAGTTTAATCTAGGGAGTACTGGTGCAGCACCTAGACAGCCAGGACGGCGGTCCCGCTAGCCGGTTAGCGGGCCGTGGGGGTTACAAGGGTGGCAGGAGGCCCCCTTGCATGCAGGGGGTGTAGGGGGGCGCAGCCCCCTGCTCGAATTTTTTATTTGAGGGCAATTGTAGTTTAATCCGGATTAGGGTGGCAATTGTAGTTTAATATGGATTAGGGTTTTTTCTCGCTATATATTTGTAGCGAGGGTTTCTTTCTCTGCAATGCAAGCAATACTGAGAGGTGTGAGGACGAGCACTGTAACCCAATTCTCCATTGATAGTGAAGCAGGATCTCATCTCACCGGGGACGTAGGCAATCTTGTCGAACCTCGTAAAATCCGTGTGCATTGTTTGTTTTGTTTTTCCATTATTTTCTGCATCGTTTTAGGGTTGCGTTTCTACACTCTATGCCACCATTAACAATATTCAATTATTGCCATAACGGAAAACACTATACTTTTTCCAATTTTAGTTAAACCTACACTTTAATTTTATCTTTGATATCGATACTTGATAGAATACCATTAAAGAGTCTAAAGCTAGGCTTAAGATTGGAGTCGGGATCCTCTTCCCACGTTGGGATAGGAGTTCCCTTCGCAAAAAAAATCTCTACGGGGATGTAGTGAGTGACAGCGAGGTTCCAATGGTTGGATATATGCCAGGTCCCTCTCATCCATTGGATCTTTGCTGTCACTTAACTCACCCCAGAGGATTTAAGTTTGTTCTTCTCCCTTTTGCCTTTTAAAGTGACTGCATATATGGTTTCAAGTATC
>NC_056561.1:29559711-29584900 GCF_013358625.1 Macadamia integrifolia | reverse complement strand
CGGATCAAATTGTTAAATGCAGCTGGATCCTGAACACCCTTTTTCATCAGGTGCCGGAGAAAAACCTCTGCCTTCACAGTCCACCCATTATTGCATAGGTACTCAATTATAGGGTTATATGCACTCGGTTCCATCTCTAACGAACTTGATGGATTCAAGATGATCTCTTTCTCAATAACCTTGTCCAATAGCTTGATAGCCCTCTGATATGCCCCTGCCTTACAGAAACTTTCGATCAAGACGCCATAGTGTGCTGCCTCCACTGGAAGGTTTAATCGAATCATACCTTTGAGGACATCAGCAGCCCAATCCAAATTACCTGCCTTGCATTGACAAGAGATCAATCCTAAGAAGATCGAATTATCTTCAGGAGCCTGGTGTGTCTCCACCATCTCCTCAACAAGTTTATGAGCTTCTGACATCTTCTCTGCATCACACAGCCCTGGCAACAGGGTCGAATAAGTATTATGATTTGGCTTGATTCCAAACGAAGCCATTTCATCAAACAATCTCAAGCCATCGTCAACCTGGCCCATTGAGACATATCCTTTGATCATGGAAGTGTAACTGACCACAGTTGGGTTCAAATTCTTCCCTTTCATCTCCACAAAAAGCTTCTCTGCCTCCTCCATCTTCTTCACCCGGATATACCCATAAATCATTGTGTTGTATGTCACCACATCAGGAGAGATTCCCCGGTTCTTCATGTCTTCAAAGAATCGATTCGCAGTTTCCACCTTCAAAGAAAGGAAGAAGCCCCAGAGCAAAACATTGTATGTGTGGCGGATCGGCATCACCCCTTCAGCCAGCATTTCATTAAAAACCCGTTTCGCCATTAGATATCGTCCCCGGCGCATGATCACTTTGAACAAAGCATCATAAGATTTGACAGTTCTTTCCACACCTAATTCCTTCATTTTACGAAACATTTTTACCGACTCCTGAACAATCCCAGCTTCCCCATAACTACTGATTAGAACAATGAAAAACTCTTCATCCCATTCAACACCCATCTTGGGCATGTCAAAGAGAATGCATCGGGCATGATTGAGTTTCCGAGTTCGGCCCAAGATTTGAATCATCTTCAGGTGGGTCGATCGGTCGTGGCGGTAACCAGTCTTAACGACCCACCTAAAGAATTGCAAAGCATGCTCAGAGTTACGGGCTCCGTGCAAAACATTCCAGACAAGAGAGTGATCGAATTCAGGAACAAGTTCTCTGATCGATCTCTGTAATCGGGTAGTCCACTCCCGATTTGCCATCATTCGGCAGATTACATCTTCTAACTTTTCTGGTTTTGGAGGATGCTTACCACGTGGGATTCTTCGCTGAATGTTTTCTTCAAGTCCTCCAATTGCATTTTCTTCCTTTACATCCACATTCGGGGCTGAATCAGATTCGGTTGAGGGAGACTGAGACTCGATTGGTGGGATCTCTGAAACTGAGGAGGTATCATCTGAACAGAAGCCACGGAGGAAGGTGAAGGGGGATGTGCGGCTGGAAATCCTAAAGAAAACCCCAGATTGCCAAGGAGATAGCAGCTTAGTGGCCATTAGTATGAAACAATCCTTCAGATGTATTGTGATGCAGAGAATCTGCGTCTTCAGTAGTTGTGAAATCTTTGGTGGTGGGTTTCAATCTCCATCAACCATCACCACTTCATCATAAACGATTCTGGGGAAGCAGCAGCCTGCAGTGCTTGAGCCAAAATGGGTTGGGGAAGCCGCAGTGCTCAAGGCTTGAGCTTCTTGTCTAAAAAAAAAAAAAAAAAAAAAAAAAAAAAAAACACAAAAACAAAAACAAAACAAAACAAAATTCGTTATCTCTTGTGTTGAGGTTTAGGGTTTTGAGGCAGTAAGTGTCACTAAGACGGTGACATATAGGAACATGTCACCACTTGCCACACAATGGATATTGGATGATGTGGTATTTTCGGCGGAGGGTCCCTACAAGGCAGCTTGCCCTGCGCTGCAGCACTTAGGCCTCTTTTGTTTGATGGGGAGGCCGGGGTGGGAGTGTTGTGGGACTAGGACCCGCATAGTGTTGAGGTTGGGGTGTCAATTTCAAAACTGCATTAGTAGGTCTAATTGAGCTTGACACGTTTATAGTCTGAATTAAACCGGCCCAATTAATAAACTCGACACATTTATAAATAGGTAGTACACGGTGTACACATAGCATGACGAGCGCCCGACCAATCTGACACATTTAGAAGCTTGATTTGAATTGACTCCTTTAAACCCGACCCCATTAATACTATTTGTATTTTTTATATTTTCTTTATTTTTCATGCTATTTGTATTTAGTGCTAACTAAGGCTATGTGATATGTATAGTTGAGATGGTGGTGATTTTTATCTGAACATTCATCATTTTTTGTCATAGTTTAATTGATTTGAACTTGCTAAACTTGAGTTGTGTAAGCATAGTTTAATTGATTTGAGTTTCGTGGGTGATGAGGCAAAAAATTTCACTTTCCTCAGCACGGCCAAAGCATGTATGCAAACCTGAACAGGACTGTGCTTCTACCACGACATCTATCAGGCCGCGCTTCTAATTCGGCCTCCATCAGGCCGTGCTACTACCTTGGCCTCAATCATGCCGTGCTGCTTCCTCGGCATCTATCAGGCCACGTCATCAACTCGGCCAAAATAGGCAGTGCGGCTACCTTGGCATCCATTAGGCCGTGCTCAATCTTGGCCTCTTCCTCGGCCTCTGTCAGGCCGTGCTGTTGCCTCGGCATCCATCAGTCCGTGCTTCTTCCTCGGCCTTCAGCAGGCCGTGCTCCACCTCCGCATCCATCTGGCCACGCTTCACCTCGGCATCCATCTGGCCGTGCTTCCACCTCGGCCCAACGTCAACAACAACGTTTCCAGAAATGTGTTTGCGTCCACCCCTACATTTAGGGAACGTAATTCCTATTCGGAGGACATGACTCTATCCACTACACGTCATCATGACGTCACACGGTTGGCCTTTCCGAGTTAAGAGGGGATCATTCTAGGAATATTCCCTGAATCACAGAGCCACTCCCCTTGAGGACTCGACGCCTAAACAAGACTCTTCACAATTGTCTCCCACTTGCCCTCCATCAGCAGCCCATAAATACCAAGGTAAGCCTCCATCACAAAGGATCGATGACTCACTTCTCATACTCTTAAAGCTCTCTTGAGCATCTGTTGTGGAAAGGTCTAACTAAGGCATCGGAGAGTCCCCCGTCGGGTCAGCCCGGCTCTCCCCTGTGATCTCTTCTGTGCAGGTTGGCCAAAGCACCAGGAACTGTAGGAAAGATAGTCCGGTTAAATTTTTCCGCATCAGTGGGTTAAAGACCGAGTACCTTAGTAACTTAGTGGCTTTGCCCATCTTTGGCTTAATGCACTTTAACTACAGGATCTTTCTTTACTATGCTCATCTTTGCCTCATTTTATTGGTACTCCTCTTCAAAGAGACCAATTTTAAAGATGACCCATTTAAAGCCCGTTTAAAATTAAATAGGTCTATAACCCGGTTAAGGCCTGTTTATGGCATCCCGATTAAAGCCCAAGACCGACCAACCCGATTATCAATCGTACAATGCCCACACTAGCTAAGCCCATTTAGCTAAACGGGCATCCACAGTGCAACCCTAGAAGTTGGCCGAGCCTGACTAAGCCCGACCAAGATCGGCTCAGCCCAACCGCTAGTTGGGGTAAGCTTCAGGGATGGAAAAGTAATGGTAAAGCACCTTTCCATTACTTTTCCATTCTTGCAGTATGTTTGTTTGTTCTGTGTTGGGAAGGTTTGAGAGAATGAGCTCCGTTCTGTGTGAGGAAAACCAGCTGAAAAACCAAGGTGAACAAAGCTCACAGAGAGTTCAAACCATGGATGGGAACCAAAACTAAGTAGATGAAGAGCTACCGGAGCACATAGTCAGCAAATGGTACTCCTTCTCGGAGCTGATCGTGAGACATCTGCCTCTCGATTACTTGGTCAACTGTTGCATGTCCCCTCATCTTCTTCTTCTTCTTCTTCTTCTTCTTTAATCCCCTTTGTCGCTGCTCCTGTAAACAAATCCCTTTCATCTTCTTCTTCAATCCCCTTTCTTTTTTTCTTTTTCTTTTTTTTAAAGCTTGCAACCCAACTGGAAGGGCCTGAGGGCAAAGGGGCCCTATGTTGCTGCTCCTGTAAACAAATCCCCTTCATCTTCTTCTTTAATCCCCCCCCTTTTTTTAAGCTTGAAGCCCAACTGCCAAGGGTGGAGTTAAAAAAGGGGCTGATGATTCTTATCGAGTGCAGCGGCACAACAATCTTTTCTAGAGAAATTGAAGCCTTAAAATCTTCAGGACAAAGATCTATACCTTCTAGCTCGAACCCAATCGACCATGATTGTCTCTTCAACATCTTTGGGAATTTCTCTGTTAGTGTTCGAGGGTTTCGATATCCTTCGTATTACAATGAAAACGATCAAAATTCATGATTTCACTTCCTAGATTTTTTTTTTTCCATTTACGAAAGATGAAATTAGTCGCCGGTCGGATCCTTTTTCAAAGGAACTGAAGCTTTGAAATATTCAAGGTTCAAATGGGGCTTTTCCAAACCCATTCTTCCCAAACTTCCCCCTACCTTTGGGGATTCAAATGGGGCTTTTCTAAACCAATTCTTCACACATTCAAGGTCTCATAAGATGGTTCTAACCTAGGTCTAGGTTAGATTTAAGGAATGGGAAGCTATCTTACCTTCTTTGCTCAAGAACTCCTTCAAAACCCAAAAATCACTCTCAATCACCAATGCTCTTGCAACCGTGGAAACCCTTCTTCAAATCCTTCAAAATCAACACATAAACCATCTATTAAACCTTAGATTCATCATCTCAAGGGGGATTTACAAGGCCTCAAGAAACCCTACCCAAATCAAGGGTTTTACTTGGGTATGGTGAAAGTTTAAGGAACCTAGCCTTTGCTCACCTCTAAACGTAGATCTAGTGTCACACCCCGTTCACACCCAACCGGGCCAGTGACCGGGTTAACACCGGTTAACCCAAACTTTTCAGGATCATCTGATACTGTATTCCACCACAACATACACACACTAATAAAAGCTTATCAGATCAGCGAAAGACTTGGTTTACCTGTGAATATTCTCATAATACTTGATACCCGAATTGTGATACAATAGTTATATACATGTGGGCCTGAAGGCATGATATTTACACAATAAAAGTACAATTCACATATCAAGTATATAAAGGAAATCATCAAAATCAGAGTATACATCTCGGCTCGGAATTAAAAACAAGAGCTCAGCTCGGTATCAAAGGTTGAGCACAGATCAGCTCGGTATCAAAGGTTGAGCACAGCTTGGCTCGGCATCAAAAGTGGAGCTCAGCTCGGCATCAGAACTGCGGTCCCGCAGCACAACTCTGCACGAGCAATTAGTGTCGTGCTCTAACTCAGGGGCCCACCAGTCCTCTTCAGGGAACTCAACCGTGGGACCCACCCTGTGCTTATCTGGTGGATGACTTGCAAAATCATCTAAAAGAGGTGCACACGTGGGATGAGCTCGCTAGCTCAGTAAGTGGAAAGATAGACCACGCAGCAGTCCACACAACAAATCACAATCATATGCACTACATGCTATGCAATACATTTTAAATCACAACCACCTAAGCAACATTACTAAGTCTTTGGTTTAGTGCCACTACAGCCACAGTGCGCGTATACTCCGGGTACGAGCCGTGAACTCCATCCCGCGATATGCCCATAGGGCTATCGGAGAAGGCCCACTATGAGTACTCGAAAAAATAAAACATGCCGACCACCGGCTCTCAACATAAAATAAATGACAGGAATTAAAGGTGCTGACTCCAGTAATTTAAAAGCAGTACGATTGGCCCTCTTGAATATACCACTGGGGTTGCCAACTGTCCTATTGACCAGCCGGGCGTAATGTCTAACCGCCACAGTGACCCAACAACCGCGACCACTGCTTCCCCCCAAATGGTAACCCAACACCTTAACCCCTGCTGGGAAGGATCGTAGCACGGGTAGATGATAATCCTAAACCGTATGCTCCTATATGACAATAGTACGATTGCATAGTGCCACCGCGTCCCATACCACAGGCCACCAATGCATTCGTTTCCAAGCGAACTATGGCATCTAGTCTATTAATACATCATGCATAATGATGTTCGCATTCATCACAGAACCATATTATCACTTGGCAATTAGAAAATAAACACAACACCAATGCATAACAATGTGAGGATGACTAATCTACATAGCATTTTCATGATGACATGACTAGACTAGATATGATTAAATGAATGCCAAACAATGCCTTGAAACAAGGCCAAAGGTCCTCTCCCCACTTACCTGTAGTGTACAAGGATTCCCGTACGGTACGGGTGAGATCCGGTGCGGGAAGAGTAGGATTTGGTGAACCTAACATGAGTGAGCGGGGTTAGTATTTCACCCTTTTGGAATTAAGATTAACATGATCCAATGACACGATCATGTTTAGAATCCTAAAAGGTCACACGTCCGATTTGGGTCCAATCGGACGTAAAAATCACATTCGGAGCCTCTCGGGTGGGTCAGATAGCCCACCTGTCTGACCCACCAGTCAGACCCATTGGTCTGGACCGACGGGTAGGTCGGGCAGCCGGTCTGGCCCGTCGATTGGGCCAGGAGGTCTGTTAAGACCGGCAGGTAGGGTGGCCCATCGGTCGGCCCGCCGGTTGAGCCCGAGGTCCCTACCCTCTCAGGCAGGTGCCCACAGGCGGGCCAGATGGCCCACCGGTCTTGGCAGGAAACCTGTTGTTTCTTCCCAATTTCCCCCATTCTTTGGGGATTCAAATGGGGCTTTTCCAAACCCATTCTTCACACATTTAAGGTCTTATAGGATGGTTCTAACCTAGATCTATGTTAGATTTAAGGAATGGGAAGCCATCTTACCTTCTTTGCTCAATAACACCTTCAAACCCCAAAAATCACTTCAAATCCACAATGCTTCTCCAACCTTGTAAATACTTCTTCAAATCCTTCAAGATCAACACATAAATCATGTATTAAACCTTAGATTCATCATTTCAAGGGGATTTACAAGATCTCAAGAAACCCTACCCAAATCAAGGGTTTTACTTGGTATGGTGAAGGTTTAAGGAACCCAAACTTTGCTTACCTCCAAATGTAGATCTGGTGTTGAAGATCACTCTTCCGGAGTTGGAATGGGAAGATCAAACCTCGGCGCCATTGACATCCATCTCTTCTTCCTCTTCCTTCTCTTCTCCTCTTCTTTCCTTTCTTTTCTCTCTCCTCTTTACTCCTCTCACCAACGTCCGAGTGTCATAAATGAGGAAGAAAGAGAAAATAAATGCTATATATATACTTCTTAGAATAACTAAGTATTCACATGGGTGGGTCACTCAGGTGGGTGGATGCGCCCACCTATCCGCCCACCTGAGGGCAAAAACTTGGGATTTTGACAGAATTCGGCCCTCGGCGTGAATCTCACTCCTAGCATACGATGTAATATAAGTATGCACCTTAATATACGACTACATACCTGCTTTATCCGTACATGGCCTTATGATAGGTGCATATACACGGCTTGGGTATTACCGTCTCTTCTGGTACTAGCTTGGACTTGTCGGGCCAGCCGGTGTTTAAGGTCACCCTTGCCATCATAGTCCATAAGGAACCCGCTCTAATTCTCTCTGGTTCGGGTCCTGCATGGTTAAACCGGGTCAACCGTGTAATCAGACCGGGTTTAAGAAGTAGGGTATTACATTTAGTGTTGGAGGTCACTCTTCCGGCGTCGGAATGGGAAGATCAAGCCTCGGCGCCGCTGAAATCCATCTCTTCTTCCTCTTCCTTCTCTTCTCCTCTTCTTTCCCTTTGTTTCTCTCTCCTCTTTACTCTTCTCACCAACGTCCGACTGTTATAAATGAGAAAAGAAAAAGGAAAACATAAATGCTATTTATACTTCCTAAAATAACTAAGTAATCACATGGGTGGGTCACTCAGGTGGGTGGATGCGTCCAGCCGTGACCGCCCACCTGAGGGCCAAAACTTGGCCAACAAGTGGGATTTTGACAGACTTCGACTCTTGGCACGAATCTCACTCATGGCATAAGATATAATATACGTATGTGCTTTAAGATACGGCTACATACCTACTGTATCCGTACATGGCCTTATGGTAGGTGCATATACACGGCTTGGGTACCCCCGTCTCTTCTGGCACTGGCTTGGACTTGTCGGGCCAGCCGGTGTTTAAGGTCACCCTTGCCATCATGGTCCATAAGGAACCCGCCTTACCTCTCTCCGGTTCGGGTCCTGCATGGTTAAACCAGGTCAACCATGTAACCAGACCGAGTTTAAGAAGTAGGGTATTGCATCCAGTGTCGAGTTGTTACAACTCACAAGTAGGTTTTTTAGTCATAGCTAGACTGTGATACCCTACTTTTTAAATCCGGTCTAATTACACGGTTGACCCGGTTTAACCATGCAGGACCCGAATCGGAGAGGGTTAAGGCGGGTTCCTTATGGACCATGATGGCAAGGGTGACTTTGAACACAGGTTGGCCAGACAAGTCCGAGTCAGTGCCAGAGGAGACGGGTGTACCCAAGCCGTGCACATGCACATATCATAAGGCCATGTACGGGTAATGCCGGTATGTAGCCGTATCCTAAAGTGCATACGTAGAATATACCTTGTGCCGAGAGTGAGATACGCGCCGAGAGTCGAATTCCATCAAAATCCCACTTGTTGGCAGATTTTCGACTCTCAAGTGGGAGGTCACAGGTGGGCGCATCCGCCCACCTGAGTGACCCACCCATGTGGTTACTAGTTGTTTTAGGAAAGTATAAATAGCATTGTTTTGTGTTTTTCAATATCTCATTTATTACATTTAGAAGTTGGTGAGAAGATTAAAGAGGAGAGAGAAAAGAAGGGAGAAAAGAGAACGGAGAAGAGGAAAAGGGAAGGAAGAGGAAGAAGAAATGGATTTAAGTGACGCCAAAGTTTGATCTTCCCATTCCGATGCCGGAAGAGTGATCCCCAACACGAGGTCTACGATTAGAGGTGAGCAAAGCCTATGTTTCTTAAACTTTCACCAAACCCAAGTAAAACCCTTGATTTGGGTGGAGCTCTTGAGATCTATCCCCCTTGGAATGATGAATCTAAGGTTTGATAGATGGTCTATGTGTTGATTTTGAAGGATTTGAAGAAGTGTTTACAAGGATGGAGAAGCATTTGTGATTTCTTGAGCTAAGTAGTGAGTTGGGGTTTTGAAAGAGTTCTTGAGCAAAGAAGGTAAGATGGCTTTCCAATCCTTAAATCTAACTTAGATCTAGGTTAGAATCATCTTATGAGACCTTGAATGTGTGAAAAATGGGTTTGGAAAAGCCCCATTTTCCCCAAAGGCTGGGGAAAGTTTCAAGAAAAATGGCATTCTTCCGCCCTCTCAGGTGGGCTGAGACCGGTGGGCCAAACAGCCTGCCTAATGGCACCCGCCTGAGAGGGCAGGCCCTCGGGGCCGACCGGTGGGCCCCCACCAGCGGGCCAACCTACTCGTCGGTCAAGACCGGTGGGCCGACCTGCCCACTTGTGAAGACCGGTGGGCCGTGACAGGTTGGCTGTCCGACACACCCAAGAGGCCCCCAACATGATTTTTGTGTCTGAATGGACCCAAAACGGACAGTTGACCTTCTTTTATGATTCTAAACATGATTTTGTCATCAAATCTTGTTGGTTTTGACCCCAAAGTGGTGAAATGCTAACCCCATTCACTTATGATAGGTTCACCAAAATTTACGTTTCTCGCGCCTGATCTCACCCGTACCGGGTGTGAGTCTTTGTACAATACAAGTAAGTGGGGAGAGGACGTTTGGCCTTATTTTAAGGCTTGTTTGGCATTCATTTAATTGTATTTAGACTAGCCATGTCATCATGCAAATTATGTGTAGCTTAGCCATCCTCGTATGATTATGACATGTGTGTTGTGTTTTACTTTCTCAATGCTAAATGATGATGTGCTTATGTGATGAATGATGGGATCATTGTGCATAATGCATTATTAGAATAGATGCCATAGTCGTCTTGGAAACAAGTGCATTGGTGGCCCGTGGAATGGGACGTGGTGTCACTATGCAATCATACTATGTCATATAGGAGCATGCGGCTTAGGATTATCATCTTCCCGTGCTACGACCCTTCCCAACAGGGGTTGAAGTGTTGGGTTACCATTTGGGGGGAAGCAGTGGTCGCGGTTATCGGGTCACTATGGCTGTTAGACATACGCCCAACTGGTCATTAGGACAGTCGGCAACCTCGGTGGTATATTCAAGAGGGCCAATCGTACTGCTTTTAAATTACTGGAGTCAGCACCTTTATTTTCTGTCATTTACTTTTATGTTGAGAGCCGGTAGTCGGCATGCTTTATTTTTTTGAGTTCTCACGGTGGGCCTTCTCCGACAGCCCTATGGGCATATCGCGGGATGGAGTTCGCGCTCGTACCCGGAGTATACGCGCACTGTGGTTGTAGTAGCACTAAACCAAAGACTTAGTAATGTTGTTTAGGTGGATGTGATTTAAAATGAATTGCATAGCATATAGTGCATATGGTTGTGATTGTTGTGTGGACTGTTGTGTGGTCCTTTTCACTTACTGAGCTAGTGAGCTCATCCCACGTGTACACCTCTTTTGGATGATTTTGCAGGTCACCAGCCTGAATGGCACACCCTGTTCACACAGAACCGGGCCAGAGACCGGGTTAACGCCGGTAACCCTGCCAGGATCATCTGATACAGTATCCAACCACAGCATACACACAACTAAGAAAGTGTTCATCAGTTCAGTAGAAGGCTTAATTTACCTGTAAATGTTCCCATTATAATTGATACTCAAATTGTAATACATAGTTAAGTACATGTGGGCCTGCAAGCATGGCAATTACACAAAAGAATACAATTTACATATCAAGTACGCAAAAGGGATCATCAATAACACAGGGTACATGTAATATCCCGCTTCTTAAACCCGATCTGATTTCGCGATTGAACCGGTTTAACCATGCAGGAACCGAGCCAGAGGATATTAGAGCGGGCTCCTTATGGGCTATGATGGCATGGGTGACCTTAAACACCGGCTGGCCCGACAAGTCCGAGCCAGTGCCAGAGGAGACGGGAGTGCCCAAACCGTGTACGTGCACCTACCATAAGGCTATGTACGGATAAAACATGTATTATATCCGTATTTTAAGGTATATACGTATGCTACATCGTATGCTTGGGGTGGGGTTCGCGCCGAGGTCCGAACCCGGTCAAAATCCCAAGTTTTGGCTCTCAGGCGGGTATAACAGGTGGGTACATCCACCCACCTGAGTGACCCATCCAACACTATTCACTTAAGTAGGAATAGTATATAAAGCTTTATGATTTCTTTTCTTTCCATTTATTACCCTCGTATGTTAGGTCAGAAAAGTAAAGAGGAGAGAGAAAAGAAAGGGAAGAAGAAAGGAAGAGGAAGAAAGGAAGGTTTTCAGTGGCGCCGAAGCTAGATCTTGCCATTCCGGTGCCGGGAGAGTAATCTTCAACTCTAGATCTACAGTTGGAGGTAAGAAAAGTTGGGTTTTACGAACGTTCACCATACCCAAGCTTTAAACCCTTGATTCGAGTATGGTTTCTTGAGATCTTGTAAATACCTTTTGAAATGATGAATCTAAGGTCTAATAGATGATTTATGTGTCGATCTTGAAGGATTTGAAGAGATATTGACAAGATAGAAGGAGCATTGTGAGTTGGAAAGTGATTTGAAGGGTTTGAAGTCATTTTTGGGCAAAGAAGGTAAGATGGTTTCCCTCACTTGAATCTAACCTAGATCTGGGTTAGAACCATCCTATAGGACTTCAAAGGTGTGAAGAATGGGTGGGTGAAAGCCCCATTTGATTCCCCAAAGGATGGAGAAGATAGAGAAGAGACAGAGTCATTCCCGCCAAAACCGGTGGGTACAACCGGTGGGTACCTACCCGCCTGAGAGTACCCACCTGAGAAGGCAGAGGTCCCTGGCCAAATCGGCGGGTACAACTGGCGGGTATAACCGGCGGGTAGGTTATAACCGGTGGGTATAACCGGCGGGTAGACAGCCCACCTGTCTTACCCACCTGTTTGGCCCCGAAGGTGATCCGTAGGTCCGATCGAGCCCAAATCGGACGTGTGACCTTCTTTTGACGTTCTAAACACGATGTTGACATCGGATTTTATTAATTTCAATTCTAAAATGATGAAGTGCTAACCCCGCTCAATTTTGTTAGGTTCACCAAACCCTACCCGATTTCGCTCCGGATCTCAACCGTACCGAACGGGAGTCCTTGTACGCAACAAGTAAGTGGAGAGAGGACGTTTGGCCTTGTTTCAAGGCATTTGTTTGGCATTCATATAACTATATCTAATCTAGTCATGTCATCATGAATATGCTATATAGATTAGTCATTCCACTCATTGATGTGCATATATGCTATGTTACTTTTCAAATGCCAATTGAATGAGATGTTTATATGCTGAATGTGGACATCATGGAGCATAATGCATTGATAGACTAGATGCTGTGGTCGGCTTGGAAACGAATGCATTGGTGGCCCGTGGTATGGGACACGGAGGCACTATGCAGTCGTACTGTCATGTAGGAGCATGCGGTATTAGGATTCTCACCATCCCGTGCTACGACCCTTCCCAACAGGGGTTAAGGTGTTGGGTTACCATTTGGGGGGAAGCAGGGGTCGCGGTTGTCGGACACTGTGGCGGTTAGGCATTACGCCCGGCGAGTCATGTAGGACAGTCGGCAACCCCGGTGGTACATTCAAGAGGGCCAATCGTACTGCTTTTAAANGGGGGGGGGGGGTTGGTGGTGGTATTCTCTTCAGGTTATTTTATAAAGATTGGAATAAAAATAAAAATAGTCTATGAATTTATGAATTATAACGCTAGCCTTTTCCGCCTAGAAGCAGTCACCAGGTAAGAAAAACTAAATGTTCATATCCAATCAATTGCTGCAACAACATTATGTATATATATCATTACATATCTATTGTGCAATTTTCTAAGCCATTTGAGCCATGCAGCTACTATGCGCACAGAATATTTGGTTACTGAAAAAGAAATTGTACAACTCAGTGAAGCAATAAAATCCTTGAAGAATTTATCTCTAACATCCCCCAGACTTCAAAGTTTTTGAGAATGCTCAAAACCTGAGGTGCCAATATTATGATTTCTTATCTTTCATGATACAAACAAAAAGAGTAATGGATGATAAAATTGAGGCCATAATAAAAAGAGTTGGAAGATAAATCCCTTGAATTCTTTGGTCAATAACTGAAAACTTCGAGACCGAGCCTCTTTTTGGAACAAAAGATACAAACAGACTAAAAGAAAACGATAAAGGAAAAGGTCCTCAAAAAAAAAAAGACCAAATCATATTTGTTACAAATTCAATTTCGCCCATATTGATTCCTCAAAGTAGAACCCACAACCCAATCTATCCTCAATTTGGACAGTATGAGAAAACTGATGAAAGTGATTCAACAGAACTCAATGTACACTAGCCGCAACTTTCTTCCTCTTCTTGCCACTTCGGATGCTCTCCCCTCTAATGACCATCCTTGAGAGAATATCAGCTTGTTTTGTGTTTCCCTCTGCATTGAGGCTCCTGATCAAATCTTCACAGCTACTACGATCAGTGACCCCACCCTTCTCCATAATCTTACACAAAATGGAATAAGCATTGAGGGTCTTTCCTGCTGTCAAAAGTGCATCCAATACTTTATCATAGCTTGAGAAACTTAAGTTACAATCCCTTTCCAAACCAAAATCCAACAATTTGAGAGACGCAATTGTCTTTTCCTTCTCACAAAGAGCAGTCAAAAGGTTATTGAAGTTGGGAACATGGCCATTATTCATCAGCAGTTCAATTCTTGCCAGGGCTTCCTCAACATGACCCCTCATGAGAAGGGCCTCCAAGATTTTAGCAACCAAGTCCATATTCTCCATTATCCCCTTCTCTACCATGCTTTTCATCACCCGACTTGCAGTTTGAACCCTACCATCATCAAACAGATTCTCCATCACTGAGGTAAAGATTAGAGGATCTGGTAGATGCCCACTTTCAATCATACCATCTAAAGCAATCTTAGCATCTGTCGGCTCCCCTTTCCTTAAGAAACTCTCAACCAGTAACTTGTATGCATCAGCATCTGAAGGAACCCCACGCCTACTCATTATCTTAAGAATCTCAAGAGCAGTATCTGGGGTCCCATCCTTTGAATGTCCACGGATCAAATTGTTAAATGCAGCTGGATCCTGAACACCCTTTTTCATCAGGTGCCGGAGAAAAACCTCTGCCTTCACAGTCCACCCATTATTGCATAGGTACTCAATTATAGGGTTATATGCACTCGGTTCCATCTCTAACGAACTTGATGGATTCAAGATGATCTCTTTCTCAATAACCTTGTCCAATAGCTTGATAGCCCTCTGATATGCCCCTGCCTTACAGAAACTTTCGATCAAGACGCCATAGTGTGCTGCCTCCACTGGAAGGTTTAATCGAATCATACCTTTGAGGACATCAGCAGCCCAATCCAAATTACCTGCCTTGCATTGACAAGAGATCAATCTTAAGAAGATCGAATTATCTTCAGGAGCCTGGTGTGTCTCCACCATCTCCTCAACAAGTTTATGAGCTTCTGACATCTTCTCTGCATCACACAGCCCTGGCAACAGGGTCGAATAAGTATTATGATTTGGCTTGATTCCAAACGAAGCCATTTCATCAAACAATCTCAAGCCATCGTCAACCTGGCCCATTGAGACATATCCTTTGATCATGGAAGTGTAACTGACCACAGTTGGGTTCAAATTCTTCCCTTTCATCTCCACAAAAAGCTTCTCTGCCTCCTCCATCTTCTTCACCCGGATATACCCATAAATCATTGTGTTGTATGTCACCACATCAGGAGAGATTCCCCGGTTCTTCATGTCTTCAAAGAATCGATTCGCAGTTTCCACCTTCAAAGAAAGGAAGAAGCCCCAGAGCAAAACATTGTATGTGTGGCGGATCGGCATCACCCCTTCAGCCAGCATTTCATTAAAAACCCGTTTCGCCATTAGATATCGTCCCCGGCGCATGATCACTTTGAACAAAGCATCATAAGATTTGACAGTTCTTTCCACACCTAATTCCTTCATTTTACGAAACATTTTTACCGACTCCTGAACAATCCCAGCTTCCCCATAACTACTGATTAGAACAATGAAAAACTCTTCATCCCATTCAACACCCATCTTGGGCATGTCAAAGAGAATGCATCGGGCATGATTGAGTTTCCGAGTTCGGCCCAAGATTTGAATCATCTTCAGGTGGGTCGATCGGTCGTGGCGGTAACCAGTCTTAACGACCCACCTAAAGAATTGCAAAGCATGCTCAGAGTTACGGGCTCCGTGCAAAACATTCCAGACAAGAGAGTGATCGAATTCAGGAACAAGTTCTCTGATCGATCTCTGTAATCGGGTAGTCCACTCCCGATTTGCCATCATTCGGCAGATTACATCTTCTAACTTTTCTGGTTTTGGAGGATGCTTACCACGTGGGATTCTTCGCGGAATGTTTTCTTCAAGTCCTCCAATTGCATTTTCTTCCTTTACATCCACATTCGGGGCTGAATCAGATTCGGTTGAGGGAGACTGAGACTCGATTGGTGGGATCTCTGAAACTGAGGAGGTATCATCTGAACAGAAGCCACGGAGGAAGTTGAAGGGGGATGGGCGGCTAGAAATCCTAGAGAAAACCCCAGATTGCCAAGGAGATAGCAGCTTAGTGGCCATTAGTATGAAACAATCCTTTCAGATGTATTGTGATGCAGAGAATCTGTGTCTTCAGTAGTTGTGAAATCTTTGGTGGTGGGTTTCAATCTCCATCAACCATCACCACTTCATCATAAACGATTCTGGGGAAGCAGCAGCCTGCAGTGCTTGAGCCAAAATGGGTTGGGGAAGCCGCAGTGCTTGAGGCTTGAGCTTCTTGTCTCAAAAACAGAAAAAAAAAAAAAACCAAAACAAAACAAAATTCGTTATTTCTTGTGTTGAGGACCTTGAGGTTAGGGTTTTGAGGCAGTGAAGGTCTAAGTGTCACTCAGATGGTGACATATAGTAACATGTCACCACTTGCCACACAATGGATACTGAAAAGTAATGGTAAAGCACTTTACCTTTACGTTTGTTTGTTCTGTGTGGGGAAGGTTTGAGAGACGGAGCTCCGTTCTGTGTGAGGAAAACTAGCTGAAAGACCAAGGTGAACAGAGCTCACAGAGAGTTCAAACCATGGATGGGAACCAAAACTAAGTAGATGAAGAGCTACCGGAGCACATAGTCAGCAAATGGTACTCCTTCTCGGAGCTGATCGTGAGACATCTGCTTCTTGATTACTTCGTCAACTGTTGCATGTCCCCTTCTTCTTCTTCAATCCCCTTTGTCGCTGCCAAGGGTGGAGTTAAAAAAGGGGCTGACGATTCCTATCGAGTGCAGCGGCACGACACAACAATCTTTTCCAGAGAAATTGAAGCTTTAAAATCTTCAGGACCAAGATCTATACCTCTAGCTTGAACTCAATCGACCATGATTGTCCCTTCGACATCTTTGGGAATTTCGCTGTTAGTGTTCTAGGGTTTCGATATCCTTCGTATTACAATGAACACGATAAAAATTCATGATTTCCCTTCCTAGATTTTCGATTTTTTCCATTTACGAAAGATGAAATTCGTCGCCGGTCGGAACCTTTTTCAAAGGAACTGAAGCTTTGAAATATTCAAGACCAAAACATTTTTTAGGGGTAGGTGCGATGGCAAGTTGCAACATTTGGGCAGGGGTGGCTAGTTCATGAATGCTATGGCTAGGCAGGGGTTGTGGTGGCCAATAGTTTATGAATGAGAGCCATTTCCAACTGTTCTCCCTCAGGTTTCCAAGCAAAGTCAATAACGAAAACAAGCAAAGACGGTTTATGGTCGTGTGCTGGCAAAAAGAGTCTCATCAAAGCTTTCAGTGTCGAGTTGTTACAACTCACATAGGTTTTTTAGTCATAGCTGGACAGCCAAGACAATATTCATTTCCTCCATCAAACTCAGTATCTTTGGTTAGAAAAGGGATTGGATAAGTGGTGGGACTTTGGAAGGGGTTGGGGTGGGAGGAATACGCGGCCACATCGGCCGACAGGGAAAAAGTGGTGTTCAGTGGCTGTCAGGCCAAAATCCCACCCCCAGTGACCAAGGATCAAAATCCTCTGTTTTTTTCAACCATGTTTTTCCTTGTTTTGCTACCTACAGAATGCGACGCGTAGACAACAAGGAGACCAACGGTCAAGATTGGGTGATGATTATTACATCCGGTGCGTTGATCTTAAAGTTGTCCACGTGTCGCGTTCTACAGGTAGCAAAACAAGGAAAAACAGGGATGAGAAAAACAGAGGATTATTTTCCAGTGACCAAACACTCTCAAATCACATGGTGTGGAATAGTTCTTATATCTATCCCACCCCAGCAAAACCTCTCTAAGCAAATGGGGCCTTATAGAAGCATTAATAGGGGTGGGATTTTATCTTCCATAAGAAACGGGGAGACTATTTTGCCTCTTAGTGTGTCTAGATGCAAGAGCCACACTGCCTTTTAGGATTTTTTTTCTCGGTTCTTTTTTTTCTTTTTAAGAATGGTTTTTGTGGGGAAGAGTGGCCCCTCTGCCCAAACACATGGAAGCTGAAATGACCAACACGCCCCAATAAAATGGATAATGATGCTTATGTTGATGCTTCCTCGTGCACTCTCGTTGGGCCTCGCATACATATAAGAGTCGCAGGTCTCCCCCATATAAAACACTTCCCTTTTTGGTAGGGAGGGTTTTGCACGCCACCAATGTGCACTTTTGACTCCTTCGAAGAATTTAATTTGTCGCATTCCTCTCGAAGGATTTGTTTCGATCAAGCAATCGTTGTGGCTTGCTCGAATAAGTTATGGAAATCATGCCCATGAACTTCTTCATCAACTCAAATTCAAGTCCATTTTAGGCTAGCTTGACAAACTCAGGTTCGGGTAAGACCAACCGGCACCTATTCCTAGCCGTCTTGAAACAAGCTATGAAGTCTTCAACCTTCTCACCTACAATTTGGTACATTCTGGATAGCTCAAAAGAAAGAAGCTAAGACTTACAGGTTTCTTTTCTAGTTGAATGAATCATATCACGGAATTATTCCAATATTAAGGCACAGTTGGCCAGAGTCTCAAATGTGACTGATCACAGGCACCTAGGAAATTTACTCGAGAATATTCCTTTTGGACTACCATTTTGCTTCCATTCCTTTTCGAGCCCACCTACTACATTGTTTAGGTGTGGTCATATGAGCACCTAAACTGAAACCTGTGACAAATGGCCGCTTCCGGGTGCATAGATGTTGTAATACATCTTATCCCCATATCTCTACTTTTGCTAGGATTGGGATATCGAGAAAGAGGGTAGAATGTAGAGGGTTCAACAAAGAAAAGCAAGAAAACATATGCGCTACAACAGAACAACTTTCCTGTAGCTTAATCTCTTGCTTTGGTGCAACGGCTTTCACACTAGGGTATTTGTCAATGGATAAAAAGTTGGGGTTCATTGACATATTAACTAGTAGAGATTTCTATGCAATAATTCATTGAAATATCGAAATCCCATGTACTAGTATGGGTGAGCAACTCAGTACTTGGTTCCTGTAGCAAAACGCCTACTATTTTCCCGAATTGGCGAGTGAAATGCATTGCAGTTGCCTAGGTTGTTAATAAGTAATTGTAGGCTCCACTTATAGAGGGCAGGTTTTAATCCCTACGATTAAGGGTCATATTTGTTGATAAGATGTTCCATATTCAAACAACAAAGATTCACGAAGAAGCATTACGCTATTTATCAATGAGTGATATTATTGGACTGATCTTTTGATGGGAAATGTTCTTCATTTTAGATAATGAAACCATTCCATTACTACTAACCCAAAAAATATAAACTCTCTGAGATATATGGTTTATGCCGGAAAGGTACAAATTTGACTAATTTGGAAATATTGGGTAATTTACTTTAGGGATAATCTGTTTGTAACCACGTTGATTACAACAGATTATTGTAACAATTTTTTTTTGCCCTTGGTCGCATCACTTCCCCTTCTTATTAAACGAAGTCATTTTAGTAATCTCAATCCGTGTCCTTTTCCCTTCCACCTCATGGCATCTCTCCTCTTCTTCAACGTCGCATGCTTCATGTCTTACACTGCATCTCTCTCTAATTAGTCCAATCTTTGAATTCTCGCCTCCATCTTTGGTTAGGACATTCAGAGTTACTTGATCGTTAATTCACATTTAGGCCTCTGTTCATGCCAACATCAAAGTAGCTCCCAAAGACTTCACCTACATGAACTTGTAAGGAGGAGATTTCGATGGGCAATTCATTCGAAACTAATCTTTGGCAAATTTTTTCCTATATGAATCTTGACTTTTTGACAACTTGATAAATCAATAAATTGCTAAACTATCATTCTATTTTCTAGTTCCAACTTGATTGATTCATAAAAAACGAGTCCTCTAAAAAATTTGAAACCTTCTAAGGAGCAGAGAGCCTCCTTGTTCTTAGTGGCATCTATAGTGAAGAACACCTGACCAAACGAGGGCCAATCAGGGATTGGACGGCTCTCAGTTCTTGTTCCAAATTTTCTTCTAAATGAGTTGCTACTACTCCTTCTGCTTCATTTTTTTCTATTCAACTGTTCTTTATATTAAGTTTACCTCTAGGGTTATACACTTTGTTCTGGGGTATATAAGTCCTAAACAAGGGGAGCAATTCTTCTCTTCAACTTTCAATGACTAATGCAAGTCAGCAATGTGGCATCAAGAATGTTCCAAAAAGAAAACACTCCCTCTCTTTCTTCTTCAATCTCTCTTCCTTTAGATTTTCCCCCAACTAAAGAAAAAGTCAAACAACACTAAGAATTAGAGTTATTAACAATATCCATACTACCACTGCTACAACCAAATTAAGCTTTCATTGTTACAGATTCACTAGAAATTAAACTTGACAAGATTAATCCGATATTGTAAGTAGATGTTGAAAAATATTTTAAAAGATAGCTATGGGCAAGCTCCTTGAGTAGGTTGTGGAAAAGCTGAAGTAACTCCTAATTTAAGAACCAAACTTCAGTGATAGTCCATCCCTTTCGATAAACTATTTTTAGACCTTCTAGGATGTTGAAGGCCTTTGACTCCATCTGTTGTTTACCTACAATAACTCCATTGGTGATATTAAAGAAGTGACCTTGAAATAAAATTCCAAATGCCCATCCTGAATTTGTTTTCAACAAGTTAATAGCATTAGGGTTGTTAGTTCTAGGCCCGACTCGACAAGCCTGGCCGAGCCTAACATATTTATGGTCCCAACCTATATCAGTCAGATTCATAAACGTGTTTGGCTTGATCCCAACACGTATATAAATAGGTAGTTCATGTGCATGGTGTAAGCCCGATCGGCCTGATCTAGTAAACCAACCGAGTATATGGTATATTTTGATTTTTTTTTTTTTTAGAATAAGGTATTGATGAGGAAAAAATTTGACCGGACTATCTTTCCTGCAGTCCCTGGTGCTTTGGTCGACCTGCACAGAAGAGATGACAGGGAAGAGCCGGGATGACCCGACGGGGGACTCTCCGATGCCTAAGTCAGACCTTTCCACAACAGATGCTCAAGAGAACTTTAACAGTATGAGAAGTGAGTAATCGATCCCTTGTGATGGAGGCTTACCTTGGTATTTATAGGCTGCTGATGGAGGGTAAGTGGGAGATGATTGTGAAGAGTCCTGTTTAGGCGTGGAGTCCTCAAGGGGAGTGGCTCTGTGATTCTGAGAATATTCCTAGAATATTCCCCCTTAACTTGGAAAGGCCAACCGTGTGAGTCTATGATAACGTGTAGTGGATAGAGACCTGTCCTCCGGAATAGGGATTACTTTCCTTGAATGAAGGGGTGGACGAAAACACGTTTCTAGAGACCTTGTTGTTGACGCCGGGCCGAGGTGGCAGCACGGCCAGATAGATGCCGAGGTGAAGTACTGCGGACGGAGGCCGAGGTGGAGCACGGCCTGATGAAGGCCGAGGTAGCAGCACGGCCTGATGGATGTCGAGGTAGCAGCACGGCCTGATAGAGGCCGAGGTGAAGCACGGCCTGATGGAGGCTGAGGTGGAGCACGGCCTGATGAAGATCGAGGTAGCAGCGCGGCCTGATAGAGGCCGAGGTAGCAGCGCGGCCTGATAGAGGCCGAGGTGGAGCACGGCCTGACAAAGACCGAGGTAGCAACACGACCTGATGAAGGCCGGGGTGGAGCACGACCTGATGAAGGCCGGGGTGGAGCACGGCCTGATGGAGGCCGAGGTGGAGCACGGCCTGATGGAGGCCGAGGTAGCAGCATGACCTGACGGAGGCCGAGGTAGCAGCACTACCTGACAGAGGCCGAGGTGAAGCACGGCCTGATGGAGGCCTAGGTGGAGCACGGCCTGATGAAGACCGAGGTAGCAACACGGCCTGATGGAGGCCGAGGAGCATGGCCTGATAAAGACCGAGGTAACAGCGCAGCATGATGGAGGCCGAGGTGGAGCACGACCTAATGGAGGCCGAGGTAGAGCACGACCTGATGGAGGCCGAGGTGATAGTGCATCTTGATAGATGCCGAGGGAGCAGCACTGCATGATTGAAGCCAAGGTAGCAGCGCGGACTCATTGTGGCTGAGGTAGTAGCACGGCCTGATCTAGGCCGAAGTAGCGGCTCAGTTCTTTTCAGGTTTGCGTACATGCTTTAGCCGTGCTGAGGATAGTGACATATTTTGCATCATCAGGTATTAATGCGAAAAAATTTGACTGGACGATCTTCCCTGCAGTTCCTGCTACTTTGGTCTACCTGCACAGAAAAGATGACAGGGGAGAGCCAAGCTGAATCGACGGGGGACTCTCCGATGCCTAAGTTAGATCTTTCCATAACAGATGCTCATGAAAGCTTTTCCAGTAGGAGAAGTGAGTAATCGATCCCTCGTGATGGAGGCTTACCTTGGTATTTATAGGCTATTGATGGAGGGCAAGTGGGAGACGATTGTGAAGAGTCCTGTTTAGGTATGGAGTCCTTAAGGGGAGTGGCTCTATGATTCTGCGAATATTCCTCTTAACTCGGAAAGGCCACTGTGTGACGTCATGATGATGTGTAGTGGATAGAGCCATGTCCTCTGGAATAGGGATTATGTTCCTTGACTGTAGGGGTGGACAAAACCACGTTTCTGGAGACCTTGTTGTTGACGTCGGGCCGAGGTGGTAGCACGGCCAGATGGATGCCGAGGTGAAGCACTGCAGACGGAGGCCGAGGTGGAGCACGACCTGATGAAGGCCGAGGTAGCAGCACGGCCTGATGGATGCCGAGGTAGCAGCACAGCCTAACAGAGGCCAAGGTGGAGCACGGCCTGATGGAGACCGAGGTGGAGCACGGCCTGACGAAGACTGAGGTAGCAGCGCGGCCTGATGGAGGCCGAGGTGGAGCACGACATGATGGAGGCCGAGGTGGAGCACGCCTAATGGAGGCTGATGTAGCAGCACGGCCTGATGGAGGCTGAGGTGATGGCACGGCCTTATAGATGCCGAGGTAGCAGCACGCTTTATGGAGGCCGAGGTGATAGCGCGGCCTAATAGAGGTCGAGGTCATAGCATGGACGAATGGAGGCCGAGGAAATAGCGCGACCTGATAGATGCCGAGGTAGCAGCACGGGATGATTGAGGCCGAGGTAGCAGCGCGGACTGATTGAGGCAGAGGTAATAGCACGGCCTGATCTAGGCCGAAGTAGCGGCTCAATCCTGTTCAGGTTTGCGTACATGCTTCAGCCGTGCTGAGGAAAGTGACATATTTTGCCTCATCACCAGCCCCCCGCTCTAGCAGTTCGAATCGACTTGCTAGAGGATTTAATCCGATGCGAGATGCACCGCTTCACTTTCTCAGCGAGGCGCCTTCATGGGGGTCGAGAAGAAATGGCCCGATCTAAGGAGGACCGTCCCAATGATGTCGGGTCGACAATTAGAGAGCCGGAACAGGAGGTTGTTGAAGGCGAACGAGGTGGCTGAACCGTTAGGCCTATTAGAAGCGGTTGGGTGATGTTAACATTTCAAGTTTCAGGTCGGCTCAGTAGATGCCATCTTGTTCATTCATAGAAAGAAGCCAGGCTACAATCTAACGGACTATGAGCGACGCGTTCCGGTACATGCAACTCTAGTGCAGCCCTGTAGCTCGATCGATGTTGGTGAAGAGGTGATCCGACTAGAAGGATTTTCTTATGCTGAGCTAGGTCCGTGAATCAGCCCCCTGAGATTAGTCTCATGTATATAGATCCATATTTTTGCAGATGTCTCCTTCGGTAGCAATGTATTTTGAGGGCCTTATTCCCATTGTTGGAGAATGAAAAATTTATTTATGTCTTCATCTCTCAGTGTTCTTGTGCTTCTTTCTTTATTTTCTTGTGCGTCAGTCATGGACCGAAATGAGTAACTTTTTGGAAGAATGAGGACGAGTGCAGCCGTCTGAGTGTGGCCTTGAGGCGCTAAGCCTTGGACTAGCCATAGGGGTTCTGAGCTAGGGCTCAATTTTTTGATGTGCCTTGCATTAAGGTCTTTTGTGGTGCCGAGTGGGGGCTCAGGCTTGCTTGTCTTAGCTCATAAGGGCTTTGAGTTGTCAGACTAGGGTCTGGTATTGGTGCCTCACTGGTTGAGGTCTTTGAATCGCCAAACTAGTGTCTGGTCTAGTGGTGCCGAGCTGGAGCTCGGTCTTAGATGCGCCGAGCTAGGGCCCGATCTTTGTGCCTCATTGGTTAAGGTCTTTAAGTCGCCAGACTAGGGTCTGGTCTTGTGGTGCAGAGTTTGAGCTCGGTCTTATGTGCGCCGAGCTAGGCCCCGGTCTTTGTGCCTCATTGGTTAAGGTCTTTAAGTTGCCAGACTAGGGTCGGGTCTTATCGTGCCGAGCTGGAGCTCGGTCTTAAAAGAGCCGAGCTAGGGCTAGGTCTTTGTGCCTCATTGGTTAAGGTCTTTGAGTTGCCAGACTAGGGTCTGGTCTTATGGTGCGAAGCTCGAGCTTGGTCTTAGGTGCGCCGAGCTAGGGCCCGGTCTTTGTGCCTCATTGGTTAAGGTCTTTGAGTCTCCAGACTAGGGTCTGGTCTTGTTGTGCCAAGCTTGAGTTCGGTCTTAGATGCGCCGAGCTAGGGCCCGGTCTTTGTGCCTTATTGGTTAAGGTCTTGAGTCGCCAGACTAGGGTCTGGTCTTGTTGTGCCAAGCTCGAGCTCGGTCTTAGATGCGCCGAGCTAGGGACCGGTCTTTATGCCTCATTGGTTAAGGTCTTTGAGTCGCCAGACTAGGGTCTGGTCTTGTTGTGCTGAGCTCGAGCTTGGTCTTAGATGCGCCGAGCTAGGGCCCGGTCTTTGTGCCTCATTGGTTAAGGTCTTTGAGTCGCCAAACTAGGGTCTGGTCTTGTGGTGCCGACGTTGAGCTCGGTCTTAGATGTGCCGAGCTGTACACAATCTTAGAAGAGTCAGATATTTGCGAGAAGCTTCATAGTATATTGATGTGTGGCATGCACTTGGGACAAATACATTGCTTCAAAATAGAATCTATTCTGCTCCTTGATAAAATTGAATAACTGCTAAGGTGCTGATAGTATAAGAATCTTCAAGACTAACACCCAATCGATGGGATTTCAATGCAATCTACTAAAAAAAACTGTCTACTGGTAAAATTTGTTGAGATTTTCAACATTCCATGCCCTTGGTATAGCTGTACCCCCTGAGTTTGCAAGTGGTATGTGCCAGGGCGCACCATTTTGGAGACTATGTAAGGGCCTTCCCAGTTCGCGCTGAGCTTGCCTTCACTTCTTGGGTCCACTACTGCTGCTTTCCTGAGCACCAAGTCCCCAACTACGAATCCCCATGGTTTGACCCTCCAGTTGTGATACTGTCGGACTTTCTGCTTGTAGGTTTCATTTCGAACAAGTGCTTCTTCCCGAACTTCGTCTATGAAGTCGGTGTTTGCTTGGAGCCTGGCTTCGCTCTGTGAGGCTTCAAGCACTGCTTATCGGAACGAG
>NC_056561.1:29543575-29559691 GCF_013358625.1 Macadamia integrifolia | reverse complement strand
CTGCCCTTGCTTCTGTTTGATCTCCTGGGAGATGTCCGTCACGTAAATAGACCACGATGGTATCCATCCAGATCGGCTCGGCCCCTTGAGTAATGCTGCACAGCAATTCTTGCTCATAGGTTGGTTGGTCTAGCACTTCAAAATATACCGAGCTTGCGCAGTTAGTGAGGTTAGCTGTAGCTAGTTTGGAGAGGGCATCTGCCATCGCATTTTCCTGCCGCGAGATCTGTACCATCGCGAACGTGCCAAAGCTGGTCACCAGACGACGTACTTCCTTCAAATACTTGGCCATTCTTTCTTCTTTGGCCTCGTATTGGCCATTGACTTGGTTCAGGATTAGTTGGGAGTCACTATGTGCGACCAGGTCGTCTGTCAAAACCACCTTTGCTAGTTTGATTCCTGCAATCAGGGCTTCATACTCTGCTTCGTTGTTTGTTGCGGGGAATACAAATCTAAGGGCATAATGTATCGTGAATTCTTTAGGGCTTTTCAGCACAAGCCCAGTGCCGCTCCTTGCTGTGGTGCTGGATCCATCAACATAGAGCTCCCACTTTTTGTTCGGCTCGGCCTTAGGTGCTACCGCTTCTTCGGTTTGGGTACATTCTACTAAGAAGTCAGCCAGCACCTGGCCCTTAATCGCGCTTCTTGGTCGGAATTCATTACTGTGCTCACTCAACTTGACAGCCCAACTTACCATACGTCTCACTACGCTGGGGCTGTGAAGTGACTTTCTCAGCGGTTGATCAGTTAGTACAGCAATGGCGTGTGCTTGGAAGTAGGGCCTCAGCTTTCTGGCTATAACGACCAGTGCCAGTGCAAGCTTCTCAATCTTAAGGTACCTTGTCTCCGCTTCCAGGAGCACATGACTCACATACTAGATGGGCCTCTGGGTCTTTGCCTCTTCTCTGACGAGGACTGCACTAACAGCCACCGCTGAGGTAGCGAGGTTGAGCTGCAGCTCCTCTCCGGGCTCAGGTCGACTCAGTAGAGGGGGCCAGGCTAGGCAGGCCTTGATCTCCTTGAAAGTTGCTTCGCATTCCTTTGTCCAGGGAAATTGTTGTTGGCCTTTTCCTCCTTTTAGTAGCTTAAAGAATGGAAGGCACCTATCGCCAGCTCGGGACAAGAACCTGTTAAGTGCGGCCAGGCACCCGGTCAGTTTATGCACTTCGCGAATGTTTCTTGGTGGATGCATCTCGTGAATGGCCTCAATTTTTGAGGGGTTTGCTTCTATCCCCCTTTGCGACACTAGAAAACCCAAGAATTTCCTAGAGGTAACTCCAAATGCACCCTTGGTGGGATTTAGTCTCATTTGGTTCTTCCGCAAGACACCGAAAGCCTCTTTCAGGTCTAGCACATGATCAATGCCTTTGTTGCTCTTGACCAGCATATCATCAACCTAAACTTCCATATTTCTCTCGATCTGGCTTCGGAACATCGTATTCACCATCCTCGGGTAAGTGGCTCCTACATTCTTTAGGCCAAAGGGCATTGAAGTGTAGCAATAGTTGCCCTGAGTGGTGAGGAAAGCAGTTTTCTCCTCATCTTTATGCATCCATGAAGGTCAGCATCTCATGGCCAGCAGTTGAGTCTATGAGAGAGTCAATCCAAGGCAAAGGGTAGTAGTCTTTGGGGCAAGCCTTGTTCAGGTCGGTGTAGTCTATGCATATCCTCCACTTCCCTTTGGACTTCGGAACCATGACCACATTGACTAACCAGGTCGGGTACTTCACATTCCTCACAAACCCTGCGGCTAGGAGTTTGTCAACCTCCTCGTTGATAATGGTGTTCCTCTCAGTCGTGAAATTTTTGCGCTTCTGCTGGACAGGCCTGAAGCTCGGGTTGACACCCAGACTGTGCTCGGCTATGGTCCTGGAGATTCCTGGCATATCAGAATCTTTCCATGCGAAAATATCAGAGTTCTCGCCGAGGAAGTTCAAGATTTCTTCACGGCGCTGGGAGCTCAACCGAGCTACGAGCTGAAAGTTCTGGACGGCTCGGCCTCTGAGATAGGGGTGGTAAGCAGCTGCTCCATTGGCTCGACTCGGGCCAAGAGGCTCTCATCTCGGAAATCAACAACCTCTACCATACATGCTAGGCCCGAGCACGATTTTTTGACAGATTTTATGAAGTTAGCATAGCATTCCCAGGATTCCTTCTGGCTGGACTTGCATTCTCCGACTCCATTGCTGGTTGGGAATTTGGCCTTCATGTGCCTAGTGGACACAATTGCCCCAAGACCATTGAGACCAGGTCGGCCAAGAATTGTATTGTAGGGTGAGGCGATCTTGGCAACCATGAAAGAGACCATGGGTGTGGCTGTCTGAGCTCCTTGTTCGATAGTTACAGGTAGGTCAACAAATCCCTCTAGCTCAGCTAGAATGCCTGTGAAACCGCATAAGGGTCCGGGGGCTGGTTTTAAGGCCCCGGTGCCAAGCCCCAGTTTTACGAATGCTTCGCATGACATGAGGTCCACGGAGGCTCCCGTGTCCACTAGGACCATGTGGAAAGGGTGGTTGGCCACCACTAATTGAATCACGACAGCGTCGTTGTGAGGCCAGTTCAGCTCTTCCAGATCTCTGTCAGAGAAAGTAATGGGTGGATCCATTTTGAGGGCCAGTTCTGCGCATGTGCTTTGGCTTTCTGACTGATTCAGAAGTAGGTCCACCCATGATTGTTAGGATGGTCGGACCCATGGGCTGGCTGTCGTATGTGACAGCTCGGTCCATGGCTGGATCCTTGGACGGCTCGGCTGGATATCATCTCTCATTGGTTCGGGTAAGTTCCCACCATATTTCAGCTTCAAATATTGGTTGAGGTATCCGGCCTTGATTAGCTCATCAATCTCCCTTTTCAGAGACTTACAGTATTCAGTGTCATGTCCATGGTCTCGGTGGTATCGACAATACCGGTTGGGGTTCCTCTCTTCTGGTTTACCTGCCATTGGCCTGGGCCAGCGAAAGTACTTCTAATTTTGGATATCTAAGAGTAAGTTTGTTTAAGAATGATCAAGTTCATATCGCTCAGGTTCAGCTGTGTCCAGAGGCCGATTTGTTCTATTTTTCTTCGGCTCACGAGAGTCGTCCCCATGTCTCAGAGCCCTTTTCTTCTCCTTCTCTGCCTGATCACCCCTGTCAGCTATTCCTCGAGTGGCCAGAACTTCCTCCATATTGGCGTATTGATTGCACCGTCTCAACAGTGCGGGCATTGTTTCTGGTAAGTCGAGGGCCAGGGACTGAACCAGATCGGGGTGTATTACCCCATTGCACAACGAGCTATACGCCACTCCTTCCGGTAGGTTTTTTACCTCCAGTGTCGCCTTGGTGAATCGGGCAAGGAATTCTCTTATTGTCTCCCTCGCTCCTTGCCTCATGTTCATCACATTCTGCGTAGTTTGCTTCTGCTTCATACTTGCTTGGAAACGTGTGAGGAATGCTCTTGTCAGTTCTTTATAGCTGCGGATGAATCGTTGCCGTAAGTTTGACATCCACACCAGCACAACTCCTTTTAATGAGGAAGCAAAAGCACGGCAGAGAATGGCGTTTGACCTACCATGAACTGCCATGGCCGAGCTGTAGTACAACAGATGATTGTAGGGATCTGTGGTGCCGTCATATCCATTAAAGACAGGTAAAACAAAATTTGAGGGCAGCTCGGCATCAATGAGTTCGTCGAAAAGTGCATTATGGGCCGGGGTTACAGTCATGTTGGCCGGGTGCCCCTGTCTCTGCATTCCCTCTATTTGCTCAGTGAGTCACTGGATGCGGCTCTCGAGGTCGTCTCTTCTCTCCTCGGCTCGACCATCTGCTGATCGGGGTGCCCCTTCTCGTCTTCTTGGGCTTCTTCCTCGGCCTTGGTGACCCTGCCGTGGTGCACCTCTGGTCGGCCCGATGGGTTAGCTCTGACCATAGTGGGGTCGATCTCGCTGAGCTTGCCTATGGTAGTTCTCATGTTCTTCTCTGTGCGGACGAGCACCTTTAGTGAGTCTTTGAGGCGACGGTTGGCGTCCTCCTGCCCGGTGTGGGGATCTATGAGTATCATGTGTCTTTGGGCTACGATGATATTCAGAATGATCGGCTCTCCCGATCCGGGCAGTGGCGGGACCTCGCCTGTGCCCCTCAGTAAGAGATTGTGGTGGTACCGAATGAACAGTGTGCGAAGTTCTGGCCGACCCCCTTCTTGCTGTTGATTGGGGGGTGACGCTATTGTCAGGAGATTCATCACTGGGATTTTTGCTCGAAACAGGCCTAGGCGGCTGAGCTGAACTAGTGCGTGGTACTGGAAGTCCGGAGCCGGACTATCGTATGAAATCCCTCACCAATGCGTTTGTGGCTAATACCTGGAGCTGGAAGCTCTGCATCTGTTCTTCCATGTTCGGGTGAGTTACCCGGGACGATGGGACATGGCGGGATAGCTGAGTGTTCTGCTCTCGCTGATCCCCCTCTCCCTGGGTAACCTGTGCATCGGGCCTGGTTCTGGGGTCCTTCTGGAGGGGTCTCTGCTAGGATGTTTTCCTGCCCTGCCACTGGTGGTGAATGGGAACGCCCAAGTGGTACTTCCTGAGTGGATCTTGCTCGCGTTGTCGTTGAAGAAACGACCTTCTCACTCCTTAATTGCATTGTTCTAAGGTGACTTTTTGTAACAATTTCCCACAGATGGCGCCAATCTGATGCGGAAAAAATTTGACTGAACTATCTTTCCTGCAGCCCCTAGTGCTTTGGCCGACCTGCACAGAAGAAATGACAAGGGAAGCCGGGCTGACCCGACGAGGGACTCTCCGATACCTAAGTTAGACCTTTCCACAACAGATGCTCAAGAGAGATTTAACAGTATGAGAAGTGAGTAATCGATCCCTTGTGATGGAGGCTTACCTTGGTATTTATAGGCTGCTGATGGAGGGCAAGTGGGAGACAATTGTGAAGAGTCCTTTTTAGGTGTGGAGTCCTCAAGGGGAGTGGCCCTGTGATTCTGGGAATATTCCTGAAATATTCCCCCTTAACTCGGAAAGGCCAACCGTGTGAGTTTATGATGACGTATAGTGGATAGAGTCCTGTCCTCCGGAATAGGGATTGCGTTCCTTGAATGAAGAGGTGGACGAAAACACGTTTCTGGAGACCTTGTTTACGTCGGGCCGAGGTGGCAGCACGGCTAGATGGATGCCGAGGTGAAGCACTGTCGGACGGAGGCCGAGGTGGAGCACGGCTTGAATGAGGCCGAGGTAGCAGCACGGCCTGCTGGATGCCGAGGTAGCAGCACGGCCTGACGGAGGCCGAGGTGAAGCACGGTCTGATTGACGCCGAGGTGGAGCATGGCCTGATGAAGACCGAGGTAGCAGCGCGGCCTGATGGAGGCCGAGGTGGGGCACGGCCTTATGAAGACCGAGGTATCAGCACAACCTGATGAAGACCGAGGTAACAGCGCGGCATGATGGAGGCCAAGGTGGATCACGTAATGATGGAGGCCGAGGTAGAGCACGGCCTGATGGAGGCCAAGGTAGCAGCGCGGCCTGATGGAGGTCGAGGTAGAGCACAACCTGATGGAGGCCGAGGTGGATCACGGCATGATTGATGCCGAGGTAGCAACACGACATGATTGAGGCCGAGGTAGTAGCACGGCCTGATCTAGGCCGAAGTAGCGGCTCAGTCCTGTTCAGGTTTGCGTACATGCTTCAGCCATGCTGAGGAAAGTGACATATTTTGCCTCATCAGGTATATATTGATATTTTTATCAATTATTGAATGTGATTAAGTGTCAAATCTTTTCTAATTTTTTTATGATTTAAGAAATCTATGAGATTTTCTAAAACCTAAGACAATTAAAGCCCGTTTAAGGCTTTAATAAAACATTAGCCCGACTATGGTCCGATTAGGCTAGTTATTAGAAACTCGGTTAAAGCTTGGAACCTAACCTAGCCCGACTAATTCCTTAAATAGGTAGTTCACAGTGCAAGCCAAGCTGCCCACCAGGCCCAGGTAGGCCCGACCGAGTTGGACTTGTTGACGCCCTTAAAAGTAGCGCCATCACAAACCGAAATAGGATAGGAAAAAAAAGGAAGAGTTGATTGTCTTCCTAAATAGAAGTTTGATTCATCTCTGATAAAAAGAGAAACACTACTCATATTAGAGTTAGGAGAGATATTCATGTTAATAATCCAACAATTAATATTTTAGATGATCAACATTGGGTTACATGCAATATGTTTATTCAATACTTTATTTCTATGAAACCAAATAAAAAATAAATAGTGATGGTAACAATGCTAAAACACCAAATAAGGCCATTTCAATTGAGATATGAGACCTAAAATTAAAATGGAAAAATTACATGATTACCCACTTTTGGGTTTCCCTTTACAAAATTACCCATAAAAAGTTTTGGTCAACAAAAATACCCAAAATTAGGTTTGGGTTTACAAAACTACCCAAAACAGTGATTCTCCTTTATCTGCCTATTTGTTTTGTCATTTTTACCCCTGGCTTGCCGAGGTGGTAGCACTGCCTGATGGAGGCCAAGGTTGTAGCACGACCTGATGGAGGCCAAGGTTGTAGCACGGCCTGATGGAGGCCGAGGTGGCAACCCGGCCTGATGGAAGCCGAGGTGATAGCGCGGCCTGATGGGTATCCAGAATAGGTCTTGAGGGTTGCAGTGGATACTGATCACGACAGGGGTGGGATGAGGCGTAGGTTTCAGCAGATGTCAATCCCTGATTCCGTGTATTGAGACGCTGATGCATAAGCATTGGTTGCGATTCGGTGCTGAAATAGCGACTCATATTGAAGAAGGTAAGTGATGAGGCAAAAAATGTCACTTTCCTCAGCACGGCTGAAGCATGTACGCAAACCTGAACAGGACTGAGCTGCTACTTCGGCCCTCTTCAGGTCGTGTCCACCTCGGCCTCCATTAAGCCGTGCTGCCACCTCGGCCTCCATCAGGCCGCGCTCCACCTCTGCCTCCGCAAAGCCGTGCTGAACCTAGGCCTCCATCAAGCCGCGCTCCATCTCGGCCTCCATCAGACCGCGCTATCACCTCGGCTTCCATCAGGCCGGGCTACTACCTCGGCCTCCATCAGGCCGTGCTACCACCTCGGCAAGCCAAGGGTAAAAATGACAAAATAAATAGGTAGATGAAGGAGAATCATTGTTTTGGGTAGTTTTGTAAACCCAAAACCTAATTTTGGGTATTTTTGTTGACCAAAACTTTTTGTGGGTAATTTTGTAAAGGGAAACCAAAAAGTGGGTAATCATGTAATTTTCCCAAATCCCATTTTTATCCAACCTTTTCCCTCCGAAAATTTATAAATACCTGCAGGACTTTAGTGATCACCCCTTCGTCTCTCATAAGTTCTCTCAACAGTGAACAGCCTTGCTTTTGGCGGTAAGTTATCTGCATTTCAGCTTCCTGCGTCGACGACGACGACGCCGAACGAAACAAGAAGCGGAAGGTTCCTAAAACAACCTAGCATTTTTGGGTCGCTCCTACAGCAACCTAGGTTCTACCGGAACGTTACGTCTTGAAAAGATTTACTCCAATCTTTACCAAGAAATGGAAGGTGAGTGGACGGCATCAGATGATGCACGTCTCACAAAATGCATTGAAAGATACGGTGCGCATCAATGTAAAACGGTTGGAATTGACATGAAGAAGCCGGATCATAAATGTAAAGATCGCTGGTTCAACTGGGTGCATCCCTCAATAAAGAAGGTAATAAATAATGTTTTCTATGAATTTTTTTTTTTTTTGAATTTTTCTTGAATTTTTTTTTTTTTAATTCATAGATTTCATTTCAGATTCCATGGTCAAGCGAAGAAGACGCAATATTACTTAGGTACGCTGATTTAATGCCATCTCATCTCAGTGGGGATCTATCTGCCATAATGTCGCTGGAAGAACAGCAAAGCAATGCTCTGTCCGGTTTGAGGAACTGAAGTCATCAGAACCAAGAAAAAATCCTGAGACACAGGTATTTTACGTATATGGGTCTCGAATTTGGAATTGGTTCTGCAATAAAGACTTCTGATATCAAAACTGGGTTAATGGTTACTTTCATTAAGCGGAATAATTTTGGCTTATTATCTTAATGAAATAAACAAGGGAGAAGTGAAGAAAATATATTTAAAGATTTGAGTTTCTATAGTACATTTGACAGTAGGGATTTTTCAATGGTATCTGGGTCCAAGAATCTGAATAATTTTTTCTGCACATAGGTTTCTAGCAGGAGTGGTAGGAATAATCAAGATTGAGTTGGTTCTGTCTTAAAAGTATGGTGCACAGACCAAAGCCTGCCAGCCAAAATACATAAGAAATCAGAAATTACTGATCCTTACTGACTTTTGGAATAAATTACTTGAAATTTATGTGCAAGATATGTGCTAGATACAATATTCACTAATGGACTGAACTTTTAGTGGTTGAGTCAAATACATCTTGGTTCATGTTTGGCTAAACAAATCTTTAATCTGAGGCTCAGCTGCTCAGGCTTAGATCAGGAGCCACAAAACAGAGGTCCTGCTATTTCTCTCTGTTTCATTGACTGGGCGAATACACCTTATTAGAACTTTGAAGTGCACTTCTGGCTCACTAATTAGGTAGCAAGAAATTGGGCTATATTGTTTATTGAAGAGAGGCTTGTGAGAAAATCTTGAGTTGGGATGATATCACAAAGACCTTGAATTAAATTGTAGTTCAACCTTTAGAAATGATTAGACCTTTGAACCATAGTTGGCAAGGCATTGCATAGGTGACAAGGTGGATTTCAAGGGCTAAGGCGACCAATGTGTGTGTGTGTGTGTTTTTTTTTTTTTTAAATATAAATTTTATTGATTTTTATTCTGTTTTTTGTTTTGGTTCTTTTTTTACTTCTCTTTCTTCTCCTCCTTTTTCTTCTGCTTCCTCTTTTCCTCCTTTTTGACATCTTTCTTTTCCTAACTACTGAAGATTGCCAGAGTTATGGTCACAGTTTCCTTCACATAGCCGCAGAAGGAGAAGTAGGACAACTATGCTTTTAATCTAGTGCTTAGGTGACTCCCCATCGCCTTGGGTTGTCTGGGAGCCCTGACAACTATGCTTTCAACACTTATACTCTTGGATAGGAAATTAGGAACAACAACTCAAATATATATATATATATATATTTTGTATTTTGTATAGGTAACAGAGAAATCTTATTAGAAGAATAACTAAAGTACAGGATATAAAGAATAGAAACAACAACAGAAGGACAAAAGCCTGATCCAGCTACAGAAACATCAACAAAGGATAAGGCTCTGCATACCGCCTTCCAAGAGATAGGGGTGGGGGATGCTAATCACAGTTTCTCAATTTTCCATTGTAAGGGTCAGTAATGTGCTCTCATATGTTTCTTGGCTGCATGTGGAATGTGATGTTTAATCAAAAACTTGAAATGCATCTTAAGCACATCCATGCTGATTTGATCAATTGATGGCCTAATGGCACTTTTGTGCTTTTCAAATCCATTATTCTTTGGACAATATGGGAAAAAAACTAATATTATCAACAAGTTTCCTAGGTATTAGGAAGTTGGTACTTTTCAAAAATTAGATATTTGTGATATAGTCTTAACTCTGTTTTTACTTTAAAAAAATAAAAAAATAGTGTTATGCCAATTATGCAGGGTTATGTTCTTAACTTCAATGAGTAGAACTAGAACTCATATCATAAGGGCTGCCCGAACCAACAGTTTGATTCTTCTTTGTAGGATGCAGCTTTGCTTATTGCTTTTCCGTTCAACTTCCTTATTGTAAAATTTGCATGCATGCATGCTCATGTTCGGCTACAGGTCTTTGGATTGAACAATGTTGCCAGTGCTGGTGATGAATTCGAGGTCGTTGAGTCACTTGATGTTGCACGTGAAAAGGCAGAGGTTCGTGCAGAATTGTTATTAAACAGGGGACAATTTTGATCTAAAAAAAAAAAAAGCACAAAAGTGCTGCTTGTACACCATATATTGCCATCGTTATCAATGAATATTTACGGTTGAAATCTTGTATCTTGATAGGAACAAGTGCCAATTGGAGCAGCTGTAGTCCGGGTGACCTTCAGTAGTGGCAGTGGTCGTGTGGCTGGATGCTTAGTGGCCAAAGGAAAAGTGATGAAAGGCTGCGGAGTTAGGATTCTTCGGAATGGGAAAACAGTCCACGTCGGTATTCTTGATTATCTAAGTAGAGTGAGGGAATTGGTGAACGAGGTTTGTGCCTAGAACTAATCTTGCAGTGGATTTTCTGAGATATCACGAGTATGGTTAAATAATTCTTAAGGAGTTCGTAAGTAGGTTTTACCTTCACAGAAATACTATAGACGAGGGTGGGTTTGTATTCTGTGGTTAGATGCATAGATGGTCCACTTTGGAGGTCAGTAAACTATATAAAATTAGGAGTTGGCTGCATGCCTCATATTCTAGGGTGCAGTGGCATGCTTACAGGCGGAAGGTTGTAGGGTCTAGAATGGTTAGAAAGTGGGTATAAATTATGATGTGGTCTGATGTTAAAATTACCAAAGGTGTTTAGGCATGAATTATGCTCTGGGCCAGATCTTTGGCATTCATTCCTCTAAATCTTTCTTCTTTTTATTATAAGGGGGAAAAAATGAAGAAGAAAAAACCAAAATGCCTTACCCGTGGCCTAAACTTAGTTGGATCTGTCTGTCCTCCATTATATACTCCATAGCTATGTCTTTTACCATGAGTCGTAAGATCTTTTCTCAACCTTGGCCATGTCCCCTAAAAACTTTTACCTCCCTCCCAACTGGTTTAGGTATTGTCCTTGGTGCACTTGACCAAGTCAATAAAGTAATGGAGATGACATAGGTGTTGGTCTGAGGTTTTACTAATGCTCCTGTTAATTGTCTTGCCTGTTAATTATGAATTTTTTTGGTATCTCTCTTTGCAATCCTAAGGACAATTTTGACCCCTTCTCAATTCTCTTGTTTGGGTAGGTTGATGCTGGACTTGAGTGCAGAATTTGTGCGGAGAATTTTGATAATTGGGAAGTTGGAGACATAGTCGAGGCGTTCTGCATTAGAAGCAAACTCGAGGCATCTGCTAAAGTGGCATGAACTATGAACCAGAAAAACTCAGTGCCTTAGTTATCGACTATGAACCAGAAAAATTCAGTGCCTCAGTTATCTCTTGTGTTTCTTGTTGGCATAACAATATATTTTACCTCTTTAGGTATGGGTGCTACCTTGGTGCTAGAATCTGCACATGCTTAGCTGGTACACCGGATCTGACCCGTGCTGTACATATTGTTCTACCTTGGAAAACAGTTTTTTTCTGTAGATGAGCCTGTATCTGAAATTTTGGCTTGATTCAATGTCAGACCACTTTGTAACAGCTTCATACACAATGAAATAGCAATTGTCCATTCTTCTGTATGATTTTTTTTGTCTACATATCAAAATTGTCTAAGCATAGGCAATACTAGATTGACAGAATTTTTTCTCCCATAAATAAAATATTCTCATGTATCTGGGCGCAGTCTATGCTGTAGGTTCAGAGACACTTTCCCCTACATTTAAATGGCCTAAATGCAGGATGGGCCGATTGTGAACCCAAGCCTGCAGGCTCAGCCAGTGCAATTGGGCTTACATTTAGGCTCAGAGATGGTCCTGAAGCCATCATAGTTGTCTCCAATTATGGTGACACCTAGAATTTCCTTTTGCCTCCCGTTTTAGCCCTTTTTTTTCTACCCACCAGTTTGAAAAAAATAATATACCTTTCTGATGGGGACATCCATATATACTAGTGGCGCAGGCGCAAGACCCAGCCACATGTGCATTCTATTTGGCGGGAGGAAAGCTAGGAGCCTTCCCAGCGTTACGTTCGACCCCCCCCCCCTTCTCCCAATTGGTAGATCCTTGTGGACCCCATCAGATTCTTTTTTTTTTAGTAATTTAATTTAGTTCATAGTATTATTTAACTGTTTTGACTAATCAGGAAATTAGGTAGTTCTTTTTATTGGTCTTTTAGGTGATTTCTAATTTCAGAGATTGAGTTACTAAATAAGTCTTTTTTATTTTTGGTAGTTTTATTCTTTATATGTGTTAGGCCATTAGCCGTCTTTTTGGAGAATTATTGAATGAACAAAAAAAAGGCCAACGTCTCTCTCTCTGTCTCTCTCTCTGTCTCTCTCTCTTTCGCTCGTTTCTCAGTCTCGCCTCCCTCTCTCTTTCTCGTCTTTCTCCCTCCCTTTCTCGACTTTCATCTCTCTCTTTGCTGTTTTCTGTTTCTCTCTATTGCTGCTGCCCTGTTACAGCCATTGTTCACAGTAATTGGAGATCACCTCCATCGAGAAGACCCCACCTGGGTTGCTGCTGAGTTCCTCATCAACAAGTTGGGCTGCTACCGAGCACTACATCATCAAACTGGACCTTCTCCCTCGTCAAATAAGGTGGACTGCACTTCTGTTTTGGAGGGCTTCGGCTTCTCCTTTTCTCCTCAGATTGGGACAGTTAGTAAGTAAGTAAAACCCCCCATGTTCCACATCCATTGACTACCTATTATCCCAATTATCTCCCTCACTGAAACCTGAAATTATTCTCTGTTTTTCAAGCCATTTATTTACTGTTATCCTAAAAAAAAACTCCCTGCTACTTTACCTTATTAGTTGGCTAATTTTAGAGAACTGCGTGGGTTGCTTATTATGCTTAGTGTCTTGATTGATTTGTGCTAAGCCTAACACATATTTACTACCAGTTCCCTTTCCCATATCCCCATTTGACACTTGGATAGTTTAAATGTTTTTCATGCTTAGATTATTATTGACCGCTATTGCCCTGTTAATTAGTTTATTATCTTGCATGTTAAATCTGTACTTTGTTGAGCAACTTTGAACCCAACCCAATTCAACACCTATTGAGTATTCCTTATTCTAGTGGATTGACCCCTTGTAGGAAACCTAGTTGTCTAGGCACCCTCCCTACATCACTTTCCCTACAGCTCAAATGTTTTAAGAATACAAGTTTTATTTCAAGGTTTGGGATTTATGCTTTAAGTTTGCAGAATTTGAGTTGGTTCACACCACTAGTTTATAAAGCCCCATTTGTTTGCCAGAAAAAGGGGGTGGGAAAATTAAGATTGTGGGTCCTACACATAGTAGGGTTAAATTAAAAAAAAAAAAAAAAAAAAGAGGGAAGGGCTGTAAAACAAGGAGAACAAGAAAATTATGAACCCCAATAAGTCTCATATTTCCTTCAAAATTTCCACCTAAATAGGTAAGACTTTGTGAGTTACTGGGGGTGAGATAAATAGCTTGTCCCATTATAAGAAAAATAGCTTCACTGATTTCATAAGAATGTTCTTCAAGCTTGATATCATGATAATAAAAGCAAAATGAGTTTGCAAAAAGCTCCACAAAAAGGAAATCATCTTATTCTCATGGGATGCTGCTGCAGATGAAAAACAGTCCTGTTTAACTTGAATATTGTGTATTACAGCTGAACTTTGTGTTCACATACTTCTTAATATGCAGAATCATTATGGTTCCAATATTAATGAAATGTCTACCTTCTGAGTAGTAGAATGTAAAACTTTCCCTGAAGTCAATGTATTGGTTCATCCATCATTGGAAGCTTACCAATTAATACAAAGAGAATGGCAACATGATTCAACAGAGCCACATTTGAACTTTTATAGGTTTACAGGTGAAAGCCATTGTATACACACCACTACTGTCTCAATAATGTACAATTAACTTGCATCGAACAGTTTGGAACACCTGCATAGAAGAGGAAAAAACTCTTATAAAGGGCCAGGTGACTTCACAAGAAACTAAAGTAATTGCATTTTCTTTTACATAAAGACAAGTAAAGAGTTTGATCAGGGGCAACAGTTGGGGAAAACTCAAGGTCAGCTCGAAGTCGAGTTGACCCAGAAGATAGTCTTTTGGTTTCTTTGAAGCCAGGAAACATCCATGACCAACAGATACTAGGTCACAGTAGGCTGAGTTGAATAATAGCTGAAGGAATGGCTGGATGGAAAATAACTGGGAGTAGAAAAGTAATTATATGCAGTTACATAACAATATGGCCAGCTTCTCAATGTCCATACACCAGAACCTATGGAAAACATGTATGCCAGGGAAGGTCTCCAAGGACATGATTTAGGCAGAACCCAATTTGGCAAAGCCAAATCTGGTTGTCAAATTCTGAATTTACCTAAACATGCATGTGTTACATGACCCACCAAATGATGTGTCCAGCCAAGGAGACCTATTAGGCTGAAATCTGATTCAATTTGGATTTGCAAGTCAACGGAGAGAAGACCTATGGGTAATGATAACTAGGTTCATTGTTCTGCCTAGGGTTGTTGTCCAAAGTAGTTCTTGAGGGTTCATTCAACCTAGGAAAAGCAAGGTTATGAATCATAGCTACATAGGCATTCTCAATTGAAATAAGTCTTACAATACAGATAGTCAACCTATTACGTTGATCATTGAAGTTACTTTCTAGAACATTCTCCAAAGGAGGAATTTGAAGAGTGGTGGCACCAAGCCTGCCAGACATCTCCACATTTGCCATACCACACACCCACAGTCCTTTTGCTAATGACTCTTCTACAACCACTATTTGCCCAATACAGAAATTGTCTGTTTTGCTGTCCCGTATTTCCAAGTTGGACTTGCATACCTTCACTTCCTTTCACGCCTTCCATACAATATCTTTCAACCCAGTTGATATGTCCTTGTACAACTGCATAAATTTGAGATAGTTATTAGAACTAGAACTTAAGATGTCTAGTGAGTAACTAATAAAAAAAAATCCCCAATAAAGGAATGATGTCATAAAACTGAGTTGCTTTAGCTGATGATGAGGAGGTAAAATACAGTGCCATAATAGAAAACTACATAGTGCTAAGTAGGGTGTGCAAAGGCCAGCACATGAAGTCATAAGGCGTAACATTTGGCCAGGCTTGATTGGGTCTATTCAAATTTTAACAACAGCTCGGCCCAGGCCCGGTCAATGTGCACTCCTACAGCACTGCCAGCTTTCAAACAGAGCTTGAAGCTTTCTTCCCCCTCCACCACACCTCTTGGGCAGTACAATTCAAAGGAAAACGATAATGGAAAATAAGGCGCATATTTAACAGGGTTACTTTTGAAGCATATCAACAAGTGTTTTCTCCCAGCGTGTGATTATGGTGATATACATTGTGAAACTCCAGGGTATCTTCAGAAGACTTGCGAAGTTCGACAATAAATAAGGAAGGGGCAACCTCAAAAACCTGAGAACAGAATAATGGAAATGAAAGTTTTAAATCCATGAGCTAGGTTCCCAAGGGTTACGCAGCTGCACCATTTATTTCCAGTCAGGGAATCATTCCAGGCAGACAATGATCAAATGGAGAGAGAAGTACCTCTGTTGCAATGGACAACTGGCCTTTCAATCCAGTTTTTGAGCCCTCAAGCTTCATCTGAAATTAAAAGAGTTCCACCATGAGAATCAGAATAGTAAAGGGAACCCGTAGAACTGGTAAAAAAATTTCAAATCAACATCCACACTATCTCCACTCATCGCCATAGCAGACCCCCCTTGACCGCCTTGATTCGCCTAGGCGCCATGACAATTGACAACTAAGATGTTCACGAATCAGTGAGAGAGAAAGAAAGAGAGGACTTATTGTATACCTTGTAGTTTTTCTGCTTCACTCCAAACCCCAAGGGTGTGGCAGCTTCTTCAATTTTTGAGATAATCTCATTGGGAGGGCATTTAGATGTAATTCTCGTTTGCCTTTTAACAAGTCCCTGATCACCATGAAAATGTTAGCTGCTTCAAGGCAGCATCTAAGAAAAGATCACAAACCATTTGGGACCCAAAGAAGATAGATTGATATACTCTAATTACATTAAATAGTGTTGCATTAAACCTGACAACCATATGAGGTAGCCATGACAACTTTGTTGGACTCAGTCACTATCAGCTTCTTAATATTACTAGAGTTTTGTTTCTTTAATTGTAGACTGAGTTACACAGTTTGGGTAGGTTAGTATGACACAAAAATATGGTTTGATGTAGATTATGGACATAAACAAGTAGGAAAACCCAATTGTAAAAGGATGTCTTTAAGGGTTCTGCCTGAAGTCACCATGTGGGTATGAAAACAAGAAA
>NC_056561.1:29540502-29543475 GCF_013358625.1 Macadamia integrifolia | reverse complement strand
CCCCCCCCCCCCACTCACCCCCCTTCTCTTTCTTCTTCCTACGATCTCTCTCCCCTCTCTTTTTCTTCCCATCCCAGTGAGACACTTTTTTTTTTCCCTCTTCCTGTAATTTTCTCTGCTGAAGTTCCTTGCAGGGTGGAACTACTTTGCAGAGAACAAAAGCTGGTATACCATACCTTCATACCAGGTTGCCTGAGCCTGAGATTCTGGGAGAAGGTTTCTCTACCCTAAGTGACCCAAACCCTGGTTCCAGAACTTCCTCTCATCACAGGATTGAACATCAGTTGTAAGCCTGGGCATAACATCACAGCAAGGCTCAGTTTCAGAACTCTAAAACTCTTGATTTGTTGGCTGTTTAGGGGAACCATCACTTACCCTTGAAAGAGCATTGAGTTACAATTCTCCAGTCCAATTTCTAGGTTGATCGGAAGTCCTGCGAGAGAGTCATCTTGTCTTGACTCCAACCAGTTCTCTGTTGGTTCTGTTCTTTGCAAGGAAGAAGAGAACCTCACATCACTCTTCACCTCTTTGATATAAGGGGAAAAGAAGCATGCCAGTCTGGTGTAGGAAACACACAGACAGCTGGATGTGAAAACTTCCTTATTTATGTGTAGCTGATGGCCACAGTAGAGAACAGAATTCAACCATATATTTAAGACTTGCAAAAGCATCATATAATCCTCATCAAACAAGTTAGAGTAGATACTGGGCTTCCAGCAACCCTCTGAATCGAACTCAAATGAACAGATCTGCAAACAGAAACGGCAGAATTCTACTGTTATGTGCCTACAACTGCATCAACCGATCTCAAAAGCCTCAGAATATAATTAAATAATCAGCAAGAGTTCACAGATTTTATGCAAACTAGGAACAAAACAAGGACCTCATCAGCAAAAAGAACACCAGAATCTCCTTGTAATAAAACAAATTGAAATCAAGAACCAAAGAAGGAAACTAGAGAAATATTTCCTTGAAGATTGGGAAATAACTAGGAACACAAAGGAGCGTTCGCTTAAAGGAACTTTTCATCAAGAACAAAAGGATATAAGCCACAAATTAGAAGGTTGTTTGTAGTCCTTAATTTGAGAGTACTGAACAGTTTGTGATGCAGATCCGGGTTCCAAAATGGGAATCAAATCGCTAATGGGCCTACAAGAGTGATAGATAGCTCAAATTTATGGTTGAGTGGCAATCTCGTAAATTCTCAGCACAGTTAGAACCCTTGTGAAAAGGATTAACAGAGTATGGGTAAACGGTAAATTTAGTTTGGAAAAGAGAGCTTATCTATAAATTAACTGAAGAGGAGATTAGATATAATTATTCTATGGGCATAGGGGCTTTTATGAAAATACCAGAAATTATGCCTTTATCGACAAATAAGAAGAAGGTTTCTTCTTCAACCTTCAGAAATCGAACCAGCAGTGGATGTCTCTCAGCTCCAGGTGATGAAATTCAATTATCAAACACCCAACCAGGCTGAAACTGGAAGAGCAAAGTTTGTAACTCATGTCCCTATCAGATGCAAGCATTAATCATACCAGGAAATCAGACATGAGGCTATGGAAGGCTCTTGCAACTGAAACACCTGGCGGTAGTTAGGGTTTCAGATGTGGAGATAGGTTGAATATTTCAACAGGTTGAGTTGTTAGAGGTGAAATCAAGTGCTAGGGTCGCCTAAGGGAGGAGAACGTTCGACCAAAGCCTCAGCCTACGCAGGTCAACCACAAAGGAGATCGATGAGCTTGTGTAGGACTGCAATTGCCACCAGGAACAGAGTAGTTTCAGATAAACGGAAAGTACAGCAGAAAATAAGGAAGAATTAGAAAAAAGAAGAAGAAGACCAAAGAAGGAGAGAGGGCTACGCAAGCCTCACAGCAACCATGGTTCAATCAGGCAAAAATTCATTCAATTCAACTCCAAAACTCTAAAACTCCATCGTCTTACATGATTAATATGAAGGAAAAAAAAACAAAACAAAACAAAACAACTAAAGGAAACTAATTGAGAAGGGAAACTACTCTAAATTAGAAACTAAGATCTACTCAAATAAAACTTGAATCCCAAGCTCACTCTAAAAGGACAGAAATAAAATCAGTCCCAATTAGCTCAGTCATCCAACTGCATCAGCTTGCTTTGATCATTCCATCATTATCTTCAAGTTCAAGATGAACGAACAAGCTGAATCCATGAAGAAAGCATATTTGAATCTAGAAAAGTAGCCCGGTCAACAATTGCAATCTACAAAAAGTGGGGCAGGAACATAAAAAACTAAAGCAAGTGCACAAAAAGCTTCATAAGGATGTTAGAAGACTTGACTTCTACCAGTTTTGACAGGACACATGCTATGTCTATTATTTGTATTACATGTTGATGCATGCACTGACACATACAAAGTGTTTAATGGTATAGAAATATACCGGTTGCTGTTTCACAAATAATTCTCATGGATCATGAATTGATATAAGAATCTCCAATTCAAGCAGAAATTGGAGACAGAACCATGGCTGCTGTGAGGCTCACGTAGCCCTCTAAAGCCCTGATCTATCTTTATTCTCCAGAAAACCATGGTCAATGCAGGTTTGTAGATGAATAAGCAAAATCTTAGGGGAATGGGGGGAAGGGGGAAATGCACAAACAAACACACCTAGATGCACAGACACACCCACAAGGATTTACTTCCCCTCCCCCACCTCCAGTGCCAGGGGATACATCCATGGCTAAGGACAATATGCACAGAAGCGTCCACTGATAGTAGAAAAGAAACTACAACAAAGTAAACCTAGGAGAGAAACACAAAGGGAAAGAGAGAAAAACCAACCCCCCAACAGTACTGGAAGAGAACCCATAATCTTTTCATAGAAAACTTCCTCTTTTTCTTCCCCCCCACCCCCAACACACAACAGACACTAAAGTTACTCCATTAACAATCTCTTAAAAGACAAGGGAACTGCCTCCTGGTGCTGCAAAGGGCTA
>NC_056561.1:29520008-29539018 GCF_013358625.1 Macadamia integrifolia | reverse complement strand
GTTATTTTATAAAGATTGGAATAAAAATAAAAATAGTCTATGAATTTATGAATTATAACGCTAGCCTTTTCCGCCTAGAAGCAGTTACCAGGTAAGAAAAACTAAATGTTCATATCCAATCAATTGCTGCAACAACATTATGTATATATATCATTACATATCTATTGTGCAATTTTCTAAGCCATTTGAGCCATGCAGCTACTATGTGCACAGAATATTTGGTTACTGAAAAAGAAACTGTACAACTCAGTGAAGCACTAAAATCCTTGAAGAATTTATCTCTAACATCCCCCAGACTTCAAAGTTTTAGAGAATGCTCAAAACCTGAGGTGCCAATATTATAATTTCTTATCTTTCATGATACAAACAAAAAGTGTAATGGATGATAAAATTGAGGCTATAATAAAAAGAGTAGGAAGATAAATCCCTTGAATTCTTTGGTCAATAACTGAAAACTTCGAGACCGAGCCTCTTTTTGGAACAAAAGATACAAACAGACTAAAAGAAAACGATAAAGGAAAAGGTCCTCAAAAAAAAAAAGACCAAATCAAATTTGTTACAAATTCAATTTCGCCCATATTGATTCCTCAAAGTAGAACCCACAACCCAATCTATCCTCAATTTGGACAGTAAGAGAAAACTGATGAAAGTGATTCAACAGAACTCAATGTACACTAGCCGCAACTTTCTTCCCCTTCTTGCCACTTCGGATGCTCTCCCCTCTAATGACCATCCTTGAGAGAATATCAGCTTGTTTTGTGTTTCCCTCTGCATTGAGGCTCCTGATCAAATCTTCACAGCTACTACGATCAGTGACCCCACCCTTCTCCATAATCTTACACAAAATGGAATAAGCATTGAGGGTCTTTCCTGCTGTCAAAAGTGCATCCAATACTTTATCATAGCTTGAGAAACTTAAGTTACAATCCCTTTCCAAACCAAAATCCAACAATTTGAGAGACGCAATTGTCTTTTCCTTCTCACAAAGAGCAGTCAAAAGGTTATCGAAGTTGGGAACATGGCCATTATTCATCAGCAGTTCAATTCTTGCCAGGGCTTCCTCAACATGACCCCTCATGAGAAGGGCCTCCAAGATTTTAGCAACCAAGTCCATATTCTCCATTATCCCCTTCTCTACCATGCTTTTCATCACCCGACTTGCAGTTTGAACCCTACCATCATCAAACAGATTCTCCATCACTGAGCTAAAGATTAGAGGATCTGGTAGATGCCCACTTTCAATCATACCATCTAAAGCAATCTTAGCATCTGTCGGCTCCCCTTTCCTTAAGAAACTCTCAACCAGTAACTTGTATGCATCAGCATCTGAAGGAACCCCACGCCTACTCATTATCTTAAGAATCTCAAGAGCAGTATCTGGGGTCCCATCCTTTGAATGTCCACGGATCAAATTGTTAAATGCAGCTGGATCCTGAACACCCTTTTTCATCAGGTGCCGGAGAAAAACCTCTGCCTTCACAGTCCACCCATTATTGCATAGGTACTCAATTATAGGGTTATATGCACTCGGTTCCATCTCTAACGAACTTGATGGATTCAAGATGATCTCTTTCTCAATAACCTTGTCCAATAGCTTGATAGCCCTCTGATATGCCCCTGCCTTACAGAAACTTTCGATCAAGACGCCATAGTGTGCTGCCTCCACTGGAAGGTTTAATCGAATCATACCTTTGAGGACATCAGCAGCCCAATCCAAATTACCTGCCTTGCATTGACAAGAGATCAATCTTAAGAAGATCGAATTATCTTCAGGAGCCTGGTGTGTCTCCACCATCTCCTCAACAAGTTTATGAGCTTCTGACATCTTCTCTGCATCACACAGCCCTGGCAACAGGGTCGAATAAGTATTATGATTTGGCTTGATTCCAAACGAAGCCATTTCATCAAACAATCTCAAGCCATCGTCAACCTGGCCCATTGAGACATATCCTTTGACCATGGAAGTGTAACTGACCACAGTTGGGTTCAAATTCTTCCCTTTCATCTCCACAAAAAGCTTCTCTGCCTCCTCCATCTTCTTCACCCGGATATACCCATAAATCGTTGTGTTGTATGTCACCACATCAGGAGAGATTCCCCGGCTCTTCATGTCTTCAAAGAATCGATTCGCAGTTTCCACCTTCAAAGAAAGGAAGAAGCCCCAGAGCAAAACATTGTATGTGTGGCGGATCGGCATCACCCCTTCAGCCAGCATTTCATTAAAAACCCGTTTCGCCATTAGATATCGTCCCCGGCGCATGATCACTTTGAACAAAGCATCATAAGATTTGACAGTTCTTTCCACACCTAATTCCTTCATTTTACGAAACATTTTTACCGACTCCTGAACAATCCCAGCTTCCCCATAACTACTGATTAGAACAATGAAAAACTCTTCATCCCATTCAACACCCATCTTGGGCATGTCAAAGAGAATGCATCGGGCATGATTGAGTTTCCGAGTTCGGCCCAAGATTTGAATCATCTTCAGGTGGGTCGATCGGTCGTGGCGGTAACCAGTCTTAACGACCCACCTAAAGAATTGCAAAGCATGCTCAGAGTTACGGGCTCCGTGCAAAACATTCCAGACAAGAGAGTGATCGAATTCAGGAACAAGTTCTCTGATCGATCTCTGTAATCGGGTAGTCCACTCCCGATTTGCCATCATTCGGCAGATTACATCTTCTAACTTTTCTGGTTTTGGAGGATGCTTACCACGTGGGATTCTTCGCGGAATGTTTTCTTCAAGGCCTCCAATTGCGTTTTCTTCCTTTACATCCACATTCGGGGCTGAATCAGATTCGGTTGAGGGAGACTGAGACTCGATTGGTGGGATCTCTGAAACTGAGGAGGTATCATCTGAACAGAAGCCACGGAGGAAGGTGAAGGGGGATGGGCGGCTAGAAATCCTAGAGAAAACCCCAGATTGCCAAGGAGATAGCAGCTTAGTGGCCATTAGTATGAAACAATCCTTTCAGATGTATTGTGATGCAGAGAATCTGTGTCTTCAGTAGTTGTGAAATCTTTGGTGGTGGGTTTCAATCTCCATCAACCATCACCACTTCATCATAAACGATTCCGGGGAAGCAGCAGCCTGCAGTGCTTGAGCCAAAATGGCTTGGGGAAGCCGCAGTGCTTGAGGCTTGCGCTTCCTGTCTAAAAAACAGAAAAAAAAAAAAAAAAAAAAAAAAAAAAAAAACGAAACAAAACAAAACAAAATTCGTTATTTCTTGTGTTGAGGTTAGGGTTTTGAGGCAGTGAAGGTCTAAGTGTCACTAAGATGGTGACATATAGGAACATGTCACCACTTGCCACACAATGGATACTGAAAAGTAATGGTAAAGCACTTCACCTTTACGTTTGTTTGTTCTGTGTGGGGAAGGTTTGAGAGAAGGAGCTCCGTTCTGTGTGAGGAAAACCAGCTGAAAGACCAAGGTGAACAGAGCTCACAGAGAGTTCAAACCATGGATGGGAACCAAAACTAAGTAGATGAAGAGCTATCGGAGCACATAGTCAGCAAATGGTACTCCTTCTCGGAGCTGATCGTGAGACATCTGCTTCTTGATTACTTCGTCAAATGTTGCATGTCCCCTTCTTCTTCTTCAATCCCCTTTGTCGCTGCTCCTGTAAACAAATCCCTTTCATCTTCTTCTTCAATCCCCTTTCTTTTTTCCTTTTTCTGTTTTTTCAAAGCTTGCAACCCAACTGCAAGGGCCTGAGGGCAAAGGGGCCCTATGTTGCTGCTCCTGTAAACAAATCCGCTTCATCTTCTTCTTTAATCTCCCCCCCCCCCCTTTTTTTAAGCTTGAAGCCCAACTGCCAAGGGTGGAGTTAAAAAAGGGGCTGACGATTCCTATCGAGTGCAGCGGCACGACACAACAATCTTTTCCAGAGAAATTGAAGCTTTAAAATCTTCAGGACCAAGATCTATACCTCTAGCTTGAACTCAATCGACCATGATTGTCTCTTCGACATCTTTGGGAATTTCTCTGTTAGTGTTCTAGGGTTTCGATATCCTTCGTATTACAATGAACACGATCAAAATTCATGATTTCCCTTCCTAGATTTTCCATTTTTTCCATTTACGAAAGATGAAATTCGTCGCCGGTCGGAACCTTTTTCAAAGGAACTGAAGCTTTGAAATATTCTAAGACCAAAACATTTTTTAGGGGTAGGTGCGATGGCAAGTTGCAACAAATGGCAGGGGTGGCTAGTTCATGAATGCTATGGCTGGGCAAGGGTTGTGGTGGCCAATTAGGGGTGTCAATTCGTGGCCTGACCCAACTAAACCGACCGGGATTGACTATTTATAGACCGGCTTGGACCGTTTATTAAACATGTCGGGCTTGAGCCCGGCCCGTTTATAAATGGTCGGTCTCAGTTTTGCTAATTGGAGTCGGGCGCCCGATCGAGACCGATCGAACAACGCCTGATCGAGACTGGCCTATTGTGCACCGACTTGGCCCGACCCTTTAATGATTGTAAAATACTTATTTTACCCCCCAAATTAAAGAATAAAAACTAAAAAGTAAAGACATGTTCACATTTTAAATAATGGTTATATTTGGTATCATTTATTAATTTATTTTCATTTTTTTGAGCTTACATGAGTGGGTCGGAATATAAGAGCACATTTTTAAGAGGGCCCGTTTAAAAACCGATTAAAGCCCGTTTAACATTAAATATGTCCGTAGTCCGGTTAAGGCTCGACTAAAACCTGATTAAGGTAGCCCGATTAAAACCCGAGGCCGACCGACCGAATATAAAGTGTACCATGCCCTCAATAACTAAGCCGATTAGTTAAATGGGCGGACACGGTGTAGCCTTTGAAAGTCTTCAAGACCGATTAAGCCCGACCGAAAGGGAATACGCGGCCACATCGGCCGATAGGGAAAAAGTGGCGTTCAGTGGCTGTCAGGCCAAAATCCCACCCCCATTGACCAAACACTCTCAAATCACATGGTGTGGAATAGTTCGTACATCTATTCCACCCTTTAAATCCCACCCCAGCAAAACCTCTCTAAACAAATGGGGCCTTATAGAAGCATCAATAGGGGTGGGATTTTATCTTCCATGAGAAACGGGGCGACCATTTTGCCTCTTAGTGTGTCTAGGTGCAAGAGTCACACTGCCTTTTAGGCTTCTTTTTCTCGATTCTTTTTTTTTTCTTTTTAAGAATGGTTTTTGTGGGGAAGAGTGGCCCCTCCGCTCAAACACATGGAAGCTGAAATGACCAACACACCCCAATAAAATGGATAATGATGCTTATGTTGATGCTTCCTAGTGCACTCTTGTTGGGCCTCGCATACATATAAGAGTCGCAGGTCTCCCCCATAAAACACTTCCCTTTTTGGTAGGGAGGGTTTTGCACGCCACCAATGTGCACTTTTGACTCCTTCGAAGAATTTAATTTGTCGCATTCCTCTTGAAGGATTTGTTTCGATCAAGCAATCGTTGTGGCTTGCTCGAATAAGTTATGGAAATCATGCCCATGAACTTCTTCATCAACTCAAATTCAAGTCCATTTTAGGCTAGCTTGACAAACTCAGGTTCGGGTAAGACCAACTGGCACCTATTCCTAGCCCTCTTGAAACAAGCTATGAAGTCTTCAACCTTCTCACCTACAATTTGGTACATTCTGGATAGCTCAAAAGAAAGAAGCTAAGACTTACAGGTTTCTTTTTCTAGTTGAATGAATCATATCACGGAATTATTCCAATATTAAGGCACAGTTGGCCAGAGTCTCAAATGTGACTGATCACAGGCACCTAGGAAATTTACTCGAGAATATTCCTTTTGGACTACCATTTTGCTTCCATACATTTTTGAGCCCACCTACTGCATTGTTTAGGTGTGGTCATATGAGCACCTAAACTGAAACCTGTGACGAATGACCGCTTCCGGGGTATAGATGTTGTAATACATCTTATCCCCCTATCTCTACTTTTGCTAGGATTGGGATATCGAGAAAGAGGGTAGATTGTAGAGGGTTCAACAAAGAAAAGCAAGAAAGCATATGCGCTACAACGGAACAACTTTCCTGTAGCTTAATCTCTTGCTTTGGTGCAACGGCTTTCACACTAGGGTATTTGTCAATGGATAAAAAGTTGTAGAGATTTCTATGCAATAATTCATTGAAATATCGAAATCCCATGTACTAGTATGGGTGAGCAACTCAGTACTTGGTTCCTGCAGCAAAACACCTACTATTTTCCCGAATTGGCGAGGGAAATGCATTGCAGTTGCCTAGGTTGTTAATAAGTAATTGTAGGCTCTACTTATAGAGGGCAGGTTTTAATCCCTACGATTAAGGGTCATATTTGTTGATAAGATGTTCCATATTCAAACAACAAAGATTCACGAAGAAGCATTACGCTATTTATCAATGAGTGATATTATTGGACTGATATTTTGATGGGAAATGTTCTTCATTTCAGATAATGAAACCATTCCATTACTACTAACCCAAAAAATATAAACTCTCTGAGATATATGGTTTATGCCGGAAAGGTACAAATTTGACTAATTTGGAAATATTGGGTAATTTACTTTAGGGATAATCTGTTTGTAACCACGTTGATTACAACAGATTATTGTAACAATTTTTTTTTGCCCTTGGTCACATCACTTCCCCTTCTTATTAAACGAAGTCGTTTTAGTAATCTCAATCCGTGTCCTTTTCCCTTCCACCTCATGGCATCTCTCCTCTTCTTCAACGTCGCTTGCTTCATGTCTTACACTGCATCTCTCTCTAATTAGTCCAATCTTTGAATTCTCACCTCCATCTTTGGTTAGGACATTCAGAGTTATTTGATCGTTAATTCACATTTAGGCCTCTGTTCATGCCAACATCAAAGTAGCTCCCAAAGACTTCACCTACATGAACTTGTTAGGAGGAGATTTCGATGGGCAATTCATTCGAAACTAATCTTTGGCAAATTTTTTCCTATATGAATCTTGACTTTTTGACAACTTGATAAATCAATAAATTGCTAAACTATCATTCTATTTTCTAGTTCCAACTTGATTGATTCATAAAAAATGAGTCCTCTAAAAAATTTGAAACCTTCTAAGGAGCAGAGAGCCTCCTTGTTCTTAGTGGCATCTATAGTGAAGAACACCTGACCAAACGAGGGCCAATCAGGGACTGGACGGCTCTCAGTTCTTGTTCCAACTTTTCTTCTAAATGAGTTGCTACTACTGCTTCTGCTTCATTTTTTTCTATTCAACTGTTCTTTATATTAAGTTTACCTCTAGGGTTATACACTTTGTTCTGGGGTATATAAGTCCTAAACAAGGGGAGCAATTCTTCTCTTCAACTTTCAATGACTAATGCAAGTCAGCAATGTGGCATCAAGAATGTTCTAAAAAGAAAACACTCCCTCTCTTTCTTCTTCAATCTCTCTTCCTTTAGATTTTCCCCCAACTAAAGAAAAAGTCAAACAACACTAAGAATTAGAGTTATTAACAATATCCATACTACCACTGCTACAACCAAATTAAGCTTTCATTGCTACAGATTCACTAGAAATTAAACTTGACAAGATTAATCCGATATTGTAAGTAGATGTTGAAAATATTTTAAAAGATAGCTATGGGCAAGCTCCTTGAGTAGGTTGTGGAAAAGCTGAAGTAACTCCTAATTTAAGAACCAAACTTCAGTGATAGTCCATCCATTTCGATAAACTATTTTTAGACCTTCTAGGATGTTGAAGGCCTTTGACTCCATCTGTTGTTTACCTGCAATAACTCCATTGGTGATATTAAAGAAGTGACCTTGAAATAAAATTCCAAATGCCCATCCTGAATTTGTTTTCAACAAGTTAATAGCATTAGGGTTGTTAGTTCCAGGCCCGACTCGACAAGCCTGGCCGAGCCTAACATATTTATGATCCCAACCTCTATCAGTCAGATTCATAAACGTGTTTGGCTTGAGCCCAACACGTATATAAATAGGTAGTTCACGTGCATGGTGTAAGCCCGATCGGCCCGATCTAGTAAACCAACTGTGTATATGGTATATTTTTATTTTATTTTTTTAGAATAAGGTATTGATGAGGCAAAATATGTCACTTTCCTCAGCACGGCTAATGCATGTATGCAAACCTGAACAGGACTGAGCCGCTACTTCGGCCTCCATCAGGCCATGCCGTTACCTCGGCCTCCGTCAGGCCGTGCTTCACCTCGGCTTCCATCAAGCCGTGCAAACTCCTCGATCTCTACCAGGCCGCGCTATTACCTCGACCTCAATCATGCCGTGCTACTACCTCGGCAACCATCAAGCCGTGCTGATACCTCGGCCTACATCATGCCATCCTACTACCTCGGCATCCATCATGCCGTGCTGTTACCTTGGCATCCATCATGCTGTGCTGTTACCTCGGCCTCCATCAAGCCGTGCTCACCTCGGCTTCCAACAGGCCGTGCTACTACCTCGGCATCTATCAAGCCGCGGCCTCCATTAGGCCATGCTGTTACCTTGGCCTCCATCAGGCCGTGCTCCACCCCGGCATCTATCAGGCCGTGCTATCACCTCGACCTCCATCCTGTCGTGCTCTACCTCGGCCTCAATCATGCCGTGCTAGTACCTCGGCATCCATCAGGCCGTGCTGATACCTCGGCCTCCATCTGGCCGAGCTGCCACCTTGCCCGATGTCAACAACAAGGATTCCATAAACGTGTTTTCGTCCACCCCTACAGTCAAGGAAGGTAATCCCTATTCCGGAGGACAGGACTCCATCCACTACACGTCATTATGATGGCACATGGTTGGTCTTTCCTATTAAGAGGAGAATATTCCAGGAATATTCCCAGAATGAAAAAGACACTCCCCTTGAGGACTCCACGCCTAAACAGGACTCTTGACAATCGTCTCCCACTTGCCCTCCATAAGCAGCCTATAAATACCAAGGTAAGCCTCCATCACAGGGGGATCGATTACTCACTTCTCAGACTGTAAAAGCTCTCTTGAGCATCTGCTGTGGAAAGGTCTAACTTAGGCATCGGAGAGTCCCCCGTCGGGTTAGCCCAGCTCTCCTTGTCACCTCTTCTGTGCAGGTCGGCCAAATCACCAAGAACGGCAGGAGAGATAGTCCGGTCAAATTATTCCGCAACAGGTATATATTGATATTTTTATCACTTATTGAATGTGATTAAGTGTCAAATCTTTTCTAATTTTTTTATGATTTAAGAAATCTACGAAATTTTCTAAAACCTAAGACAATTAAAGCCCGTTTAAGGCTTTAATAAAACATTAGCCCGACTACAGTCCGATTAGCCCAGTTATTAGAAGCTCGGTTACAGCTCAGAACCTAACCTAGCCCGACTAATTCCATAAATAGGTAGTTCACAGTGCAAGCAGGCTACCCACCTGGCCCAGGTAGGCCCGACCGAGTTCTACTTGTTGACGCCCTTAAAAGTAGCACCATCTTCCTAAATAGAAGTTTGATTCATGTTAATAATCCAACAATTAATATTTTAGACGAACAACATTGGGTTACATGCAATATGTTTATTCAATACTTTATTTCTATGAAACCAAATTAAAAATAAATAGTGATGGTAACAATGCTAAAACACCAAATAAGGCCATTTCAATTGAGATATGAGACCTAAAATTAAAATTTGATACACCATTGAGCTGAAGGAGTTATCATTTAAACTATAATGATTAAAACTAAGCAGGACAACCCTCTAGATATGAGAAGCAACATCACAGGAAATAGAAGTATGATAAATTGTTTCTAAAAATTACCACACAACACACATAATTTGCCATTGTTCATCCATTTACCAATGAGGTCTCTTACTTGAATATCATTACGCAAAGTTTTCCAAAAGAAAAGCTTAATATCAGGTTGAAGCAAATTTGAGTCATTAGTCGTTTCAGGTGATATAGCAAAAAAAGTACTCTTTATTTGGTCAAATGGAGTTTAAAGTACCATGCGTTATTTGAAAATTTGGTAGAAAATATTGTTGATATAGCAAAAAAAGTCATCTTTCAAAGAAAAAAGGCCCGAAAACCAAGATCCAGCTCGGTAACATCTAAGACCGAGCACAAGCTCAGCACTATCATGACCAGGCACTGGCCTGACAAAGCCCCAACGAAATAAGGCAGGGAAACCGAGCACGGCAAGGCACCTGAAGAACTTAACATCATAGGAACATAGACCGGGCTCAAGCAGAGGAGCAACTAGGACCGAGCTCAAACTCGGCAACAAGGAAGAGATCCAGCACCACAGCATCTAAGACCGAGCTACAGCTCGGCACCACAACACCCGACCATAGTTTGGCGACTCAGATAATCATTATGCACAAAGGAGCTCCAGCTCGGAGGCATCTAAACCGAGCTCAAGCTCGGAACTACCCAGATCAGGCCCTAGCCTGAATTCAAAGCCCGATCTCAAGGCCGGCACATCAACGATAACTTACCCTCGTTTTCGCAACTCAAGACCTTACCCTTAGGCATGAAGAACGAGTTTTGTTTCGGCATTTAAAAAACAAACCCGGGTTACGCATACTCGTACAACGGTCTTGGTCCAGGCACAATGCTTCGCCATACAAAGAAATACAGGACCGAATCAAGTCCAACTAAAAAAAAAGGAATTACCTAAAAGAAACTGAAAAAACACAATGAGGGAAGAAAAAACAAAAAATTTCCACAAAAGGGAAGAAACCTTCAAAGGTTACATCAACTCCCAAATGGGAATTTTAGAAAAGAGAAACGCAAGGTTACATCACTCAAAAAAAAAAAAGCAGAGGAAGAAAGGAGAAGCACAACATCAGTACTGCGGAAACTGGAGGGCTAGATCAGAAAGGAGCGAGTTGTATCACTTGGTGGCTATAGGGTCTGCTTGCGTCACCTCCTCACCGACCTCAGCCTGACCAACAAGCTGAACAGAGGGTGCTGGGGCAAGAGCGCGCTGCCCATACTCAGAGAAATCGTAATGAGGCGTCTTGCCAAGGACGAACTGAACGACATTTTCTGAGCCAGCCTGAAATGAGGAGACGTTGACGTCAACTAGCCATTTCTGACCAACTTCAGAGTTCAGCCACCTCTCGGCGACGACCTCATCGTTAGCAGCCAGATCGGATTGATGTTTCAACTCCAGCTCAGAAATCCGAGCTGATCGTTCGATTTCTATCTTTTTGCTAGCCTCCTGAGCTTCAGCCAGCTCGCTCTGTAGCCTGTCTTTCTCTTTGGCAAGGCCGCTGCTGATCCTGTGCTGCTTAGCCACTTCGCGCTCCAGCTCGCCAGCCCTCTCCTCATGGTCTTTCGCCTTCTGCTCTTCAGAGCGGGCCTTCCTCTTCTCATTCTCCAACTGGCCTGTGGCCATATGAAGATCCCCCCGCAGGCGCTTCACCTCCGCATCCAACTTCTCGCGGGCAACGGCCATGTTCTCGAACCGACTGGTGGCCTCCACCGCATAAGCGAAAGCCTGCATTTATCCAACGGAGCCTTGAATACGAGGAACTAAAATATATAAAAAGGCAAGGAGGCGGGAAATACATACGTCCCCCATCTGTAAGTAGACCTACTCCGCGAAGTCAATGTCCGGCAGCTTCATCAAGCGAATGACATCTTTTTTAGGTAGGCTACTACGGCACCAAGTCCGAGCTGCCGTAGGATCCAGAACGGTTCCGTTCTCAAGCAGGTCCACCCAGGGGTCTAAAGGCTGCTTCCCTGTTCGAGCCACCTTGGTAGGGTTCCCATGCTGCTCCGCATCAACTGGCGAACGCCTCTTTTGGCCGTCGGAGATTGACCCAGCAAGGTCAGGCGTGCTAGTCTGCCCTGGCCCTTTCTCTACCGCGCCACCGTGTTCATTTGCCCTAGCAGAGTTCGGAGCCACGTGCCGAGCTGAATATTGGATTGGGATGTGCATTTCCTTCCCTTGCTTGCCACTGATAATAAGTGGAGAGGACTTGTTGCCCGCACCAGCTGGAGGGGCGACCTTCAAATTCGGGTTGGGGCTGGACAAGGCTTTGCCCTTGTCAACGACCTGCTTGGCAGCCTGTTGGGCCGCATCTTTTTTCCTCGCATCCGCTGCCGCCACGGCCAGGGCCTTATTGTCTACCTTCACATTAACCACTGCAAGATAAGAATGAACCGAGCTACATTAGTACTGGGAACAGGCTAAAACACCAAAAAATCGAGCTGAACAACAATAACCACACTCAATCGGACCCTCACCAGGGACTTCACTCAGCCCAAACTCCTGAAGAAAGTCATCATCCTGCAGCATGCGAACATCCACAGCCTCCCCACCCAAACACAGTTGATATGTTTGGTGGTCAACTGGGGAGAGCTTAGGTGCTCTGTTCAGCACGGATAGGGTAGGCTTGACCCAGCTGCACTTGAAGGGGTTCCCCTCCATCGCCACGTAGAAGTATCTCTCCTTCCACTTCTTCACAGAGGAGGGCATGTTGAGGAACATCTTCAGGTCGCTGTAAGGACCGTCCCTCTCCCTCTTGGTGAAGTAGTACCACTCTGAGGTGTGCCTATTCACCAAGAACATCTTCCTGAACAGATCCGGCGTTGCGGCCCGACCCAGCTTCAAGACAAACACCTCAAAACCAAGAACAATTCGCCAGGAGTTAGGGCTCAGCTGGCTGGGAGCGAGGCACCAGTGTTCAAGGGCAGAGCTGACTAGCTCGGGCACCGGAATCCTCAGGCCACTCTGGAAGGCCACATCGTACAGGGCAACCTCCACCCCAGTGGTGTCCACTCGTTCGTACTCGTCTGGGATGCGCATCACCACGTAATCTGGAATACCGTATCGGCTCTAGATCAGGTTGAGGACCTTGGGCGTCAGGATGGTTGGGGTATTCACCGTGGTCATCATCTCTCCAAAAGAGGAGGCAGAGCCTTCCCCCTCGGATTCTACCTGGTCGGCCTCAGGGACTTCGGCCCCCGAGGGGCTTGCACCTGGAGTACCTGCTGTCGCAGTACTGGAAGGCTTGGCTGAGGTAGTCAAGACAGCCCCAGTCCTACTTGGGACGGTCTCTGGGGTGACCTCTACAGACTCAAAGCCCGAGCTTCTGCCCGAGTCTGAGCTGTCGTCAGAGCACTGACGGCTGGAAGTGTCGTCGCTAGAGTACGAAGGATCGGGGATGGGGCACTCAGGGTGATTTTCCCCAGGCCTCACGGTAGTCAAGGGGGTCTGGTTGGGCGAGTCCCGATCACATGCGAATGCCATGTTGGGATCTCCAAGGCTAGTGCTAGGGTATGCAGAATGCTGAGCAGTGGACCGACGAGTCGTAACCATAATCGTACTTACTTGTTGCAGGATGAACTTGGAAGGACGAGTGAGAAGGAGCGTTGTTCACGACACCGTGCTGCTCTGAAATCCTTTGTCCGCGCTGAGTTTGGGAGCGAGCTGACCTGACTTATGCGCTTTATCGAACGAGAATTCTGTGAAAGGTGCACTATTTATAGGTGAAGGCAGTGGAGTATGAACGACTAGATCTTGTCGAAATCAACGGCGGACGGGAGCTGTCTCTTCGCCTGCCCTAGGTTAGGTTACTTTTACGTGGCACGTGGCTCAACTAGCGCATTTCGCACCGAGTTGTCTACTCACTTTCGTTAATGTCAGGAATTTAATGCTCTACTTGTCGTATATGTACTGCTGCAGAAGGATGCTGGTGATGAGTGTGTTTCTTCCCAACCACGGCACGGGCATGGATTGGTCCTCACCTTTGCAGCTTTGGTACACCTCGGGGGCCATCAGGCCGTTCTGCCTACTTGGCCCTCCATCAGCCGTGCTGCCTCCTCTGTCCACCATCATGCCCTGCTTCCACCTCGGCCCACCATGGGCTGTGCTGCCACCTCAGCCCACCATGGGCTGTGCTGCCACCTCGGCCCTCCATCGTCCTCGCTTTGTTTCCTCGGCCCTTCGTCAAATCGTGCTACTACAATGGCCCTTCTTTGGCCGTGCTGCCACCTCTGCCCTCCATCATGCAGTGCTTCCACCTCGGCTCTACATCCGGTCGTGCTGCCATCTTGTCCCGACGTCAACAACAAGGTTTCCAGAGATGTGCTTTCATCCACCCTTACATTCAAGGAATGTAATCTCTATTCAGAAGTATAGGACTCTATCCACTACATGTCACCATAGACGTCTATCCCTCACACAGTAGGACTTTCCGATATAAGAGGGGAATATTCCCCTGGAATACCCTAAGACCCGGAATATTCCCAGAATCACAGAGCCACTCCCCTCAAGGACTCCACGCCCAAACAAGACTTCACAATCGTCTCCCACTCTCCCTCCATCAGCAGCCTATAAATACCAAGGTGAGCTCCATCATGGAGGGGAGGGGCGATCACTCACTTCTCTTACTGGAAAAGCTCCCTTGAGCATCTGCTGCGGAAAGATCTGAGGCATCGGAGAGTCCCCCATTGGGTCAGCCTAGCTCTCCCCTGTCATCTCTTCTGTGCAGGTCAGCCAAAGCACCAGGAACTACAGGGATGATTGTCTGGTCAATTTTTGCCGCATCAATGGCGATTAAATCCTATCTGTTCAAATATGTACTGGAAAATATACAAGAAATACCTATTTTTTGTTACTCATGACTTAAGGAACTTTTGAAAATAAAACAAAGGGCAATCAAGAGAATGTTACAACTTCTTAGGTCACTACTTTGGTTACAACAAGATGCATCCAAGTAAAAGACCGCTATACAACCGCTACTAGATACAAGCTTGAATAGGAGGTCGGGTATTGGATGACCTATTCGGTAGACAGGATTCGCATTTAGGTGATGGTAAAATTGTTTCAAAAGCTTTGACAAGCAGTGCCACTTTCCTTTTGTTAGCTGGAGCAAGTTTAGTAACAGCTTGTATAATTGCATGATCAAGCATCAATTCCTCTGCATTTTTCCATCCACCCACTTCAGTCTCTGCAATGGTTTCTCCTTCCATTTCTTTCTCATCTTCTTCTGTAACTGGCCATTGGGGTTGATCAAGTCTTGGAGCATCCATTTCTTCATCTGGGTTCTTGCTTTGGTTGATACTTTCATCTTCAAAGCTAATTCCAGAGCAGGATAATTCATCTGGAAGGCACCCTTGAACCTTCCCAGCATCATTCTCCGTTCCACCTAAGCCAGTACTCAGGCCTGGACTAGGCATCAGAACGTCAAGAAATCTTATTGAGCCCTTCAGATTGGATGAACAACAACTAGCTGTACCAGCATTTAGGATGGAACATAGAGATTTATCTGGGCTTTCTGGTTTCATGAAATTAGGTGTTTTTAGTGAAGGTTTCTTGACTGGTTTTTTAGTTTCAGAAGCAGAGCAAGGTTTAGAATGATTGGAATTCCTTGCATTCTGGAAAGGACTTGGTTTCTTGATTGAAGAACTAGCTTGAATACCATTTGGACTCACCTGCAAGTACTTCTTCCTCTTTGCACCAGAACTAATTGTGGACTTCATAAAATTTGGCAGTGGATCTTGTGTCTTGATCGTGGATTCCATTGGCCTCTGGAGGAAATGGGAATACCAATTAACTGAAGACAAGGTTCGAGATATCTCTCTCTCTCTCTCTCTCTCTCTCTCTCTCTCTCTCTCTCTCTCTCTCTCTCCCTCCTTCTGTATGAGCTGAGAAGGGATGGTTTTCTTAATATTTATTTAAGAAATCCATGCCATGTGATGCACGGCGAGCTATGAAAAATTGAAAATAATTAAACTTCTTGAAGGATATTTTTAGGTCTTGGAAGTACCAATACTTGATTCCTGGTTTTCAAGGTACAATATAAGATTTTGACCATTGAAGCAGCCAAGGGTGTTGGTCTTCTAGAAAGATTTTGCTAAAAAATTAAAGGAGGTTGAACCACTTGATGAAAAGATAATACAAAATAAAAATTCCTGATGAGCCACATGAAAGATGTCACATGTGACACATGTGAGTTATTGTTTAAAAAAATTTAATTAATCAATGGGACTTTGTTTTCATCTATTGAAAAAGTCAATCAAAGAATGATACCTGCTTGGGTGTCCTTATACCTAGATAAATTTGGACCCAAAAAGATTGCACTGCCCACCTCCAATGTGTTGAAGATGCCTCAACACTATCTCTCATTAGTTTGCACATTAGAACAATGGTTGTGCAAGTGGATAGCGTTCTATTGAATGAAAGAATTTTATATATTTTTTTTCTGCACAAGGGAATTATAAAAGATTATTTATTTATTTATTGTTTCAATCCGAGACTTTGGATGGTACCTCACAACAGCAAACACCAAAATTCCTTCCATCCATGCCTATATAACTATTGAAATAGTATTAGATAATCTTCATACCAGATTGGTCAAAGATCTGTTATATCCATTAAAAACAGATATATCATATGGGAAGGCCAACAGAAGCAAGATTTTGCTAGAAGAATTAGAACAGGGACTAATACATTGTAACTCTGGGTTATGATTAAGCCTGCGTAGGTTAATCCAAGGCATAGAGCTAGAGGGAGATGTAGTGGCTATCCTGTTTCTCATTATTTTCACATTCCCACATGCATTAAAAAAAAAATGGTAGAAAACAACCAAGCACAGCTTTATGCACCTTCAAGCTTAAAACTCAAGGCCAACATCCAAGTCTCAATTACATTTTAGAAAAGGGAAAGGAAAAATTCCCAGCAACTTGGTATGAGCTAAACATATATACATAGTGGGGCCTCTTCTTCCATTAAATCACATCAACAGTATGAGTCTATTCCACATCAACAAATTCACTCTTATCCCAACTTAATGGGGCCGGTTACATAAAAATATGATCGTTATGGCAAAAAGTGCTCATCACTAATAGCACGCCATGTGGACAAAGTGGAATGAAGTGAGATCAAGTCCAACAGGCCTCTGTTCGACCAACTATATTCTTGATCGATGCCCGACATCTAGGTCAGATGGCGCACGTGAGCAACCGAGCCATATTCAAACCACAACTGGGAGTCTCAGTAGGACAATACTTGAGCGACATTCGAGCAGTCAAACTACCAAGCCCATAACCCTGGCACCAACCCGCTATGGAGCGCTCAACAAAGGTAGGTCAGCAATCAAGCTACTGAATCAAGGTTGCTCGACACTTGATGATTATGGGATCCTTCCCTGGAATGCACTTTCTAAAAGGAGATATTCCTAATCAGATATGTAACCTACAAGCCAGGAAAGGATACTCATGAGGATTCCAAATCCTTCGAAGAAGAAAGGAGATCTTTTGGTGCACACGGGACACGAGAAGTTCTCATAATTGGGATGTCATCCAAATTCTCTCTCCTAATATAACTCTTGCCATTATCGAACTCCTATCATGACGAGGAGACCTACCGAAATGGGACTCTATTTCTGCCATTCCTCGGCTATAAATTCTCTGGTAAACCCCCTTAAAGTGGATCGATACTTTTTCCATTCTTAATGGAATTACTGTTTGCAGAGAGATCTAAATTAGGCATTGGAGAGTTCCCTTGCCGGATCAGCCGACACTCACTCTCTTGTGTTTGTTCCTCTGTGTAGGATCCGAGACTAGCCAAGAATAAATTCTTGTCGCAACAATGACTAAAGAAAAGTATAAAAGAAAAGGAAAATAATACAACATCCACAAGTAAAAAAAACCTCAGCTAAGTGGATTAGCTATTGACTTCATCAGGGGTCATACTTGGGATAGGGCAAACCCTATTCCACATCAACATAAAATATTTGTGCATGAAATTTCTAAATGTGGTTGATCAACCAAGAATAACATTACCTCCCATAGTTGTTCCATGATTTTTTTTTTTTTGGTTAACCAAGGTGTCCAGGCCAGCTAACACGCACCTCAACAAATCCTCGGGGAGACTAGCGCAACAACCCACCACCACGATCTCCACTTAAATCGAAGATGCACAGATGGGGAATCGAACCTGGGATTGTGCACCTATCCCCCCAACCATCTGGGCAACCCACCTAGCTGTTCCATGATTGAGCAAATGGTAAGTTGCTAGTTTCTGGTTGTTCCTTTTAGACCTTTCCACAAAGAAGAAGTCAATTGACAAGCATAAGGAGGAATCCAGAAGCTAGTTTAGTATTGCTTCTTAATTACAAAACTGGGGGTGAAGAATATCAACAACAAATAAGAGACTGACAAAGTGGTAAAGCAAATGCAAGGGAGAAAACAAATAATTAAAAAACCACCAAATTTACATGACATCATTAATTCTATTTGGCACATGTGCAAGGGCCAATGGGAGCGCATGGGAAAACATCCACAAAGACATCTTCATGGGGGGCAGGCTGGTCATTTTCCATCCTCCCAATGTATAGGGCCCCACTCCCCACTCCCCACTCCCCGCAAAAACCATTTCTTTTATGAATAGCTTTTAGAAAATGATTGAAACCAAATGATGGCTAGAAAATACAACTACATTTTTTTGGTGACTACATGACGGGATATATGATTGTATTTTACTCCAAAACTTAACATATAGCCAACTTGGACAATGCTATGTTTTTCTATAGAATGGTTAGAATTGCCATGTCAATTTCTCTTTTCGCACAATTAGATGGACAATATTTTATTTTTATATTTTAAATTAAGCTAACATGTTTAACTTCTTAAAATGTGTTAGTTATCTTTTTATTAGTAATTTTGCTTGTTTGAATCAAATTTGAAGATTTTGATTGCAAAACACCATTTCAAGAAAATATAGAATTAATAATCTCTTTTAATGTAATGCCCCAGAGGAATTGAGCCAACCTTATATATCTTCCTTCTAACATGATAAATTGGAGGTGTTCTGTCATCCTATGTTTATAGAAAATGGTGAGAAATGTTTTTTTTTTTTTGGGTAGGTAAAGCTAGGGTTTTGTTCAGTTGCATGGAAAATGGAAGAATAAGGAAATAAAATTTTGGAATATAAACTACATAAAATTTTATCATATTTAGTAATGACACTCTCTAGATAGATTGTACTTAGGGCGAAGACCTAATTGTCTGTATTGTCTTCTATATATCCATAATACTAAACTCATTTTTTTTTTTTTTT
>NC_056561.1:29497281-29519947 GCF_013358625.1 Macadamia integrifolia | reverse complement strand
CAAAAAAAAAAAACGCACTGCAATGGTCCAGTCCAGAGTCTCCAGACTCCAGTCTGCTGCTGGACCATGGATCAGTTGGCCTGAATGGTCCACACTCAGCCTGGTTTATAAGACCATGAATGGATTCTAATCCAACACTTCGAAGCTCATGTACATCAAACCACTTGAACTCATTTTTTTGTGTGTATGGGCAAGATTTTCGCATTTTGTCCCACTCATCTGTGCGTCTGGGTGGGTGCAGAGGTCACAAAGCCTTCAAACTTCAATCTTAGCTATATTGCCGATCCAATACTCTAGCGGAGTTGCTCCAGTAGAAGCGTCGGATGAGCTATCACGTAGGAGCATAGTTAGTAAATTCGGATTCGGGAATTATTCGGGCAGAGAATTATTCCGGAGAATTATTCGGAATAATTCGGTTGATTAATTTAAGGATTCGGTCAAAAAAACTTATTGGGTTTTTTTTTTTTTGTTTTTTTTTTTTAATACTGTTTAAATGGACCGAATAATTCGGTTTAATTCAGATTCGATCCGAATTATTCACGTTTTATATTTACTTTTGAAAAAAATCGTGAATTTTACCAAATTTTATTTTTAATTCGGATTCGGTCAGAATTTTTGATAAAATTCGAAAAAATTCGATTCCACCGAATAATTCGGTAGGAGGCATAGGGATAATTTCAAAAGAGGGGAAAGAGAGACACAAAATGGATGCTTACCATATACCGACAGCATATCTAATATTTTCCCTTCTACCAGTTTGGATTTTGGGGGCCAAACCAAATAGCAGATGAATGCTCCGTAACCGACAGCAGAGAGATGAGAATGAGTGGGATTTCGGCTCCACCATCTTCCCTCTCCCCACCTCGTCTGACCATGAAAACTAACACCTTTTGTTCTTCTTCTTCTTCCTTTGCTTACTGTATTGGTTCTCGATGCCCTTCTCATTCCTCACATTCTGAATTCAGAAGCGTAAGCCTCAGAGGTGGGTTTCCCAAGCTCAATTTAGAGTGTCGCAGTAGCAGCCGACCTGGAGCTCCCGGATCAGGTGAAAATTGCATACATGGGTTTCTTTCTGTTTTCTGAGTTTCATTTCTTACTCCAATTGATTTTACGATGTAGTTGTGACATACTAGAATCCTTTTGTAAGAGTTAAGTGTGCTTCGTGGATCCTTTGGTTTGTAAATTTCATATTTCTGCTATGAAAGAACAATTGGTTTGTTGTGTGAGGTGGGTTTTGCTTCTTTTCCTTTTCAATCTTCAGGGTTTCTATGTTGCATCGTTTACTTTGATAATGATTTACGGTGATTGTATTGAAGATTTCGCTTTCGATAGATTCCTTGATTCCAATTTCTGAGAGTAAATCTAGATATTCCCCTCTTCTGTAAAGGTAATTGAATTTAAAACAAGGGGGGATGGGGGGAGGGGATTCTTGTAAACTTAATTTTGATTGTTGTTGTGGCGACCCTGTTAGCCTTTTTCAGGTCCGACAAGTGTTTGAGATTTTGTGAGTTCACTGAGTTGGGACCTTTGTCCTTTTACTCTTGAATACAGTACACTTGTGGTTGACCGCAAATATCATTTTTACCTGTAATTTTACCGGTATCTTCTTTGAGTGTTCTTATTTTTCTGTTGGGAGTTACCTGTTTCATTGAGAGGCTTGAATCTTGGGTGCAAGGTTGAATGTCTTATTCAGTGGATGCCCTGTAAGCCTAACATTTTCTTGACTGATGTGTTTACTAGCAGAATGAACTATGGAGAAACATTGTATTTTGGGATAAAGATCTTAATTTTTCGTTTTTTATTATTTTAGTTTTGTCTATCAGGTAGGTTCTTAGGAAAGCCGGCATTGTTTTGCTTCTTGTTCTATGGAAATTCTTTTATAATCCTTGATGGTACAAGAAAAAAGGGGGGGGGGGTAAGAAGAAACGGCAACATTATTGCTTAAGTGAGAGATGGTGCCTCCATATTCGAGACGCAGATGAGAATGACTGAAAATATAAATAGCCTTCAAACTACAATTTGATAAGCTTTGTAAGCATAAAAAGGAAAATGAGGTAAAGTTTTTGCTTGTAATGGGAATCCTTCCAATACTGAATCTTCAGTGTAGTCTTTATTGTTGTTCTGTTGCATTGTCCCCTCCCCCCCCCCCCCCCCTTCTTCCGGTTTTATGGGGTGGTCATTTCTCTTGTATTTCCTCTTGCTAATTAATACGCATTGCTACCAAACAAAAAGAACAAGAATATTGCCAAAAGGTCTATATTATATGAGAAAATTACTCTTTGCTCCATAGTTCTTGACAGTTGAAATTGATATAATCTCACACCAATGGGAATAGTGTGTCACCCTCTAGTGGGCTGGTGATTTGATGACAATAAAGATGAATTTGATAAAACAGCAACTGAAAGAATCTAGTAGCTTCAACCTGAGGACATCCTTCCTTCTAGATTTCCTCCACTTACATTAGATGGATAGGGTGGATTGCTTCTTTTATTCATCAAAGAATTATCTGCGTCACCCTATTTCTTGCCTTATTAGAGTTGCATATTTTGATTTTTTAAACTGGACTGTATACCCAAGAATAAACAGGGAATAAGAAATCAGGACTCTTCTTATAATCCATGTCCAGTCACCCCATCCCTATTCTTTTTCGTTTGGAAATGCCATTTGACTCTTAGTTATGTTTGAACTGGCAACTCCTATTTTATTATATTTATTATTTTTATAGGAAAAGATTTCTGCGAGGCCAATGTGCAGATTTCTTTCACACCATCTCACATCCCATGCGTGGACCCTACATTCTCTCTCCCTCATTAAACCCCCTACTGGACTATTAGATTTCCCACCCACTTATTGGTGGTAAACTGCACTCTGGCATTGTACCGATTCCTCTCCCTTTTATTATTATGGGATAAAGATCCTTATCACTCTGGTGCAGGCAACGCCCAGACTGAACAGGCGCAAAAAGACCGCTGCCTTTCACCCACCTAGCGCTGAAGATGCTTCCGCATGCTAGTGTTGCCTGCACCAAATGGGGAGTACATGTATGGTGGTTTACAAGATTTTTTTTTTTATTGATAATGGTATCATCCATCAACTTGCTTGTGTTGATACACCCCAATAGAATGGGATAACTGAGAGGAAAAATTGCCTTTTGTTAGAAATCGGTAGAAGCCTTTTATTTGATATGCATGTTCCTAAAAATTTTCAGTCTGAAGCCGTTCTTACTACTGCTTTTCTCATCAATCGCATGCCTACCAAAATCCTTGGGTCTCAAAGCCTTGTTGCACTCTTGTCTCCTCAGTCCTTTGCTTTTTCTCTTCCTCCAAGGGTGTTTGGTTGTGTTTGTTATGTGCATGATAACAAATCCTTCCACATCAAACTTGATCCTAAGGCTCTCAAATGCCTCTTCCTTGGATATTCTTCCACTACTAAAAGGCTACAGGTACTGCCATCCTTCATCTCGCAGGTGATTTCTTTCCAAATATGTAAACTTCCTCAAGTCTGGGCCTTTCTTTGCCTCTCATTAGTGTCTTCTTCAGGGGGAGAATGAAAAAATAAAAGTGAAAAGGCTGTTGATGCCATTCCGTTTAGCCCACTGCCTCTTACTCCTTTTTTCTTTTGATATTGGAAAACATAAAGAGGTGGATGATGTTGATACTGTAGATGAACCTTGTAAAGAGAAGGTACTTGATATTGTGTATACAAGAAGGACAAAGAAGACATGCCAAGAATCTTCTTTGGATCCACATCCTGAGCTTCCCCTTCCTCAGTTAGGTGACACCTCCTTTCTTCATTCGGAGTTGGATCTCCCTATTGCTGTTCTTAAGGGTAAGAGAGCTTGTACTAATCCTATAACCCAGTTTGTTTCCTATGATGCTCTCTCTCCTACAGATGTTGCTTTTACATATGCTATTTCTTTTGCTTCCATCGCCAAAACTGTTATTGAGGCTATGTCAAACCCTAAGTGGAAATGAGCTATGTCTGAGGAAATAATGACACTTGATAAGAACTGTACTTGAAAACTGGCTGGCCTTCCCAGGGGGAGAATTCAAGTTGGATGTAGGTGGGTCTATACGATCGAGTACCGATTAGATGATGCTATTGAGTGGTACAAGGCAAGATTGGTGGCCAAAAGGTACAGTCAGGTGTATGGAATTGATTATTAGGAAACCTTTGCTCCTGTGGCCAAACATAATTCAATAAGAGTCCTTTTATCTGTGACGGAAAACAGAAGTTGATCCTTATATCAATTGGATATAAAGAATGCCTTCCTCCATGGAGATTTAGAGGAGGAAGTATATATGCAGCCCCCTTCTGGCTTCAAGTTTCCGGCAGTTGATGGTTTGAGAGGTTCAAACAGGCCATTCTGAAGAATGGATATTCCCAGAGCCAAGCGGACCTCACATTATTTACCTGGCGAGGTAATGATACCATCACAACATTGATTGTGTATGTTGATCGTGGTGACTGGAGATGATAACGATGAAATAGCTAGGCTAAAAGTTTATTTGGCCAAACAGCTTGAGGTCAAGGATCTAGGACACTTGAAATATTACTTGGGTATTGATGTGTCGAATTCTGAGAAGGGAATCAACATATGCCAAAGGAAATTTGTGCTAAATTTGTGGAACGAAATAGGCATGTTGGGTTGCAAACTGGCAAATTCTCCTATTGAGCAGAATCATAAGTTAGGATTAGACTATGGCCCTTCCCTTGTTGATGCAGGGAAATACACCAGAGGTTGGTGGGGAAGCTTATCTATTTGTCTCTGACTCGTCTAGACATTTCTTATGCAGTGGGAGTAGTGAGCTAGTTTATGCATGCGACCAAGAGTGGGTACTTGGATGTTGTGTACCGTATCCTCAGATACTTGAAGTCCTCTCCAGGAAAAGGGCTTTTGTATGCCAGGAACAATCACTTGGGAATAGAAGGTTATTCCGATGCTGATTGGGCTGGGTCCATTTTTTATAGGAGATCTACATCTGATAATTGCACATTCGTGGATGGTAACTTGGTCACATCAAGGAGCAAGAAACAGTCGGTTGTAGCTAGATCTAGTGCAGAGGCTGAATACAGGGCAATGGCTCATGTAGTTTGTGAATTCATTTCGCTGCGTCAGTTAGTTCTCGAGTTGGGGTTGACACTGAAGGACCTATACGACTCTATTGTGATAATAAAGCAGCTATAAGCATTGCCCATAATCCATTGCAACATGATAAAACAAAACACATTGAAGTAGACTGGCATTTCATCAAAGGGAAGATTGATTCTGGCAACATCTGCACACCTTTTATAAGGACAGGTGATCAACTGGCAGACATCTTCACCAAAGGACTCATTCTTCACCTGTTCAGTACCATTTTATGCAAGCTAGGAATGTATGACATTTATTCTCTAGCTTGAGGGGGAGTGTTGGAGTTTATGTAATAGGGGTAGTTTAGGAAAATTGTTCTTATATTATGTTGTCCCAAGCTATATTTTCTTTTCCCTTTCACCTCCCTAGGGAGGTCTAATGTAATTTCCCTAAAGTTCTAGTTGAACATAATATATGTGGGGAAGAGCAAGAAAGCTCCTTACTTTTTGCTCTCATTCTTCTTCTTCTCTCATCTTCTCTCCCTCTTCTTCCTTCCTCTCTTCTCTCATCTTCCTTCATCTCTAACCCTAGTCCTTATTTCTAACTCATGTTCTTCTACTCTATTATTATAATTATTTTACCTTAGTAAGTTGTAGATAATGATTAGTTTTTTTTTGCATGTTATTAGGACTTGTTCAAAGTTGTATCAGGATATTAGCAACAGAAAGTTATTGGTTGGTACTAAGAAAGGAGTATAATCTAGTGATACTTTTGTGCTTATTCCCTAAATGTTTTAAAGTTATTTTAGTGAATTCTGCTTGTTATTCATTTCAATTCAATGTTATTGCTTTTTATTTGCCTAGTTTTTCTGTGTATTTTTTTCTCCAAATTCTTTGTAATTTTTTTCATAAGAACTAAGACTCTGATATACTTTTTTAGGAGCAATATTTTAAGATTAGACATTCGATTTTTTATAATTATTTAAATTAGATGATACCCATATGAAGGTTTTTTGGAACAGAAAGCATTGTCATTAATTTGCAAGTAAATATGAGTTGTATAATGGTCAATTTGTACTCTTAGCCTGTGTTTGGTAGCCAAGAGAAGAAAAGAAAAAAGTACATATGGGTGCTTTTTTGTACTTTTTTCTTGGTTTAAGAACTTCTCTTTGTGCTTGGTATGTCCTAATCCAAGAGAAGATTCAATTTTTGAATTTCAAAATTCTCCTTGGGAATTGTGAAGTTTTCTTTTGCTCCCAAAAAAATAATCTTGCCAAAAACACAAGAAAAATGAGAAAATACAAAAAGTTTTCTTTTCTTTTCTTTTCTTCTCTTCTCTTCTAATGGTAACCAAACATATGTACTTTTCTTTTTTTTCTCACCATTTCTTTTCTTTTCTTTTCTTTTCTTTTCTTCTCTAGATTCAAAAAATTTTGAATTTTGGAGAGAGATAGACACATAGGAAATCATTGTGTAATCATTCATTTTTTGTCTTATTATGTTTTCATATTTTCTCATGTTTTCTTGTGTTTTTTGCAAGATTTTTTTTTGGGAGCAAAAGAAATCTTCACAATTCCCAAGAGGAATTTTAAATTTCAAAAGCTGAATCTTCTCTTGGGTGAAGACATACCAAGTGCAAAGAGAAATTCTTAACCTAAGAAAAAAGTACAAAAAGTGTACCTTTTTCTTTTATTTTCTTTTCTTCTCTTGGCTACCAAACACAGCCTTATTGAAAGAGAAGAGAAAAGAAAATTGTTTGCCATGTTGAAAGTTTGTAACTTCAAGGGGCTGCTTTTCCTTTGCTTCTTCCACTCTACATATTATACCAACAAGCCTTAAATATTTGATTGTATACCTTGCAGGATTTGGATTCCCCCCACCCTGCCCTCTCCAGTGATGATTATCATATTCTGGAGATTGCCCCCTAAATACCCCCAAAACAAAAAGAAGGGACAATATTATAATATACTTGTAAGCTGTCTGGTTGCAAGTATTGGAAAGTGAAGGGAAGGGAAATCAGTTCTGAAAAGAAAAGGTTAAGTTTTGTAATCGTGATTGTGTAACTACCTAAAACTCTTACCATGTCAGATGCAATCTTTATTTTACTTTTCAAATCAAAGGAATTTGATTGCAAAGTAAAATTTAATAACTAAATTTGGTCACGGAAGCTAATGATTACAAAACTTTCCACTTTAGGATTGATTTGATTTGATTTCCCATTCTTTTATTTCCCTTGCAACCGGATGGAGTGGTTAGGAGAAAAGAAATAAACTGCAAAGTGCCATTAGTAATTTCCAGTTAGTTTCATTTCATGTTTTATCAGTTGGGACATGCGTTGGTCTTGCACAACCAAAAAAGATACATCAAGAGTTATAATTGCTTGGGGAAAAAGATCCCCACAATGCTGGAGTGTGGATTCCTTTCTAAATCCTCTCATATAATGAGCCTGAGGCCCACATTGCCACACGTTCCTCAGACAAAATGTGAGCCCCCTATTGAATGAATCCATCTCCCATCCTCTTATTGGTGCAGTTTCCTACTCTGGCATCATGTGAAACCTCTGCCCATTGCTTTATTACTTCTTGTGTTATTTACTTAAAGAAATGCCGGATTGCATCTTGCAGGTGATGATAACGAAAGCAGGACCATTCTGGATGCTTTTTTCTTAGGGAAGGCTCTGGCAGAAGCACTTAATGAACGTATTGAATCTACAGTAGGGGAGTTGTTGAGTGCAGTTGGCAGGTTGCAAGCTGAGCAACAAAAGCAAGTACAGGAATTCCAGGTGGAACCTCCATTCAATTTACGAGTAGCTTTTTTTTAACGGAATAATTTATGAGTAGCCTTTGCACTTCTAGTTCCATCTTTATTTGTTGAACCACCTGTATTCTGTGAACATGAACATGGTGTTGCTTGTTGACACAAAATGTCTCAGGAAATTGTCCCAATTGGAAATGAATAAATTACTATATATTATGATTGGTCTTTCATGGATGATATACTATATAACGGAGTACTTTTTTGGGCTCTCTTCTGTTTCTGTTACATATTTATTCTCGTGACTGAAAGTTAAGCCAATGGAATGGGAACCTAGGGGAAACGCACAGGCACATTTCCTTAGGCTATTAGAGTACACCTTTGTAAAGCGGGGGGTGGGTTGCTTGCCTAAAATGACTGAAAGGATGGAATAAGTTATGCATCCTTTCCTCTTTCATCATTCTCCTATTGGGCATTCTTGAGTCCCCATAACATATGGCTAATTGAATGCATGGTGATGCAGGATGATGTGTTCGAGAGAGCAAAGCGAGCCAAGGAGAAAGCGGCACGGGAAGCCAGGGAAGCCCAAGGGCTTATTCCCAATTCTACTCCAGCAGTGATATCAGTATCTAGTGATGTTGCAACTACGTCAATTTCACCTTCATCAGAGTCAACCGCCTCAACAACGGTTGATGAGGATCCTTTGGTTGGGAAGTTAAAAGGATGACTGAAATTCTTTTGCCCCTTTATGGTTATGTATTATGTTACTCATCTGATCCATTCTATTTGGGTTCTAGCACATCTCTCATCATCAATGAAAGAAGAGCTTATGTATCTATCTCATAGTAGTAGGTTCAGTGTAATATGTTTTTGTGAACCATAATAAAACAGTCACATTTGAAATCTCAGTAGCCAGGTTCAAGAATCCAAGAGAAGCTTGATTACCTTGTGTTGCATCAATTAGTGTTTCATGTATCAAACTCTACTTCCCCTAGTGCAGGTGAACTGAAAATGGCTATAATGTATCTTAGGATATGCTCAACCCAAAAGGTCGGGCTGGAACATCTCAGCCCAGGCCCATCCACACCAGGCTCAGAGGGGACTGGGCTAACCTTACCTATCAAATAGAAGTGGCATATGTGCATAGAGAAGAATCTAGCTACCACTTCAACAGCTCCCCACAGGGGGACTATCTAGCTCAAAATCCAAACCAACAAGGCATTGTAATATATTTAAACTCTTGTTTGACTGTGGAAGCAGATGTATAACTCTCATAGTCATCTAAACAAGTCGATTGTCCATTGTTTGGTATTTAATAAGTTTGGGAAAATTACATGATTACCCACTTTTGGGTTTCCCTTTACAAAATTGCCCACAAAAAGTTTTGGTCAACAAAAATACCCAAAATTAGGTTTGGGTTTATAAAACTACCCAAAACAGTGATTCTCCTTCATCTGCCTATTTGTTTTGTCATTTTTACCCCTGGCTTGCCTAGGTGGAGTACGGCATGATGGAGGCCGAGGTGGCAGCCCGACCTGATGGGTATCCAGAATTAGTCATGAGGGTTGCAGTGGATACTGGTCACGACAGGGGTGGGATGAGGCGTAGGTTTCAGCAGATGTCGATCCCTGATTCCGTGTGTTGAGACGCTGATGCATAAGCATTGGCTGCGATTCAGTGCTGAAATAGCGACTCAGATTGAAGAAGGTAAGTGATGAGGCAAAAAATGTCACTTTCCTCAGCACGGCTGAAGCATGTACGCAAACCTGAACAGGACTGAGCTGCTACTTCGGCCCTCTTCAGGCCGTGTCCACCTCGGCCTCCATTAGGCCATGCTGCCACCTCGGCCTCCATCAGGCCGTGCTACAACCTTGGCCTCCATCAGGCCGTGCTACCACCTCGGCAAGCCAGGGGTAAAAATGACAAAACAAATAGGCAGATGAAAGAGAATCACTGTTTTGGTAGTTTTGTAAACCCAAACCTAATTTTGGGTATTTTTGTTAATCAAAACTTTTTGTGGGTAATTTTGTAAAGGGAAACCCAAAAGTTTAAGTTTCCTAGTCTTTGGTTCATATGGCACTGCAAAAAGTTTTGTTTGGCTAACTCTACCTGTGGACCTGCTTGGATTCCAAAGAAAATGGGAAGAGATATATGTGGGGAAGGATAAGAGGGTAGAGTGACATGTGCAAGGATAGGGATGTCTGAGGAAGAGGAAATGTAAGTGTAAGTAAGGGTATTTTTCGTCCAATGAAATAATATATAAGTAAATGGCAAAAGAATGCTCTTTGGTCGTGGGGCTCAGCCTGGGGCAATGACACCCCACCCCTGTGAAATACAATAATCCCACCCCGTGTTGATGCTTGTGTGCCCCTTCATTGGCTCTCACGCTATTGCGGGCATGCATCTAGGGGGTATGGTGGTCATTTTATACCTCTTATGTCTGGGTGTAGGGGCATTCTTTCGGACAGAAAAAACTTACTGATGCGGGAAAAATTGATCGGACGATCTTCCCTGCAGTTCCTGGTGCTTTAGCCGACCTGCACAGAAGAGATGATGGAGGCCGAGGTGGAGCACGGCCTGAGAAGGCCGAGGTAGAAGCACAGCATTATGGAGGCCGAGGTGGACACGGCCTCAAGGAGGCCGAAGTAGCGACTCAATCCTGTTCAGGTTTGCGTACATCCTTCAGCCGTGCTAAGGAAAGTGACATATTTTGCCTCATCACTTACCCATATGTTTTTAGGGAAAAAGAAAACTGCCTGGTCGCATAGTCTCTACGTGCCTAGCATATGAGTACCTGAAATTACCACCCTACCCTTAGATAATAAAAAATCTTATCCATGTATATGCCCCTACATACGCTCTCATTGATCCTTGCATTGGTGTAGATAATAGTAAAATATTATGATAATCATCTATTTGAAAAAATAAAAAAAGACACAGTTTGCTAAATTTCCTATCGACACAAATCACATGAGATCATGGGCATCGGAAACCTCAATAGATATGGGAGGATTAAATAATCGTGATATTCTCCGATATATGATTGGACTCTAAAATTTTTTATAGGATATAATCTTTAAATGTGAATTGCTTGGCATAAGTTGAATCGATTCTTCTTCTAATAAACAATTCTTTGTGGGATTGTTCATGGGTAATATTCGTTTATGGTGAGGATAATCTATTAGAATTAAAGAGGTTCTCTTGGAAGAATAACTCCGACCTCATCAGATTGGAAGAATAACGCCGACCTCATCAGATTGATAACGACCAAGTGGAATGGCAAGAAATCTCTAGTGCCTATGGTTAGTTGGGATACTATCTATCAATCTAAGAAATTATTGGGAGGTCTCAACATTAAACTTGCATCATCTATGAATCTTGCTTCTCATTCAGAAAAAAAAAAAAAAAAAAAAATCCTCTTTGGGGAAGTTGATGTAGTCTAAAATCTAAATACTTCATAAACTCTCACTTTCTTTGTTCCCTCTCCTTCATGGGGTTGGAAATCTATTTTGAAAGTTAGAGATCTTCTAGGACATCAAGTCTAGGAATGTTTATTTGTATTGGATAACGGAGATTAGTGAACCCCTGAATTGCCATGGTTAAAACGAAAGAAAAAAAAAAAAGGTGAACCCCTGGATTGATCCTTAAATTCTAGGACATCAAGTCTTTTAAGGCCCCATATCCCCTTTCACAAAATGCTCCTACATCAGTCTCCCTTTCCACAAAATCTCTGGGTGGGGTGTAGGTACTTTTTTTTTTCCCAATGAAACTTGATGCTAATTTCAACTAATTTCTTGATGAATTGAAGCAATCTCTCATAATTTTCTCCAAGGAATGAAGACAGCCAAGGATTACGATTAGGGCATTTTGGAAGCTTAGTGTGACTCTCTTGATTTACAAAAACTCTTTGATGGATCCTAAAGTAACTAATTGGTCTTGCAACAATCTTTCGCCTTTGTTTTTTGAAGTCTTTCACTTGCTCAACTCAATCAACTTTTTCTTTATGCCTCCCCAAGAGGTGATATTTTGATTTATGACACTAACAAATATAGTAATGCACAAAAAAACTGTATTTTTATTCAATTGTATCAATCTTATGTTTCCATCTTAACAATTTTTTTCTTCTTTTTCTCATCAGAAAGAAAAAAATCATTTTTTTCCATTGGTAATAGAGTTGCAAACCTCTATATCAATTATTTCTTCTTTTTTAAGGGTACACACTTTTTAATTCTCTAATTTTTTTTATCCTAATTATATCCAATACCAACATGGAAATACAAGCTAGCTGAAAATTTTAACTAAAAGAAAGCACAAACAGAGAGAAAAAGCTCTTTTCTAACACACTTAAGAGTTGAAAAAGGTTGTCCACTTTCTTGGACCACTTCAGATTAATAGTAGAGACCCATATAAATGACTGGTTTTAATTCATTGGTTCTCTTTCGGCCTGAGTTCTATGCCTTGGATGATGAGGCCAGATTTCCATTGACCACCCTTGACCTCCATGAGACTCATCTCTACCTCTCCATCCTCACCTCTCTCATTGAAGAACTCCCCCATCTCTATCTCCATCCACCCATCCTCTCTTTTCTTGGGTCGTATCTGACCTTCTTGTCGCGGTTCTGGATCTTCCACTGGTTCCCATGGCCTGAGTCTCAGGAGGGTTGGTAATCTTCCAAACCCTCTGTACCCTCCAACCTGCCGTCTTTGTCTCCCTACTGGATTCAAATCCACCGATTTGATCATTTCTTCACCACTATTGAGTAATTTGACAGAGACTTCCGCCGGGTCAAAGTTGAATCCGTGGGCAGAGTCGGTGAACTTGAGCACCATGTAGGCTACATATGTTGTGTTGGGAGACAACAGTCGTGTCTCCATTTTGCCATGGATTTCCAGCCAACAAACGTTTACGAGCTCCGCAACCTCTGAGAACCTGTTACATGTACCCTTGAAGCTTATAAGTCTAGAGATTTCAGACTTCCAGAGAGAGAGAGAGAGAGAGAGAGAGAGAGAGAGAGAAAGAATGAAGAAGACCTGGATTCAGGAAGGGGTTGCCATTTCCAATACGATGGAGTATCTCCCCACACAATCGACAGCTCTCTTGCACCAATCATGTAACACTTCTTGCCACTGCATTTGTCCAACGCGAAGCTCTGTAACCCAAAATAAATAAATAAATAAATAAAAGAGAGAATTCAATTGGTAATCATATATTTGGATTGGGTCGGAGTTAGGATGTCAATTTAAAATCGAAATTATTTATCAAAATTGAATTATATAGTTTACATTGAAACCATGAAACTATTAATTAAATGTTTCAATTTTGATTTAAAATTAAAATCATGATTTGCATTTGGATTTTAAATTTTAAATCATTAGTAAATCGTTTAAAACTGTTTAAACCGAAACCATTTATAAATGATCTCAGTTTTAATATATGAAATCGTTTTCGATTTTATTTTACCTAAAAAAGTTTGAATTCCATTGACACCTTTAGATCCTAGAGTATCTCCATCAAAATTCAGATTATCTAAAAAATAATCATTTAATCTAAATAGAAACAAAGCTATCCAGACAAACTTCTTTATTAATCTAAAAAATAATCATTTAATCAAAATTCATATTATCAACTATAATACCAAAAAAGAAACAAAGCTACCCAGACAGTAAAGCTGCGTTTGGTAATAGAACGGTCTCGTGTTAAAAACAAAAATTTTAATTTATGTGTCAAAATACCCTTAAAAAGAAAGAGAAAAAAAAAAAAAAAAAGGAACGATGGAACAACCGTTTTGTCATTTTTTATTTTTTTTTCACATTTTGTTATAAAAAAAAAAAAAGAACACATCATAATTGCACCATGTTTTATCTATTATTTTTTTTTTTTTTTTTTTTTTTTTTGTTTCTATAAAACGAAAAAAAAAAAATTCAGAAACATTTTCTAAGAACATTACCAAACGCAACATAAGACACATGGGAACTAAGGTATAAGCATCTTTCATTTCCCCATTGAGAATATTCGAAGACGCATTATCGTATAGAGGATAGGAGATGTGGTTAATGGAAATTACCTTAGTGCCCCTGTCGATGAGGAGGGGATCATGGCAGAGATGGAGATAGAGCTCCTTCTTCGACGAGAAAACTGACATTGGGGACGGAGACACCGATGATGACGACAAGATCTGCTGGTAATCGGAGGGTAAGAATCTTTCCCATACAGAGTCTGAATCCGCCGCCGATCTGAAAAAAGAAGAGATCACCGACGACCTGCACGCATCTCGAGGAGATGTTAGGGATATAATGTTGGAGATACAACCTTCTGGTAGGAAGTAGATATCTACGGTGCTCCCTTCCTCCATTGCTTCTTTCTTCTTCTTCTTCTCCTTCTTCTTGATCTTCTTCTTGTTGTTAGCCTTGGCAGTCTCTCTCGGTTGCTCTCTTGAGTCCCTTTTATAATACGTAAGAAGAGAAAGATAGGGGAAGGCTTCGTCGCTAAGGCTTTTTTCTCTCCTTGACAGAAGAGTTCCCTTTTAGGTTTTAGCAGTTATGGAACTTCTTTTAAGAGAGAGAGAGAGAGAATGAATCCTTGGTGGCTAAGGTTCTTTGCCGGACTCAATTGCGGATCAGAGCTCCGTAATGTCCGTTGGGATATTATTATAAGAATCACACGTGGATTCTATTCAATCTACCGTTTCTGAATTTGCTTCACATGCCTTACCAAAAAAAAAAAGAATTTGCTTCACATGATTTTCGTGGATTTATACAATCCCTTTCATAATAAAGGCGGGCACGAAAAGATTATAAATTGAAGCCTAAAGTCTAAACAGAGATTGGATCAGGTTTGCAATTTCTACATTCTTGATCCGTGGATTTAGAATTTACTTTCTCTTTTCATTTGATAGATTCTAAATTTATAGACCAAAGATGTACAAGATTGTTCTCGTATGTGAACCTGATTCGAATTCATCTAAAGATGTTGTCACATCATTTTTCATTGGCCCTGTGCGCTGGCGTAAGCAACACCAGATTGACAAGGTTATTTTTCCCATTTATTTAGGGAAAAAGAATCCTGTCAATTTATGGAGAGTAAATCACGGCTGTCTCACACCACACCCTATGAATGGTGTGAGATGGGATCTTGAAGGATCCAAACGGATGGAAGGAAACCAAATCTTTATACCAATTTATGACACTTTGTCAAGAACAGTTTTTTGTGTTGGAGAGGTCTATGCACCACATGCAGATGGTGCAGAATGACCACAATGCCCCTTCTTAGTTTATGAGTCCTAGTGTTTGGGCATTGTCATTCTCGGACAAACAACACTTGCCCCAATTTGTTGTCACAAGTTTTACCTTTTGTAAAATTTTCCTTAATTCTTTATTCACTTAAGAAGAGGGAAAAAAAATTAATAAAAATATTTCCTGACTTCCCAATGACCTTTTGTGGTAAAAGTTTTACCTCGGTCAGTGGTAGTTGTGGTAAGAGAAGCTCATTTTCATTTCTTGCAAAGGGAAACAATGCATAATGTGAATGTTTGGACCACATGGGTAGTGCCTTCATTACTTGCAAAGGGAAGCAATGCATACTGTGGGTGTTTGGACCACATGAGTAGTGCCTTCAATAGTGACCAAGTTAAGCATTTGGTCAACTTGGAAAAAAAAAAACTATTTCATATGAGTTCTCAAGCTGATGTCCTACACAAGTTTTATCATCATGTAAGAAATCTTGAAGAATCCTTGAAGTGCAAGTTAGAAATGTGAAGTAGTACACCACTTGGTAGGATGTGTTTCAATACTCTGCATTATCAAATGCGGTAGGAACTTGTTTATAAAAAGGCAAAGAATTTATTTACATGAATCTAAGTTTTCCAACTATGGGGTACAACTGAAGAGACCAGATTAGGTTCACACACGAGAACAATCTTGTACACTCTTGTTCCTATCACTTGGAATCCACTAAATGCAAAGCCTAATGCTTATTAGTACTACACCCCACCCAAAAAAAAAAAAAAAAAAATCCAATCTAGGTTCATGCTTTATAGTCCAAGATTTTTCTACAATGATGTTGTCTCACCGTTGTAAAATATAGTTTTAAATTGGAGTTTCAAAATTGCTTTCTTTTTTTACATGGTTGCTTTTGTTGGAAGTTTCTTTATATATCAAGCTCCTTTTGTGTGGGAATTTTGGATATGATGATGGGAGATTAATATATAGAAATGGAAACTACAAGGATAGGGTTCCTTAGAGAGAGCTATATCTCCTCTCACATATTTAGGGTTAGTCCATGGTGTTTTTCACATGTGCGTCGATCGGGGTAGAGCTAGTCTTTTGAGCATGTGAAATCTTTTTTGCCCCCAGACTAGATGTTATTTTCTATATGTTTGATGCGTAGTTAGTTTCGACCAACATTGGTAGTTGAATGGCCGACATTGGCAAGTGTCATCCAATGTCTATTTATCATCAATAACGGTAACTTTAATTGTATATTTTCTTGTAGAGACATTACTATCGGACCTCCTAGGACCAGTATTTTTAATGCATTTTCGTCTATATATTTTTGGTACTTTCTATCTTATTCTAAGACTATGTTAGGTAACCAAGAATATAAAAGAAAATAATAAAAAAGACATAATAAGACAAAAAAGAATGATTACACAATAATTTTTTGTGTCCATTTCTCTCATCAAATTCAAAATTTTCTTTTCTTTTCTTTTATTGACTTCCAAAAATAGCCTAAATATTTTTTTCTCCGTCAAATATGCTCTCCATCTCTCCTTCTCTGCATCTTTGGCAAGGGCCTTTGGCTCCGCTAAGAACATGTTATCCGCTTCCCTTGATTGCAAAGGTAAACCCACCAATGATTTATTATGATTTGTTCTCTCTTTCTTTACAAAATTATTTTCTTTCATCTTTGATGAGTTCCTAATTAACTCTTTTGTTCATGGAAAAACAGAAACTTTAATGGACAAGCACCCAACAGCAAAGGAAAACTTGGAGGAATTGGAGAAACTAGGGTGCACGATTCTAAATGAAGTAGCCTGCCACACCATGACCAACCATCCTTCTCTCGAGGATATGAAGTTTGATAGAATAATCTTCAATTTTCCACATGCAGGCTACCATTATCTTTACGGACGGGAAAGTGAACAAGGCCAAATCGAGTGAGTTAGATAGCTGATTGAGCAGACTCAACCCAATATATATTATAAAAAAGCGCATAGTAGTGTTCAGACTTAGAGTACAAGGGATGCATTCCAATCAGGATTCTAAGTATGAGTATCGGATTGATTGGATTGGTTGGATTGTATCAGCATTGATCGAGGATACAGATACCTAGCTGATCTTGAATCATAAAAAAAATATAATCCATTTGTCATGAAAAGTAAAATGAAAACATATTGATCCAGGCCAATAAGATTCTTGATGCCAATACAATATTGGGCTCATAACTTAGTGTCATGCACCAATCCTCTCTTTCCTCCTATGTAGAGCCAATTGGTGGCATCTAGCTTACCAAAAGCTGGTGGGCATGCGTAACCCTCTCACTTTTAATATTCTCATGAATATGGTTCATGCTTGCTTCTTGGAATTAAATCAGTTCCAGTGTGATTCCTAGTAGCTAATAATTTTATTTATTTTTTGTTTAATTCCCTATATTTTGCACAACCGTTGTAGTTCTTTTTTTTTTTTCCCTAGTAGCTAACATATGGTTCATGCTTGCTCGAACTAAAGACCTCTTGGTGAGTGTGTAAGCAAGTTAGTCTCTTCGATCCAGGGCTTGACCTTATAGTTGATATTACTCTCTTGGAGAGTGCTCAGGGACTTGATTGACTCATAGAAAAGATACCTCTATTAACCCACTATTTACTATTTTTTAGCTTTCAAAGAAGTATGTGGCCCTCTAGGCCCTATCTAAAAAGGATTTAATATTGATCTCAGTGTCTTCCCAGGCTTCACCAAGAGGTAGTGAAGGGCTTCCTTTCAAGTGCACGTGACATGCTTACAAGCAAAGGGGAGGTTCACGTGACCCACAAGACAAGTTACCCTTTCTATTTGTGGGAGGTGGAGAAACTAGCCGAAGAAGTTGGACTGAATTTGACTGAAGAAGTAGAATTTGAATTACTAGATTATCCGGGTTATGAGAATAAGAGAGGAGACAAAGGCAGTAGCAATGACTCTTTTCCTGTTGGAAGGTGCAGTACTTTCAAGTTCAAACTCCCAATTCATACTTGACTCTTTTCTCATGAATGCGAAAAATCACATCCCTATTGATGCTTTTGTTCGTACAGTGATTGACTTTTGTGTTGACGCACTGGCCACACTACCAACACTATCAGGGAGAGAACCCTTTTCCTTATATATATTTATATATATATATATTTTAAATCTTATTTATTTAGAAAGTATTAGGTATAGTCTTTTAAAACAGAACATTCATTGATAGATAGACACTTATTTCAGTGGCACTTATTTTTGCAAAAGGCTAGATGTAGAAGTATATATGCATGCTATCTTTACGATATTGTAATTTTGCTTTGTAAGTTTTTAATGCATTTTTCTTAAAACCCTAAAAAAAAAAAGATCAATTTTTTATTTTCATTTTTCCTCATCAACAACTATGACCTCATTATTACTCTTCTCAGAAAATTCGAAATGCACTTACCACAGATGGACGAGTCCCATTCTAATGCCAAAATTGATGAATAAGAAAAATATTAAACTGTAAATTGTAAATCTCATAATAGGTGAAAGAAAACTTGATCCTAAAACAAATGGACTAAAAATGAAAATTTCCATTATAGGTCCTTAATGTTTGGGGAAATTGCATTTTAATCCCATTTTTGCACAAAATGACAAAAGTCCCCAGCCACTGAGATTTGTTGGGGAAAATTAATGATGGATTATAGGATTGAATAAAAAAAAAATCCAACACTTAATCCTATGGTATTGTTTAGAATCCAAGAAGAGAAAAGAAAAAAAAAATTGAATTTATGAAGAGAGATCGGCACACAAAAAAATCATTGTGTAATCATAATTTTTGTCTTCTTATGTCTCACATTGGAAATTGTTACTGGAGAAATCTGCACGAGATTACCTGCACACAAAGAATTGAAAGCGTGAAGTACTGGCCTACATTTTATTGAGTGCAAATGAACAAACCTTAGAGCCGTTAATGGGATGGTCTGTCATCTCTCCGTAACTGCCATTATGGAACCTCCTTATTTTGTAACCGTCATAATGAGGAGTTATATATGGATAATCCTTGATTGTTGATCTCGAAGACTTAATTACCCAATGATTACAAAGCGGCTTCAGACCAACAATAGATTAGATTGATCTCTTGCCATGTATCAACCGTCAACCGACATGCTGATTTTATGCACATTAGAAACGAAATAAAATGATGAAACATTAATATATGAAAATAAAAACTAGAAGGGTAAGATTCCTTGAAAAGAGTTATCTCTCCTCTGCATATTCAGAGTTGGTTTGGTATATTTTTCACACATGCACATAGCTAAGTTGTAGCATGATGGGATTGTGGAAGCATGTGGACTTTTTTTTGCTCCGGATTAGAATTTATACTTTATTATTTCCTCCCGGTATCAGAAAAGAATTTTCCAATGCTGGATTCGGTTTCACTGATGTAGGTTATGTCTCTTTCACTAGATATTTCTTTGTGGGATTGTTCATATATTCCTTTATGATGAGAAGGAATCATCTATCAGAATTAAAGAGAATAACTCCCACCTCAGCATATTTTGATAACGACCAAGTGGAGACAATTTTATTTTTGCAATTAAGGGTAATAGAGTTGCAGACTTGGCTTTTAATTAGTTTACCTTTGCCTAGACTAGAGAGAGAGAGAGAGTTCAGGCCGAAAAAAAGGGCCAATGATGAAAACCACTTATCCATATTCTCTAATTTTCTCTCTGCTACTCATTCCAACAGAATTGGTAAAAGCTTTTGACATCCACATCCAATACCAACAAGAAAGTACAAGCTGGCAAGAATTTTACCAAAAGAGGTACAATAAGATGGAAAGGTTGTCGACTTTCTTGGCCTGCACCACTTACAAGAAAATGAAGAACTTCACATGGGCCCCAAACCCAAATTGTGGCATCTTTGCACTATTTGGGAAAATAAAATAACATCTGTGGAAGGAACAGAGACCCATAAGGGTGACTGTGTTTTCATTGGTTCTTTTTGGGTCTGAGCTCAATGCCTTGGATGATGAGGCCAGATTTCCAATTGCCACCCTTAACCTCCATGAGAGTCATCTCTACCTCTCCATCCGCACCTCTATCGTTAAAGAACTCACCCATCCCTATCTCCATCCACCCATCTTCTCTCTTCTTGGGTACCTGACCCTCCTTTTGCACTGGTTCCAGAGGCCTCAAGAAACTGAGACTCCTTGAGAAAACTCCAATGCCCCTAGCAGTTCCAAGCTGCCGCCTCTTTCTCCCTAGTGGATTCAAATACACTGACTTCATTTCTTCACCACCACCACCACCACCTCTACTGGCTAATTTGACTGAGACTTCGGCCGGCGAAAACTCAAATCCGTAGGCAGAGTCGGTTAACTTGTGCACCAGGTAGGCTACGTATGTCGTGTTTGGAGAAAGTAGCCGTGTCTCCATCTTGCCATGGATTTCCAGCCAACACACGTTTACGAGCTCCGCAACCTCCGAGAACCTGCTACATGTACCCGTGAAGCATATAAGTCTAGATTTCAGACTTTTAGAGAGAGAGAAACCCCAAGAGGCAGTCGAGTTGACAAGAGATCTTCGTTTCAGAAGTTTTACTCCTCTTAGCCTTTTGGATCAATCACACGGGTTGTTTAATGCTCTTCATCGATTTTGATTGTTTTCGATGGAAGTTAAATGGTTCTCATTCAACCTGATATGACTTGGTCCATGAAGTCGTGGAGTTAATATCACCCACGTACTAATCAGGTCAAAGACCTCGATACCCATAGTTGAGAGAGAGAGAGAGAGAGAGAGGAATGAAAGAAGACCTGGATTCAGGAAGGGGTCGCCAGTTCCAATACGATGGAGTATCTCCCCAGACAATCGAAAGCTCTCTTGCTCCAATCATGTAACATTTTCTCCCACTGCATTTCTCCAACGCGAAGCTCTGTAACAAAGAGAGAGAGAAAGAGAGAGAGAATTGGCACTGTTTAGTTTAGTCTTAACCGTAAATCAACCGTCGAGATTGTTTCAGGGACATGTGATGTATAATTGAAATTACCATAGTGCCCTTATCGATGAGAACGGGGTTATCACAGAGATGGAGAAAGAGCTCCTTCTTTGACAAGAAAACTGATGGGGACGCAGACAACACCGATGATGACGACAGGATCTGGCGGTAATTGGAGGGTAAGAATCTTTCCCATACAGAGTCAGAATCCGCCGCTGATCGGAAAACAGAAGAGATCACCGACGACCTACACGCATCTCGGGGAGATGTTAGGGATAGAATGTTGGAGATACAGTCTTCCGGTAAGACGTAGAGATCTACGGTGTTTCCTTCCTCCATTGCTTCTTCTTCTTCTTCTTCTTCTTCTTCTTCTTGTGTTAGCCTTCGCACTTGGCAGTCTCTCTCGGTTGCTCTGTTGGGTCCCTTTTATAATACGTGAGAGAGAGAGAGAGAGAGAGAGAGAGCTTCGTTGCTAAGGCTTTTCTCATTCAACACAAGCTGACTGAGAAGATCCCTTTTAGGCTTCTTTAGAAGTTGTGGAACCTTCTTTATTGAAGATGGGGGTAAAAGCCAGACTATTAAAGAGAGAGACTCAGCGATGGATACTTCGTGGCTAAGGTTTGTTTTTGAGAGACTTTGAACTAGATTCTCGCTCAGAGCCCTGTGACGGCACGTGTAATAATAAACTCAGATTTTCTACACGTACGTTCACGCTTCTTGTTCAAATAACACCTGTACTTTTTGTTTCCATAAGTACCTCTTTCAACCTTTTAAATAGAAAGAATGGAACAGGTGTTGGTCCTAACTCTCTGTGTAAACTAACATTTACGGACCGTAGATTCTAACACTCCTTTATATTCATCTCTAGTCACCTGTCCCCAACTACTGATTCCCCCCAACAGTAGAGTTTTACCTCTTCTTCTATTTGATATTCTTAAAACCCCACACTACCCTTTTGTCCCCATAACCCATCCCTCTAACCGGTTGACCCCTTCATCTCTTCTTCCTACTCTATGTATTCCCCTCGTCCTCCCTGTTGCCCCACCTCCTCTCCTTCCGTCAAGGTTCTAAATATTGGTATTAGATTGCTTGTATCCTTAGTGGTTTGGTAAGTTTTCGGTCTGATAATTGGTCAATATTATATTGATTAAATAATACAAACTAGGTAAAAAAAAGGAAAAAAAAAACAGGGGTATTTCTGTTTGATATAAGTGATTCGATATCATTCTTTATGGATACAATGTCGGTTTTAGAGGTGCCTGATACCTATTCCAATATCAGGCACTAAAACCATGCCTCCCATAGCCCCCCTCCAAATCTAAGAGCAAATCAATTTAATCAAACAGAGAGATGGAAGTAAAGTACATTGTAGCATCCAATCAATCTCTCGAATTCTGAAAAGAGAGAGAAAGAGAAGAACGCTACTTCCTACTATATCTTATATCCACAGACATGGGGAGGTGGAACAAGGGAATGGGTGTCTTTTTACAGCTTGGTTCCACTTCCCCATGTGAATGGGCATAAGATACAATAGGAGGTAGCATTCTTTTTTCCTAAAATTATGTATGAACCCTTTACAAATTTACTTCCGTATGAACCAATTTAGAGTCAATCTATATGAGCCTTTTTTTTTTTTTTTTTTTTT
>NC_056561.1:29394519-29497261 GCF_013358625.1 Macadamia integrifolia | reverse complement strand
TGGGGGGGGGTGGGTGTGGGGTTGGGTTGGGTTGGGTTGGGGCGTAAGAATATGTATGAGTCCATTAATAGCTTGATTTGCTTGTTAAGTGTAAGAATCTGTATGAGCCCATTAATAGCTTGATTTGCTTGTTATGTATAACCCTACCAATTATAAATAGGTCCATGCCGGCCTATGAGGCCTGACTAGCTAAACGGTGTTGTCACATTTGGTGTTGGAGACCAATTGAGCCTGATCGAAACCAACCAAGACCAACTAGTTGACACACCTAAGGCCTTCCTCTCCAATGGTCGGAATTATCACATTATATCATCACGATATAATAACATAGGCCAACCAAATGAGCTTATTTGGTTGGTCATGAAGTGAGAAATATCCAATGACTAGCTAACCAATGGAGCGTTAGAAGGGCATTGCGGTCACATTCAGGGAGGTGAGAGAGAGCATAAGAGGGATTACCACACCACCAGCCTTTCTATGCTTATTTCTCTCTTCTCACAATAAGGGACATATCACACACACACACACATATATATATATATATATATATCAATTTATATATAAGAGAGAGGATAAAATTACCCAATCAAAGCGTAGGGTTTACGTACGCCACACAACCTAGCAACATTCTTTCTCCCTAATAATAATTTGAGAATTTTTAATTTTCATGATCCTTATCGTCTATACATGCACGGAATTGTGGGCCCATTCGATCCACCACATATGATATCTGAATTGTTTTGATAGCTTATCAAATGGCACATTTTCTGAAGGCATTTCTTTAATGATATTGTAATACAACAACAACAACCGATAACTTTATCTCAACTGAATGGGGTCGGCTACATGGATCCAATGTTGGAAAATCGAAAATAAAAAAGTATACAAGATAAGTTAAAAAGAGAAAGTGCAGGGATAAGTTAAGAGGGTATCGCAGAAAAAAGATACGCATCATGGGAACATCCCTTATATGGGGTCAACAACACGGGTTCTTGTCCTTCACAAAACTCTATCTGAAGTCATACTAAGGTCGAGCCTTACTAAATGCATATATTTTCGGACCACTTCGTTAATAGTTATCTTAGGTATGCCCTTACCTTTTCTAGCTCATTCCCAACAAATTTGGTCACTCTTCCGTACTGAGGCTTCCATAGGTCTCAGTTGGACATGGTCATACCACCTCAATCGGATCTTGCGGAGTTTGTCTTCAATCGGTGCAACCCCCACCTCATTTTTAATATTCTCATTTCGTATCATATCTATCCTGATCTTCCCGCACATACCTCTCAACATTCTCATTTCTGCTACACTCAGTTTGTTCACATTACTCTTCTTAGTTGCCCAATATTCCGCTCCATACATCATCGCCAGTCTTATAACTGTCCTGTAAAATTTTCCCTTGAGTTTAATAAGTATTCTTTTATCATATGACACTCCTGACGCACCTCTTCACTTCATCCATCCCACTTTAATCCTATGAACAACATCATCCTCTATATCCCCCTCTTTGTCAATGATAAACCCCAAGTATGTAAAATAGTCCCTCCGAGGTAATTCCTATTCCCCAAGCTTCACCGTTCCCTCACCTCCTCTAGATTGACTGAAGGGGCACATCATATACTCTGTCTTCGTTCTGCTTAACCTAAAACCTTTTGATTCGAAGTTTGATCTCCATAGCTCCAGTTTAATATTAATCTCATCCATAGTTTCATCTATCAGCACAATATCATCAGCAAATAGCATACACCACGGAACAGGATCTTATATGTGCCTAGTTAGGTCATCCATAATGAATGCAAACAGATAGGAATTAAGAACAGATCCTTAGTGTAACCCAATTGTGATCAAAAATTCGTTATATTACCCCTCCATCTTTTTGACACTAGGATATTGTAATATATTTTCAAATTGTGATTCTACTTTCATATCATAACCTTTTTTTTTTTTTTTTTCCTCTCTTTTTTTTAGAGAAGACTTTCGTATCATAACCGCTGTAAAGATTACTTAGTCGAGTCATTGCTGTATAAGGAAATAGCAAAGCCTACGCAATTTTGTCTCCTCCTTAAACTGCCATCACATATCAAAGGTTCAAAATTATGCTTTACCTTGATCTTTTTTTAGGTGCAGTCATACTTTTAAGGTTGGAAAATCAAGTAATAGAGGGCAACACAAATGTTGGCCCACTAAGGGACCACTAGGGATTTATAGGGACCACACTCCTTGAAAAGCAATAACCTATTCTGTTACTAATAAAATAGTACATATGCCAAGCACCGGTGTACACTACTTGGGTCATTATTAGAATCAGATGTCCATATTTGTAAAAACGGTGCTTAGTATCATGGTTCTTAGTATTGGAATCGAATTTTTTATATCGTATAATGTGTGTCGGTTTTGCTTCTTGTGGATCTTAATACTGGTCGATACCGTATTAATATGGAAAAAGGGTAAAAATGCTTAAAAAATCTGTTTTGCTAATAATATTTTTTAGGAAAATCAAGGGTATTTCTTCAGTATGTGTCATCCAATATTAATCAATACCATATCGATTTTTGGGATGGTCAATACTTAACCCAATATTGTGCAGTGTAACCATGGACAGGTCATGTAAGAGCAAAGGTGTCAATCCCAAGCCCGACCCGACAGGACCAACCTGGTCTGACCATTTAAAGACTGGCTTGGCTTGCATTGATTATTAAAGGGTAAGACCGACGTGCGCCAACCGGCGTTAACTGGCCCTCTATTTACAATTCTACTCGATCCGATACACTTAGCACGACCGTTTATACGTAAATTTTTTTTTTTTTGTGGAATATATATATATATATATATATATTGTAAGAGATATATTTTATTATGAATAATTGAATGTAATTAAGTGTAATTTTTTTTTCTAAATTATTGATATATATTAAAATTTTCTTAAATTTAAGACAATTAAAAATTGTTTAAGGTCATTTAAGGCTTTATTAGTGCATTATCCCATTTAAAGCCTGATTATAGTCAATTAATAGAAGTTCAATTAAAGCCCGAAACCAAACCAAATCCAATACGAAATTTATCGAGATCAACTTATTCCTTAAATAGACAAATCACGGTGTAAAAGTATAGGCCCATCAAGCTTATCTAGGCCAGACTGAAACCGGCCTAGCCCAACCGATTGACACCCTAATTTTAAGAGCATGTATCATCTTTGACATGTAACCAAGCCCTAATTTTCACTAAACCCCCCCCCCCCCCAATTGCATTTTCATCAAATCCTAATATCTCCATGCATTATTATAAATATGATCCAAATCCCACCTTAGCATATTGATAACGACTAAGTGGAAACAATTTCATTTTTGCCATTTTTTTCCTTTTTTTTTTTTCATTTCATTTGAGTTATAGAGCTGCAGACTTGGCTTAGATTACCTTCCTGACTAAGACACTTCTATTGATTCTTCCTTTCTATTTTATTCTCTAATTTTCTCTCTCCTAATCATTTCATAAGTGTTGGTGAAGCTTTTGACATCGACATCCATTACCAACATGAAAGTACAAGCAGGCCAAAAATTTTAACCAAAAGAAAGTACAAAAGAAGCAAAAAGCTCTTTTTTAACATACTTGAGTTATCTATTTTCTTAGTCTACATTGATGCATCCCATATACTTTGGGGATAATTTTTCCTTCATCGGGGGCTAAGTGGCTAACCGATGAAATGGTTCACATGGGACATCCTTTCTCCTCCCCATCTTATTATCTGAGTGAATCTATTTCTGTGATCTTAGGAAAAGTTGATCCTTTATTGTGGGCATTGGGGTAATATAAAAAAGAAATAAAGGATTTTTTCTTCCCTAAATGAGGAACTTTATTGCCTAAAAAATTAGAGGAAAATGACATCTATACGCCATTCAGAAAATAAAATAAGAGCAGTATAATTTATTGATGCATGTCTACAAATGGGGGATTGAGATTTGCTCAGAAAAATATTCACTTGGACAATCAGACTGCTCAATCCTTCATACCTATGGGTATAAATAGTTAAAATCGGTAATGTGTTAGATTTGAAAGTAATTAATATGATTTATAATGCTTGTCTTAGAATCTAGAGTTCTAGACCCTCTTAAATGGTTTCTAATTTTACCTTTTTTGGTAAAAAAATGTCTATTGATCAGGCGAAGATTGGAGGAAGGCGGGGTACATGACTCTTGCTATCAATATCTAACTGAACCCCAAATACAACTCAAAAAATATGCTATCTCAAAATTTTCAAATAGACATCGGTTATAATACCAACTACCAATTATTTTCAAATTGGGTTTTTATCATCTATACTGGTCATTTTAATATAGGTACTCATAACTGTTCGTCAAATGGATAGCCCACTCAATACTTAGGTTGCGTTCGGTATGTATTCTTGGAATTGCATTCTAAGTCAATAAAGCATTAGATGCATTTCCAAGAAATCATACCAAAACCTTGCGTTAGTCTCTCATTGATGACCCAATATTTATTTGATGAATATTTGTCATCTCATCTTCTCAATCTCAACATTTTGTGGATCCTAGATACCCCATCCCTAGAAGATCTAAATCATGCTTAAAGAGAATGAATTATATAACTATACTTTGATAGCATTAAAAATCGTATAATAGACTTTTGAAATTAAGACTATGTTTGGTATGATCTTTTGAAATGCATTAATGACCTTAGAGTGATTTGATTGTTGCACCGTAAGAAAAAAATAAATGATAAAGAAGAAATTCAAATCCAGCCATTAGATGGTAAAAGTTAAGCAGTCTTTTAACAACAAATACCCATAAACAAAGAGCAAACATATATGGTAGGTTGTCCCCTCTTGTTGTCCCACCTATATGAAATGTGCCAAGTTCAATCTGGTAACTAAGATAATTTTTATAAATTTTTTGAGTTATATAAGAATTTCAATAAATTGTACCTATATATGTTTAACTATAAATTTAAGGAGAGAATATTTTATTAAAGGCCTCTAGGACCACTTAGAGACTTAGTTTAGTACTTCTATCCAAAAAAGCCACGATCATAAGATTAGATGACCAATTTGTTTTGGGCGTAGCAGATTTCCAAATTGTGGCACTTCAATTAGGTTTCCAACTTCAAATCATGAAAATCCTCTTTTCCCTACCTTAGAGTTGAATCGAAAAGTTCATATATATTTCATTACTTCCCCAGTGCGGAAAATTGTTATGCATAATGTGTTACTATAGGTAGTCAATTTTCCATTGTTTGGTGTTTTTAGTTTTCTAACTACTTCTACTTCTACTTCTATTTCTATTTCTATTTCATGTGGCACTACTGCAAAAGTTGTACCTAGCAGCTACCTCTATTTGTTTACCTGCACGGAATATTCTAAACTCTACAGAAAATGGGGAGAAACGTGTGTGAGGTAAGGATAAGAGAGTAGAGGGACATGTGTTAATGTGTAACAGTGTAAGGATAGGGATATGTGAAGAAGGATAATGACCTGAGAGAGATATGATTGCAGAAGGGGATGTACATGTGAGTAAGGGGTATTTTGGTCTAATAAAAATTATAAAATAGTATGATAAGCCTTAAAATATCATAGAAGTGATGATCAAGAAAGACGTGAAAAGAGTGTGGATTAGATTCTCGGAGGAAAATGATTCTCATATAATTTGACTCTCACACATGAAATCTACCACTCAGCTTTTTCTTGTATGGATTTCATGTGTAAATTAATCTACTACGAGAATTTGATTTGCTCTCTGAAGTCAAAATAGCTTAAGACTAGAATCGTGTATGATTTTAAATAAAATAAATTGGATCAAATGAATAGGATTTATGCAACCTCATAGCTAGGGGTGTCAATTTTGAGTCCACACAGGTAGACCTAACCGAACTCAACACGTTTATGGCACAACCTAGATCGGCCCGATTAATAAACATGTCGGGCTCACATTTATTAAACGGGCATTCATGATATAGGTAGCTAGCTCATCGGACGCCCGACCGAACCGACATGTTTATATGCTCGACTTGAACCGATTCGTTGTAGCCCGACCTAACCCGACCCCCTTTAATACTACATCAAATTCTTATTTTGCCACTACTAGTAGGAAACTAATTAAGCTTTCTTACCATTTGTTTTATAGTAGAATTTGATTTAATTAAACTTTATTTTGTAAGTTGTAATGGTCATAATCTTTTTTTTTTTTTTCTTTTGTAAAGAACAACCATAATCCCATCCCCACTTAAGAATAGAATTTTGAGGTAGGGGCATTTAAAGTCCGTTTAGACTTAAATAAGTCCGTTGCCTGATTAAAGCCCGATTAAGACCCATTTAAGAAAGCCCAATTAAAGCCTGACACTGATCGACCCAATTATAAACCGTACCATGTCCCCCAAAGTTAAGCCCGTTTACTTAAACGGACGTTCATGGTACAATACTTTCAAGTGGTAAAGCTTGATTAAGCCCAACCAAGACCGGCCAGGCACGGCCCGACCAGCTGACACCCCTACTCGTAGCTATGGGAGGATAAAATAATCGTGATATTATCCAATATATGATCATAGGATAATCTTTAAAATACGATTGGAGCATGGTTATGTGGCAGCAGTGGGAACCTTGATTTGACAACATTGATCAACTTTGATTTCGATTGATTCTTGATTCTTTACATTAAATTGCCTTTGGCATAAATTTAATAGATTCTTTCACTAATAATAATATTTGTTTATGATGAGTTTCATCTACTAGAATTAAAGAGAATAATTCCCACCTCAGCTTAATAGAGTTGCAGACCTGGCTTTTCGGATCACTTTCGTAACTAGACACTTCTATCTATTCTTTTTTAACTAATAAAAGTAGTACAAAACAGAAGAAAAAAAAATTTTATATATATATTTTTTTCAGTTCTTTTTAGGCCTGAGCTCAATGCCTTGGATGATAAGACCAGCTTTCCAATGACCACCCTTGACCTCCATGAGAGTCATCTCCACCTCTCCATCCTCACCTCTCTCATTAAAGAACTCCCCCATCTCTATCTCCATCCACCCATCCTCTCTCTTCTTCGGTATCTCACCCATCTCTTCTTGTGGTTCTGCTTCTTCCACTTCTTCTCGAGGCCTCAACGCGTAACTAAACATCAGGCTCCTTGAGAAACTCCCAATCCTCCTGTAAATTCCTACCTGCCTCCTCTGTCTCCCAATCGGATTCAAAAACACTGATTTCGTTTCTTCACCACCACCACCGCCGCCGCCTCTATTGGCTAATTTGACTGAGACTTCCGCCGGCGGAAAGTCGAATCCGTAGGCAGTGTCGGTTACCTTGAGCACCAAGTAGGCTACGTATGTTGTGTTTGGAGACAACAATCGTGTCTCCATCTTACCATGGATTTCCAACCAACACACACCTATGAGCTCCGCAACCTCTGAGAACCTGCAACAAGTAAACGTTGAGCTTAATCATTGTTTGAGATTAGTGTTAATGACGAAAATAATAATTCAACATCGTAAGTGGGTAGCTCGATATAAAAACTAATAACTAAACCGTCTCCATTAAGGGTGAAACAGGGCTGGGTTGGGCCAGGTTCCTTAAAAACCTAACCCAACCCTAGTTCCTCAAAATTCAACCTAAACGCAACCCAAATCCTGAAGGTTTATGTACAAGCCCTCTACAATGGTTGGATTAATTTGATTGATCTGTTTTTGCCATTTATATCGTATTGGGCTGATTCAACCCTAATCCATTATCAATGTCAGAAAATTTGGCCTAAACCTTGTTCAAGTCCAGACGGACCATAGCGAATTCGATTTGTTAGAACCAAACTTTCACCTCTACAATCTCCACTGAAATTTTATATTTTGAAAGAAAGAGATAAATGGAAGGATAGAAGACCTGGATTGAGGAAGGGGTCGCCAGTTCCAATACGAAGGGGTATCACCCCACACAATGGAGAGCTCTTTTGCTCCGATCATGTAACACTTCCTTCCACTGCATTTCTCCAACGCTAATGTCTGCAACCGAAAAACACAATAATAATAATAATAATAATAATAATAATTTATTAGTATTCTATTATTTTTTTATGAGGGACAGGTGAGGGATAATTGAAATTACCTTAGTGCCCCTGTCGATGAGAAGGGGGTTATTACAGAGATGGAGATAGAGCTCCTTCTTTGAAGAGAAAAGTAATGGGTAAGGAGACACCGATGAAGACAAGATCTGCTGGTAATCAGACGGTAAAAATCTCTCCCATACCGAGTCTGAATCAGTCGCCGATCGGAAAACAGAAGAGATCACCGACGACCGGCAAGCATCTCGAGGAGATGTTAGTGATATAATGTTGGAGATGCAACCTTCTGGTAGGATATAGAGATCTACTGTGCTCCCTTCCTCCATTTCTTCTCCTTCTCCTTCTCCTTCTCCTTATTATCCTTCTTCACACTACGCTTGGGTTCCTTTTATAATAAGTGAGAGAGAGAAGCTTAGTGGCTAAGGCTTTTTTTCCCCACATGGAAGATCCCTTTTATGGATCTTATTTTATTCGAAGATAAAGGATAAAGACGATTATTTAGAGAGAGAGAGAGAGAGAGAGAGAGAGAGAGAGGCGGATGAAACCTTCGTGGCTAAGGTTGTTTGTTGGACCCGATTCGTCCGTTGGGATATTATATTGAGAACCGCACGTGTAATCTACCGTTTTACTGGCCATGATTTTCGTGGATTCACGCAATCGTGTATTTTTTGGACGAAAATAACCTTTTAGTCGGATTTTATCTGTTCTATTAATTAATAACTCCAAAGGTTATTTACCAATAAAGGAAATTTAATAACTTCCCAAGCCACGTCGCTGTCGGCCAGCCACCGCCCTGTTCTCTCTCCCATGTGGGCTGTGCTGTCTACTCCTCACTGCCTAACCAATCCTCTATTGAGTACAATGAAAACTAATTAAGAAAAAAATAGAAAAATTACTTGATTACCCACTTATGGGTTTTCCTTTACAAAATTACCCACAAAAAATTTCAGTTAACAAAAATACCCAAAATTAGGTTTTTCTTTACAAAATTATCCACTTAAAGTTTAAGTTAACAAAAATACCCAAAATTGAGTTTAGATTTACAAAACTACCCACTCAAAGTTTAAAAAAATACATAATTATATGTGGAAGATGAAGACTCACTATTTTGGGTAATTTTGTTAACTGAAACTTTGGGTGGATAGTTTTGTAAACCCAAACCCAATTTTGGGTATTTTTGTTAACCAAAACTTTTTGTGAGTAATTTTGTAAAGGGAAACCCAAAAGTGGGTAATCATGTAATTTTCCTAAAAAAGATTTAAAGACGATGGGATGATAGGGTGAAGCTTTTCTGGTCCACTCAGAAACTTTGGTCTAGTCAGACAAGACCAAGGCTGTATTTGGTAATGTTTTTGTTTCAAAAACAACGTTTTGTATTAAAAACAAATCAATTTCTGTGTCAAATCACTATTTTTAAACAAAAAAATTGTGTTTGGTGAATCTGTTTCTGTAACGGTTTCAAAACGTAGGTCTTCTCTTCTCTCTGTGAGCGAAATTGTGAAAAATGAAGAGCTAAGGGGGAAGATAAGTTTATCGAGAACGATTTCCCTAAAATCCTCCAAATATTTTTTTTTTATTTGAAACGAAATTGGGAAGACGGAACAGCTATTTTTCGTTCTATCAATTCCAATTTCTACTGTTCTTTTTTCACTTTTTGTTTCAAAAAAGGAAACTCGTCTATGATGCACCATACACTTTATTTCGTTTTTTCGTTCCAATAGAACAAAAAAACTCCAGAAACGTTCTAATAGAACGTTACCAAATGCAACCCAAGTATTGTGAATAAGAAGACCCCTAGCTTTTTTGCCTATCAATCAACTTTCAGTTCAATTATTAGGGTTGGATTTTTTTTGGTAAGAATTATTAGGGTTGGATAAGTGACAAAATAAAGCCTTGAAAATTTGGATTATGAGATGTGCCAATACATAGGTGGATGTAACAGACATTGGTGTGTAGATTATTTGATTGAATTAGGGAATAACATTTGGGCAAAACAACGCAGCCTTTCTAATGATGAGTTAATAGTTCAACATTCCCTAACCTCTATGCCAGCTAAATGAGAAGCAACTTGATTGGTTAGATCATCCTCGAGGTTAGTACTTCCTAAATAGATAGCCTTTGTTTGAGTTCATTAGGGCATGTTTGATTGCGTAAATCAAATGGCACATGATCGAATTTGGATATAACTTCTTTGAAAGACATTCTATTGAACAATCTTCGTAACAGAAAAATCGTTTGGTTACCTTAAGTCCGTGACACGATTCTTCCTAAAAAACTGTTTAGTTACTTTGAGTCTATTGGTTGAATTTATATTTAGGAAATGATTCTCTTTCTATTAGTTTGATAGTAAAATCTAAGCATTGTTCATGGTGAGCAAGCCCCTATATTTACTTCCTTACTTTTATTTATGTTTATTGTTCTATTAAGTCCATCACCCACATGTTTTGTAAATCTACCAGCATCATTTTTTTTCTATCTTTTCTTTTTTCTTCACCCCCTCCTCCCTAAACTTCTCAGTTACATGTTCATTGAACTCCCAGGAAGGAGGGAGAGAGAGAGAGAACAAAATACCTTGAAGGTGGTCGGAGGAGTCGCCACAGAGTTTGTTTACCGAGAGATGGTTGCTGGCTTCCTTCATCGGTGGGAAGGTTTTCGGTAGAACTGTGGAGAACGAGTAGTGATGGAGACCCTGGTTTCCCGATTTTTGTCATTCTTCAAAAGACTACTCTTTTTACACTATGGTCTAAGAAGGTCTTTCAAATATGAATTAACGTATAGAGGTAAACTCAACTATGAATGACTTCCTTTGAAAATTAGTGATTCTTGGGAATTACATGCCTCTCTAACGAATGTCATTCTAGTCGAACCAAACACATCATAAAACATAGAATTGTGATTCTACAAAAAGTAAAGCCATAAATTTACACAACCAAACACACACTTAAGGTATCAGGTTTGAAGCTAGCCAAGCAAGGTGCGTGCCCTCTTGGTTGAGCACTTTGCTTCGGCCCAAACTGTGTGATGTCTACTCGTCTACGAAAGGGTGGTCACAGATCAGGCTAAGCCTCCTCATTTGTGCCCGGTCCTCTCCTAAAGCATGTTAGTAGACTGCCAATGTGCGATCGATGTCATCTATCGATAATTGTGGTATACAAAGCTTGCTTCCATCCCAGCTCCTTAGTTAGCAACGTATGCGGTAGTAGTAGTAGCACATCCAGTAGCATCTCGACAATGTCAAACTGTGTCAGGTGGGAGACAGAAGGAATATTCAGCCGATTCCTTTCCAATGAGAACTAGACACGTGTCCCATATTCCTATGTGCTTTGGGAAGCCAATTGATCTAGGTTGGTTCCCGACCACCTGGATCAAATGGCGACAAGACAATTAACAATAGAGATTGAAAGGCCAAGACTTTGGGGCATGCCTAATACCACCTAGATCAGTAGTGCTTGGTGAACAGTAGAAGCCCAAATAACAGTGAATTGAGGCATTATTCAATCCGCCTCTTGAACTTATGGAGTAGAACCAACCAACCTTGAAACTAAGAACTCAAAATTGAATTGAAGAAATGATATTGATTATTCAATCATCAAAAGTACTCCGATATCTTATTTTTTGTTAAGTCTATCTCGAATTCTTGACCCGTTTTGAAGAATGACCCACTTCGACATGTTTTGGTGGCGACCCAATGGTATTGTTTGACTCGATCGACCATGACCCGATGGATCGACCCGCGACTTGGAGGAGTATATAATGTACTATCGTCTTGTTGAACAAGTCAATGTAATTTGGGGGGTTTTCAAGCTAGGGTTTTAGGGCGAGTTTTCTTGCCGCTGCTTAGGTGTAATCTCTCTTCTACATAGTGAAACATCTTCTTCTTTGCCTGAGGATGTATCATACCACATTGTGATGTCTGAACCTCATTAAATCTCTGTGCATTGTGCGGGTTTGTCTTTGTTTATTTTCATATTAGTTGGTGTTTTGCTCTAACATTTTTACTTCCTATCCATAAGGTCTTTGTCGAACCATACAACTCTAGGATTTTTTTTTTTTGGGGATTTCTTTGTTTCAAGCTGAACTAGTTTTTTAATTCTTCGCTCTTTCTCTTTTCTATATTTATGCTTGATTTCATTTGTTTATTCATTCACATGATGATTTCAAGCATTTTCGTTTTTCTTAGGAGTGTCAAGACTTGGATCCCACTGATTAACCTGACAAGCTAAAATCGACACCGGACTGATAGACTAGTAAATGGCTCGATCTTAGGTCCAACCTAATTAGCATTTTGTCAGACTCAACCCTTGATGATAGATCAAAGGCCGCTTAACCGAAACCAATAACCAATAGTGATGTGCCTAAAAATCGAACCAACTTTATTATTCTTTACGAAAATTGTCTTGAGTTAATTACTCTTTTCTCAAAGGTTCCTTGACTTAATTGCTTAACATACCCTTTTATCTCTTTTTTTTTTTCTTAAAATAAAATTATAGGAGAAAGAACCCTGTCAATTTGGTATAGGCAACACCAACATGCAAGGCCAATGAAGGCGAGAGCATCTTTAATAAATGGGAGCAATGTGGTCTTGTCTCTTCCATCTGTGTCTTAGCATAGAAAACACCAGACTAATTGAAAATTTTCTCCAAATTTATAAATGAGCCAATTTATAATCACTTTGGTATAAACTTGTTTATAGTCACTTTTGTATGACCTTTTTTTATAGCCCGTTAGGTATGAGCATGATTATAGGCTAGTAACCAACCTACTAATTATCAAAATAGGTCCATGCTTGGCCTATGATGCTTGTTTAACTAAATGGTGCAATCACAAGACTCAAAACTCAGGATCTTAAAATGGTGGTGGTTCAATTGGGACTAACAATGCCAATTGAGTTTGACCAGTTGACACCCTTATGACTTTTTTTCTATCCAACAATATGAGATGGAATCCCCACACAGGAGAGAGAGAGAGAGAGAGAGAGAGAGAGATCATTTGCCCTAATAATATGAGAATTTAAAATTTCAAAACCCTAACCATAACAATCCACTCTCTTAAACCACATGGACAAATTATATATGATTTTAATGTTGGTGTACGATGTCTTGTATTTTGTCACAGTTTAACCTAGAGAGTACTGATGTAGGCCTCCTTGACAGAATAGCAGTCCTGCTTACAAATAAGCGGGTTGTTGGGGTTGCAAGCAGAATGGGTGTAGGGGGCGCAGCTCCTCGCTCGGATTTTTTATTTGAAGGCAGTTTTCTACTCTTCGATATTAGGATTTTTCGCTATACATGAGTAACGAGGGTTACTTTTTTTGTAAGCAATTCTGAGAGGTGTGAGGATGGACATTATAACCCTATTCTCCATTGATAGTGAAATAGAATCTCATCTCACCGAAAACATAGACAATCTTACCAAACCTTGTAAATTTGCGTGCGTTATTTATTCTTATTTTTTCTATTACTTTCTGCATCACTTTTAGGGTTGCATTTTTACATTTAGTTATCAAATAAATAAATTTAAATTTAAACTAATTATATCTTAAATCTAGAATCTATGCATTTTCTAAATGTTGTGTGTATGCGTATGCACCCTGCATTCCCCAACTTTAGTTAGTAATTTATCAAATTTCTTGTCCATTGGAACCTGACAAGTTAACGGGAAACCAGCATTTTGGTAAATCCACCTGATGAGGCAAAATATGTCACTTTCCTCAGCGTGGCTAAAGCATGTACCCTACCTCGGCCAACATCAGGCCGTGCTCCACCTCGGCCTCCATCAGGCTGTGCTACTGCCTCGGCATCTATCAGGCCGCGCTATCACCTCGGCCTCAATCATGCCGTGCTACTACCTCAGCATCCATCATGCCATGCTCTACCTCGGCACCCATCAGACCTTTCTATTGCTTCGGAATCTATCAGGCCGTGCTACCACCTCGGCCTCAATCATGCCGTGCTACTACCTCGGCATCCATCATGCCGTGTTGTTACCTCGGCCTAAATTAGGTCGTGCTCTACCTTGGCGTCCATCAGGCTGTGCTACCTCCTCCGCATCTATCAAGTCGCGCTATCATCTCGGCTTCAATAATTCCGTGCTACTACCTAGGCAATAATCAGGCCGTGCTGTCACCTCAGCCTCCATCAGGCCGTCCTTCACCTCGGCCTCCATCAGGCCGCCCACCTCGGCCTCCGTCAGGTCGTGCTACTGCCTCGGCATCTATCATACCGTGCTACTACCTCGGCATCCATCATGCGGCGCTACTACCTCGGCCTCCATCATGCCGTGCTCCACCTCGGCATCCATCACATCGCACTGTTACCTCGGCATCCATCGGGTCGTGTTGTTACCTCGGCCTCTATCTGGCCGAGCTTCCACCTCGGCCTGACATCAACAACAAGGATTCCAGAAACTTGTTTTCGTCCACCCCTACATTCAAGGAACGTAATCCCTATTCCGGAGGACAGGACTCTAACCACTACATGTCATCATGACTCACACGGTTGGTCTTTCCTAGTTAAGAGGGGAATATTCTAGGAATATTCCCAGAATCACAGACCCACTCCCCTTGAGGACTCCACGCCTAAACAGGACTCTTCACAATCGTCTCCCACTTGCCCTCCATCAGCAGCCTATAAATACCAAGGTAAGCCTCCATCACGGGGGATCGATGACTCAATTCTCAGAGTGTAAAAGCTCTCTTGAGCATCTGTTGTGGAAAGGTCTAACTTAGGCATCGGAGAGTCCCCCATCGGGTCAGCCGGGCTCTCCTTGTCATCTCTTCTATGCAGGTCTGCCAAAGCACCAGAAACTGCAGGGGGATAGTCCGGTCAAATTTTTCTGCATCAGATTGGTGCCGTCCGTGGGAAACTTGCTACAAAAAGTCACTATGGAACAATGCATTTAAGGAGTGACAAGGTCGTTTCTTCAACGACAACGTATGCAAGATCCACTCGGGAAGTACCACTTGGACATTCTCATTCACCACCAGTGGCAGGGCAGGAAACGTCCCAGCAGAGACCCCTCTAGAAGGACCCCAGCAAACCAAGCCCAATGGACAGGCTGCCCAGGGAGAGGGGGATCAGTGCGAGCATAACCCTCAGCTATCCCGCCATGTCCCATCGTCCCGGGTAACTCATCCGAACATGGAAGAATAGATGCAGAGCTTGCAGCTGCAGGTATTAGCCCTGAACGCACTGGTGAGGGATTTCATATGACAGTTCGGCTCCACACTTCCAGTACCACACACTAGTTCAGCTCAGCCCCCTAGGCCTGCTCCGAGCAGAAATCCCAATAACGAATCTCTTGACAACTGCGTCACCCCCCAATCAACAGCAAGAAGGGGGTCGGGTAATACTTCGTGCACTGTTCATTCTGTACCACCGCGATCTCTTACTGATGGGCACAGGCGAGGTCCCATCCCTGCTCGAATCGGGAGAGCCGGTCGTTCTGAACATCATCGGAGCCCAGAGACACATGATACTTATAGATCCCCACACTGTGCAGGAGGACGCCAACCGTCGCCTCAAAGACTCACTAGAGGCACTCATCCGCACAGAGAAGAACATGAGAACTACCAGAGGCAAGCTCGACGAGATCGACCCCATCTTGGTTAGAGCTCGCCCATCGGGCCTACTAGAGGTGCACCACGGCAGAGTCACCAAGCCGAGGAAGAAGCCCCCGGAGAGGAGAAGGGTCACACCGATCAACAGATGGCCGAGCCGAGGAGACAGGAGATGACCTTGAGAGCCGTATCCAGTGACTCATTGAGCAAATAGAGGGAATGCAGAGGCAGGAGCACCCGGCCGACATGGCAGTAACCCCGGCCCATAATGCACTTTACGACGAATTGATTGACACCGAGCTGCCCTCAAATTTTGTAATACTTGTCAACGGATATGACGGCACCACAGATCCCTACGATCATCTACTGCAATATAGCTTGGCCATGGCAGTGCATGGTAGGTCAGACGTCGTTCCCTTCCGTGCTTTCGCAGCCTCATAAAAATGACTCGCTCTGGTCTGGATGTCAAACTTACCGCCACGGCCCATCCGCAGCTATGAAGAACTGACAAGAGCGTTCCTCACACGTTTCCAAGCAAAAGGTGATGAACATGAGGCAAGGGGCGAGGGAGACAATAAGAGAATTCCTTGCCCGATTCACGAAGACGACATTGGAGGTAAAAAACCTACCGGAAGGAGTGGTGTATAGCACATTGTGCAATGGGGTAATACACCCCGATCTGGTTCAGTCCCTGGCCCTGGACCTACCAGAAACGATGCCCGCACTGTTGAGACGGTGCAATCAATACGCCAACTTGGAGGAAGTTCTAGCAGCCCGAGGAATGGCTGATGGGGGTGATCAGGCAGAGAAGGAGAAGAAAAGGGCTCTGAGACATAGGGATGACTCTCGTGAGCCGAAGAAAAACAGAACAGATCGGCCTCTGGACATAGCTGAACTTGAGCGATATGAACTTGATCGTTCTTGAACAAACCTACTCTTGGAGATCCAAAATCAGAAGTACTTTCGCTGGCCCAGGCCAATGGCAGGTAAACCAGAAGAGAGGAACCTCAACAAGTATTGCCGATACCACCGAGACGATGGACATGACACTGAAGACTGTAAGTCTCTGAAAAGGGAAATTGATGAGCTCATCAAGGCCGGATACCTCAACCAGTATCTGAAGCAGAAATATGGTGGGAACTGGCCCGATCCGAGGAGAGACGTCGCCCAGCCGAGCCGATGTAAGGCCAAGCCGACATCGGATTAAGCCACGAACCGAGCTATCACATACGACAACCAACCTGTGGGCCCGGCCATACTGACAATCATGGGGGGACCTACTGCAGAATCAGTCAGAAAAGCCAAAGCACACGCGCAGTTGTGTGTGTCTCGGAACAACCTGTCAAAGCCCTCAAAACGGATCCACCCATCACTTTCTCTGACAGAGATTTGGAAGAGTTGAACTGGCCTAACAACGACGTGGTCATGATTCAATTAGTGGTGGCCAACCACCCCTTCCACAGGGTCCTAGTGGACACGGGAGCCTCCGTGGACCTCATGTCATATGAAGCTTTCATAAAACTGGGGCTTGGCACCGGAGCCTTAAAACCAGCCCCCGGACACCTGTATGGTTTCTCAGGCATGCCAGCCGAGCTAGAGGGAGTTGTTGACCTACCTGTAACCACCGAACCATGAGTCAGACAGCCACAACCATGGTCTCTTTCATGGTCACCAAGATCACCTCACCCTACAATGCAATCCTTGGCCGACCTGGTCTCAACGGTCTTGGGGCAATCGTGCCCACTAGGCACATGAAGGTCAAATTCCAGACCAGCAATGGAGTCAGAGAATGCAAGTCCAGCCAGAAGGAATCCCGGGAATGCTATGCCAACTTCATAAAATCTATCAAAAAACCGTGCTCGGGGCTAGCATGTATGGTAGAAGTTGTTGATTGTCGAGATGAGAGCCAATGGAGCAGCTGCTTACAATCCCTATCTCAGAGGCTGAGTCGTCCAGAACAGTTCAACTCGGAACGCTACTGACCGCCCAGCGTCGCGATGAAATCTTGAACTTCCTCGGCGAGAACTCTGATATTTTCGCTTGGAAAGCTTCTGATATGCCTGGAATCTCCAGGACCGTAGCCGAGCACAGTTTGGACGTCAACCTGAGCTTCAGGCCTGTCCAGCAAAAGCGCAGGAACTTCACGACGGAGAGGAACACCATCATCAACGAGGAGGTTGACAAACTCCTAGCCAATGTGGTCATGGTTCCGAAGTCCAACGGAAAGTGGAGGATATGCATCGACAACTCCGAGCCGAGCTCCATGGATCCAACCGTGGTCTATTTAAGTGACAGGCATCTCCCGAGAGATCAAACAGATGCAAGATCGAGCTCTTGCTCGGCAGCACAAGACCAGACCCTAGTCTAGCGATTCAAATACCTAAACCTATGAGGCACAAAGACCAAGCCTTAGCTCGGTGCATCTAAGCCCGAGCTCCAGCTTGGCGCCACAGGTTCAGCTCGGCGCCACAGGACCAGACCCTAGTCTGGCGACTCAAAGACCTTAACCAATGAGGCACAAACACAGGGCTTTAGCTAGGCAACAACTAGACCGAGCTCGAGCAGGGCAACATGCCAGATCACACCTCGGCACCTGAAGGCCTTATGTCATCAAGCATGCAACCCCAGGCCCCACTCGGCACCTCAAAAGACCTTAACGCAAGGCATATCAAAAAATTGAGCCCTAGCTCGGCACCTCTAGGGCTAGTCCAAGGCTTAACGCCTCAAGGCCGCACCCAGACAGCTGCACTCGTCCTCCTCTTCCAAAAAGTTACTCATTTCGGTCCATGCCCGATGCGCAAGAAAATAAAGAAAGAAGCACAAGGATATCTTTTGAGTCAGTTCACTTCTTCACCAACATCGACCGAGCTGCAGGCCTGCACCAGAGTAGCATGGACAGGAACGCGCCGCTCATAGTCCCTCAGAGTGTAGCCTGGCATCTTACTCTGAATGAACAAGATGGCATCGACTGAGCCAACCTGAAACGAAGGAATGTTAATGTCATCCAACTGCATCTGATATGTCACACCCCGTTCACACTGAACCGGAGCGATGACCGAGTTAACACCGGTTAACCCAAACCTGCCAGGATCATCAGATACTGTATTCCACCACAGCATACGCACACTAACATAAGTTCATCAGATCAGCGGAAGACTAAGTTTTACCTGTGAATAAATCCCATATACTTGATACCCGAATTGTGATACAATAATTATATACATTTGGGCCCGAAGGCATGATATATACACAAAAAGAATATGATTCAAATACCAAGTATATACAGGAAATCATCAAAAACCATCAGAGTACACAGCTTGGCTCGGTTTCAAGGCTGGAGCTCAGCTCGGCATCAGGGGTTGTGCCCAGCTCGGCATCACATAGAAGAGCTCAGCTCGGCCTCGGAAGTGGAGCTCAGCACGGCCTCCAAGGTGGAGCTCAGCTCAACCTCAGAACTGCTGTCCCGCAACACAGCTCTCGCACAAGCAGTCAGCGCCGTGCTCTAACTCCTCAGGGGTCCACCAGTCCTCTTCAGGAAACTCGACTGTGGGACCCACCCCATGCTCCTCAGATGTATGACCTGCAAAATCATCTAAAAAGGGGGTGTACACGAGGGATGAGCTCACTAGCCCAGTAAGTAGAAAGATGGACCACACACAACAGTCCACACATCACAACACATCATATGCACTACATGTCATGCTATACATTTTAAATCACATCCACCTAAGCAACATTACTAAGTCTTTGGTTTTAGTGCTACTACAACCATAGTGCGCGTATACTCCGGGTACGAGCCGCGAACTCCCTCCCGCGATACGTCCATAGGGTTGTCGGAGAAGGCCCACCGTGAGTACTCGAAAAAGTAAAGACAATGCCGTCCACCGGCTCTCAACAGAAATGTAAATGACTGAAAATAAAGGTGCTGACTCCAGCAATTTAAAAGCAGTACGATTGACCCTCTTGAATGTACCACCGGGGTTGCCGACTGTCCTACATGACTCGCCGGGCGTAATGCCTAACCGCCACAGTGTCCGACAACCGCGACCCCTGCTTCCCCCCAAATGGTAACCCAACACCTTAACCCCTGTTGAGAAGGGTCGTAGCACGGGATGGTGAGAATCCTAATACCGCATGCTCCTATATGACAATAGTACGACTGCATAGTGCCTCCGTGTCCCATTCCACGGGCTACCAATGCATTCGTTTTCAAGCCGACTACGGCATATAGTCTATCAATGCATTATGCACCATGATGTCCACATTCAACATATAAACATCTCATTCAATTGGCATTTGAAAAGTAAACATAGCATATATGCACATCAATGTGTGGAATGACTAATCTATATAGCATATTCATGATGACATGACTAGATTAGATATAGTTATATGAATGCCAAACAAATGCCTTGAAACAAGGCCAAACGTCCTCTCTCCACTTACTTGTAGTGTACAAGGATTCCCGATCGGTACGGGTGAGATCCGGAGCGAATCGGGTAGGATTTGGTGAACCTAACATAATTGAGCGGGATTAGTACTTCACCATTTTAGAATAAAAAATAATGAAATCTGATGTCAAAATCGTGTTTAGAACGTCAAAATACGGTCACACGTCCGATTTGGGTTCGATCGGACATAAGGATCACCTTCGGGGCCACACGGGTGGGTCAGACAGGTGANTGTTTAGAACGTCGAAAGAAGGTCCCACGTCCGATTTGGGCTCAATCGGACCAAAGAATCACATTCTGGCCACTCGGGTGGGTCACTCAGGTGGGTTGTCCACCCACCGGTCCAACCCGCCGGTGGTTTGGGACCGGCGGGTAGGGACCCGCCGGTAGGACCCGCCGGTTTGGCCAGGGACCCCCTGGTCCCCTCAGGTGGGTGTCTCAGGTGGGTAGGGACCCACCGGTTGTACCCGCCGGTTTTGGCGGAAAAACCCCAGTTTCTTCTCATCTTCCTCCATTCCTTGGGGACCCAAATGGGGCTTTTCTCAACCCATTCCTCACACCTTTAAAGTCCTATAGGATGGTTCTACCTTAGATCTAAGTTAGATTTAAGTGAGGGGAACCATCTTACCTTCTTTGCTCAAGAATGACTTCAAACCCTCCAAATCACTTCCAACTCACAATGCTCCTTCTACCTTGTCAATATCTCTTCAAATCCTTCAAGATCAACACATAAATCATCTATTAAACCTTAGATTCATCATTTCAAAGGTGTTTACAAGATCTTAAGAAATCATACTCGAATCAAGGGTTTAAAGCGTGGATATGGTTAATGTTCATAAAACCCAGCTTTTCTTACCTCCAACTGTAGATCTCGAGTTGAAGATTACTCTTCCGGCACCGGAATGGCAAGATCGAGCTTCGGCGCCGCTGAAATCCTTCCTTTCTTCTTCTTCCTTTCTTCTTCCCTTTCTTTTTTCTCTCTCCTCTTTACTTTTCTCACCAAACGTACGAGGGTAATAAATGGAAAGAAAAGAAGTCATAAAGCTTTATATACTATTCCTACTTAAGTGAATAGTGATGGATGGGTCACTCAGGTGGGTGGGTGTACCCACCTGACATACCCATCCGAGAGTAAAAACTTGGGATTTTGACCGGGCTCGGACCTCAGCTCGGACCCTACCCCAAGCATACAATGTAGCATACGTATATAACCTTAAAATACGGATATAATACATGTTCTATCCGTACATAGCCTTATGGTAGGTGCACGTACACGATTTGGGCACTCCCGTCTCTTCTGGCACTGGCTCGGACTTGTCGGGCCAGCCGGTGTTTAAGGTCACCCGTGCCATCATAGCCCATAAGGAACCCGCTCTAACATCCTCTGGCTCGGTTCCTACATGGTTAAACAGGTTCAACCGCGAAATCAGACCGGGTTTAAGAAGCGGGATATTACATTACCCCCCCTTCTGAAAAATTTCGTCCTCGAAATTGCGTACCTGGTTGATCAAAAAGATAAGGGTATTTGGCTCGCATTTCTTCTTCTACCTCCCAAGATGCTTCTTCAAGTGAATGACCAGCCCATCGCACCTTTACATAGGAAATGGAGCGGTTGCGAAGGGTTTTCACCTTCCGGTCCAAAATTTCAGCTGGCTGTTCTGTGTAGGTCATATCGGCTTCTAGGTACCCTGGTTCCACGGGTAGTACATGAGATGGATCATGCACGTACTTCTTCAGCATGGATATATGGAATACATTGTGAACATTTCCAAGCGAAGGTGGCAGAGCAAGCATGTAGGCTACTGAGCCAACCCGGGACAAGATCTCAAATGGTCCCATGTATCTTGGGCTCAACTTCCCCTTTCTGTGAAACCTTTGCAAACCTTTAGTAGGAGAGATCTTGAGAAATACCTTTTCTCCTGGCTGAAATTCAATCTCCTTCCTGCGGGTGTCTGCATAGCTCTTTTGACGGGACTGAGCTGCTTTAATCCGTTCTCTAATAACGTCGACTTTGTCACAAGTCATCTGGATCATCTCCGGTCCTAACATTCGACGTTCACCTACTTCATCCCAATACAAAGGAGTTCTGCATTTTCTGCCATATAACGCTTCGTATGGAGCCATCCCAATTGTAGCTTGGTAACTATTATTATATGCAAACTCCATAAGAGGTATATATTCTTCCCAGCTGCCACTCATCTCTATTGCACATGCCCTGAGCATGTCTTCTAATATCTGTATGGTTCGCTCCGACTGACCGTCCGTCTGTGGATGGAAAGCTGTACTCAAATTTAGCTGCGATCCCAAGGCACGCTGTAAACTTTTCCAGAATCTGGAAGTGAACCTTGGGTCCCTATCTGAAACAATGCTCACTGGCACTCCATGTAAACGCACTATGTTGTCCATGTAAAGTTGTGCTAGCTTGGCCATGGAGAACTTGGTCTTGATAGGAATGAAGTGAGCAGTCTTGGTAAGCCGATCCACAATCACCCATATCGCATCCATTCCCTTAGGTGTACCTGGTAGTCCGGTGACGAAGTCCATTGTAATCCTTTCCCACTTCCATTCTGGTACTGGGAGTGGCTGAAGGGTACCATAAGGTCGATGCCTCTCAGCTTTCACCTTCTGACAGGTAAGACAAGTCGCCACGTACAAAGCTATGGTGACTTTCATGCTTGGCCACCAGTAACTCTGTTTGAGGTCTTTGTACATTTTGGTACTTCCTGGGTGAAGTGAGTACTCGGAGCTATGTGCTTCTTTCACTATCTTATCTTGTATATCCAAATCATCGGGTACGCACAATCTGTCTCGAAACATCAATGCCCCATCACTGGCTAAAGTAAACTCTGGGTCGTTCATTGTTTGGTCTTGAACCTTAACTCTAATCCGCTGCAATTCAGGATCCAAAGGTTGCTTCATTATCACCTCTTGCCTAATTGCCGGATGCACCTGTAGAGCCGATAAGGATGCCGTCAACCACTTAAGGTTTTCTGGTTGAGGTTCAAGCTCTAGGGTTGCCCCTTCATATAAGAGGGTTTCATCCATTAGCCTCGCTTCTTGCACAAGTAGTGAGCTGACTGCTAAGTATGAAAGCGACACAGTCTGTGTCTTTCGACTCAATGCATCCGCCACTACGTTAGCCTTGCCGGGATGATACTGAATGTCACAGTCATAATCCTTCATGAGTTCAAGCCATCTTCTCTGTCTCATATTCAAATCCTTCTGGGTGAAGAAGTATTTCAGGCTTTTGTGATCACTGTATATCTCACACTTCTCCCCATACAAATAGTGTCGCCAGATCTTAAGGGCAAAAATGACTGCAGCTAGTTCCAAGTCATGAGTAGGGTAGTTCTTCTCATATTCCTTTAGTTGTCGGGATGCATATGCTATTACCTTACCGCGTTGCATGAGAACACAACCCAATCCAACTTTGGAAGCATCGGTATAAACTGTCATCTCACCTGTGCCTTCAGGAATAGTCAGCACCGGGGCAGTCACCAACTTTGCTTTTAATTCCTGGAAGCTCTTCTCACATTCCTCTGCCCAGTCGAATTTCACACCCTTTTTCGTCAACTTGGTCATTGGTGCTGAGATCCGAGCAAAATTCTCGATGAAACGCCGGTAATATCTAGCCAAACCCAGGAAGCTTCTAATTTCAGTAACATTCTTGGGACTTTCCCATTCCACTACTGCTTTTACCTTAGCAGGATCTACTTCGATTCCAGCTTTAGACACTACGTGCCCCAGGAATCCAACTTGTTCAAGCCAGAATTCACACTTACTGTACTTGGCAAACAACTGTTGATCTCTCAACCTCTGTAACACCATTCTCAAGTGTTGAGTGTGCTCCTCTTCGGTCTTGGAGTAGATCAAGATATCGTCAATAAAAACAATTACCCATTTGTCGAGCACATCCTGGAATACTCGATTCATTAGATCCATAAATGCTGCCGGCGCATTGGTTAACCCGAAGGACAACACTAGGAACTCATAATGGCCGTATCGAGTCCTAAATGCTGTTTTGGGTATATCACTACTCTTTATCTTGAGCTGATAATAGCCGGACCGAAGGTCTATCTTTGAAAATACTCTGGCTCCCTGCAACTGATCAAATAAATCATCAATGCGTGGCAGTGGGTACCGGTTCTTAATGGTTAGCTTATTCAACTCCCGGTAATCTATGCACATACGCAGACTACCATCCTTCTTCTTGACAAACAACACCGGGGCACCCCAAGGTGAAACACTTGGGCGAATAAACCCCTTCTCCAATAATTCCTGCAATTGCATCTGCAACTCTTTCAATTCAGCTGGTGCCATCCTGTATGGAGCCTTAGATACTGGAGCTGCTCCAGGAGTCAAGTCTATGGCAAACTCCAACTCTCTGTCAGGTGGTAAATGCATCAGATCATCTGGGAAAACATCGGGAAACTCTTTAACCACCTTTACTTCTTCTAGAGGTGTAACTCTTGCATCAACATCGAGTACCGAGGCTATGTAACCCTGACATCCACTTTCTAGTAACTTCACCGCTTGAAGAGCGGAGACCAGAACCTTCCTCACTCTTTTCATGGTATCTGCTCGGTATACCCACTCTTTCCCTTCGTCATCTGTTACCTTAATCAGCCTTTCCGCACAGATCACATTAGCTCGGTGAGCCGACAGCCAATCCATACCCAATATAGCATCAAAATTCTGCATATTGAACTTAATGAGTTGCGCATCAAAGTTCTTCCCACTAATCTCCACCGGGCACGGTCCATACACTTCCTTCAGCTGTGCAATCTTACCAGTAGGCATACTAACAATCATTCCCTGGTCTAGGATCCTGGGTGACATCCCAAGCTTCCCTACAAATCTCTTAGATGCGAATGAATGAGTAGCTCCTGAATCAAATAAAACATAGGCTGGTATGCCCGATATGGGTATGATACCTAATATAACGGTGTATATTAATTTCAGCAGGTCATCAACATTAATCATAATGAACTTCTTAATTTAAAATGTACCTGCTACAACTTCTGTACTAGCCTCAGCTTCCTCGGCTGATAGGGCATACATCCTTCCCTGCGGTTGATTGCCTCGAGGTAAGGGAGGTCGGTAAGCAGTGGGCTGACTGGAGGGCAAGGCTGGTCGGGACCGACAGTCTTTCGCATAATGCCCATAAGAATGGCAGTTGAAGCAACGAATCTGAGACGTCGGAACTGGAGCGGGGCCCCTCTGCACTTGACCCGATGCAGATGAAGGTCGAGGTGGCCTTGAAGCTGTAGGTGCCACACTAGTGTTCGGGCGAAAGGAAGTAGAACCCGAACCACCAACTGGCCTAGAAGGGTAGCCAGATGGCCTATAGGGCTGCCTATACATAGGCCCAGAACTGTATGATCCACGGTATGCTTTGGAGGAATTTCCCACATCTGGGAATGGATTTGATCTCTTCCACAGTCCAGGAGTGAGGGACTGCTCACCCTTTTGCTTATCTTCCATCGTTTTGGCCTTCTGTACAATCTGGCCATATTCGGTTAAATCCAAGACTTCCAGCACAGACCCAATAGACGCTTTTAGGCCCTTTAGGAACCTTGCTGCCTTCTCTTCAGCTGTTCGCATATGCCTTGGGGCAAAATGGAATAAACTTTCAAACTGTTGCTGATACTCAAGGACAGTCTTACCTCCTTGAGTTAAGGCCATGAACTCCGTCTCTTTCCGATCTCTGAAACTGCGCGGATAGTGGTTGTCCAAGAACAATTCCTTAAACTGCTCCCAAGTAGGTTCTGGATGAGCAGCCATTAATATAGGCTTGGAAGCTTGCCACCAAGAATTTGCCTCTTTCTTGAGTTGTAACCCAGCACAAATGAGCTTCTGGGCATCTGTGCACTCAAGCACCTCAAATATCTTCTCCAATTCTTGGATCCATTGATCCGGTTCTAGAGGATCACTCCCCACCTTAGAGAATACCGGTGGTAAGTTCCTCTTGAACGACTCCACTACCCTTGACGTATTACTCGTCGCCGGGAAGTTAGGAGCATAGGCAGGATAGTAGGAGTATGGAGGAGGCATCCCATGCTGAGGAATACCGAATGGTGGGATTGGAGGTGTACCCACCACTTGTGGTCCTGTTCCCGACCCTACAGGTGGGTCCTGCGGAGTGAGTACCCGGGGAGGTTGACCCGGTTGAGAGAAATCCAACTGTTGCTGGATGGCAGTCATAAATGCTTGCTGTTGTTGAAGCATTTGCTGTTGGAAAGCTTGTTGAGACTGCTGAATTATTGTAGCAACATCGCCCGGTGTGATAACCGGTGGAGGGTCCGGGAGTGCAGTCATAGGTGGGTCCCCATGTGCCCCACCCTGACCATGGGTCTCTGCAGGTAGTGGAGGTGAGGTATGCCCCACAGAACGGGCCCCTCTGGAATTTCGTGGTCGACCGACCCGACGAGGACCCCGCAAGGTACCTCGGGCATTACTACCGGATCTAGTACGTACCATCGTATCCTTGTACCTGGAACATATCACACACCACATTGGTTAAACACCATAGACTGATTTTGGCACACAACCATATGCCATTAGGTGAGGTGTTGTAGTGTATGATAGCCTGTAAATTAATCATAGCTCAATTCCAAGATACAGGCAAAGTTCACAACATACATGCTAATGGTCCCACTTGATCATAGCCCATTGATCATAGGACTAATTTCCACCATAAAACCAATGAAATCACATTAGGAGAAGAGAATGGAAAAGACAAAAGAAGGAAAATTTTCAAAGTGTTAAAAATTTTCCCCCCTGTCCAAACCGGTGGGATGAACCGGCGGGTAGGGACCCGCCGGTTTGACCCGCCGGTCCCAGCACCCCAAACCGGCGGGTGTCACCGGCGGGTAGGGACCCGCCGGTCTGGACCCGCCGGTCTTGGCCGATAAAGCGAAAACAGGGCCTTTTGTTTTATTTCCTTCACTCTCTTCTCTCTCTTTTTCCTTCCTTTTTCTCTTGGACGATTTTGGGAGTCTACTCGGCGCTCCAACTCACGATTCCGCTCATCCGCACGGCGCTTTAGTGAAGAGTTAACTCGTCTTCATCCAAGTAAGTTCCTCTTCTTCTCCTTTTCCCAGAATTTCAAATTGGGTGAGATGCTTGATCTGGATTTACTTTCTAGGCTTTCATTCTCTATTTCCCACCATAGAAAAGTATTGTCATGTGTTCGTGATGATTCTACTGTGCTCATTTGTAGTTTATGGGATTCATCACTCTTTATTTGGAGAAAAAACCCAAATTGATGCCCTAGGTTCCCAAATTTGGGGTTTCTTCAATCCTTACTGTTTTGTTCAAATTGACGACTCCTTTGTAATGCATTCCGCTTGTTTTACGCTAGACATGAGTTAGATTTCATTGAATCATCCATTATGCTTGAAATCCTCATGCATTTTCATGAAAATCCCTATTTTGACATTGGTTTCCTTGATTTTCATCCATACTTGTACTCATGGAATTCCATAGTCCATTTGGGGCATATTCTTGCAATTCCATCATCCCATTACTATGGCATTTCATTCTAGACCTAGGGTTTCAAGCTTTCACTCCATTCTACTCCAATTTGCGCAATGGACTTGAATTTCCCCATTTCATTCATGCCTATTGCTTTTGCTGTCCTTTGCTGTCATTTTACTGTTTTGGCACGTTTCCATGCGTTGCCATCACCATATTTCATGTTATAAGTTTTCTATCCTTCCTAGATCGTTGCCGTTCCCCTTTTTGCAGAAATTGGGTTTTGGATTTCCCCTTCTTTAATGCTGCTGTCTTTTCTTACTGTACTAACCCAATTTTCTTTACTTATTGTCAGGATGTCTTCACGCACCGGCAGAGGACCATCTTCCTCTGGTGTTCGACGCAAGACCACCGCTTCTAAGCGGAAAAGTGCGGAGACCAGCACTTCAGCTCATCGCACAGGGAGACCTGCACCTGCTCAGTCTGACCCTTCAGACTACGATGAGGAGCACTTCATTAGTGCCGAGGCCGCAGCCAAATGGCCTATCTTCCTGAAGGGGCCAGTGTTGATGGAAAAGACCGTGGTAGTCGAGGACTTCCACAAGGCCCAGCTTCAGGAGAGGTTCTCAGTATTGGGCTGGGACACTATTCTTCAGGTGGACCGACCGTGCTACGATCAGCTCGTCCGTCGGTTTTATTGCAACCTCGAGGTGTCATATCAGTACGGAGAACTCACTGTCAGCAGCCTGGTGAGGGGAGTGGATATCCAGCTGACGGTAGACACCCTGGCCAGCATTCTGGGCATATCGGCGGCGGGACACCGATACTACAGTCCCCCCAGGAGTAGGCCTCAGGGACCGTTCATGAGCATGGAGACACCGGACTTCATCTACGAGACCATCTGCGGCAGCAGCAGTCGCCCGGAGTCCGAGACATCTTTCTTCCCTGAGGTCCGTCTCTTTGCCCGGTTGATCCAGTTCAACCTGCTCCCCAGAGGAGGTCATCGGAACCAGGTAGGTTTCATGACGGCTTTCATTGCCTTTTGTATTTTTACGGCAGCAGAGGGAGGCAGGGAGCACTTGTGCCTCCCCTATATCATCCTCAGAGCGATGGAGCACCATGCTTCCCACCCAGAGGACGGAGGATTCCCCTACGGCAGGATCCTCACCAGGATCTTCGAGTTCTTCAGGGTGGATCTGAGCGGAGAGGAGGGGAAGACTCTGGCCGATAGGTTCGATCGGAGCAACCTCTTGAAGATGGGTCTCCACACCCTCATGGATTCACCTCCGAGATCGGGAGCTCGGAGAGGTAGGGGTAGGAGGGCTGCCCCTGTAGAGGATGTCCTCATGGAGGAGGAGTCCAGTGAGGAGGACGAGGACTACGTTCCTCAGGACGAGGAGGCAGATTTGATGGGTGGCAGTATCCCTGAGGAGGTGCCTCAGGAGTCGAGAGGTACGGGCCCTAGTTCTTCCAGAGCTGCAACCCCACCATATGGAGCCCCACCACCTAGGAGTGGTGACTACGACTATGAGGACAGGACAGCCTCCATGCGGGCATTGCAGGATGGCCAGGTCCAGATACTGAGGCGGCTGGACGAGATTGCCTCCCGGCAGATCACCTTGGAGGATTCCTTCCGTAGGCTGGGTCAGGACTTGGACACCAGGGCCACCGCCATCTCAGCAGATTATGGCCGGCTTAGGAGGGAGGTACAGGTGGTGAACGCGAGGTTCGATTATTACGATCACCGCTTCGATGTTAACTCCAGGCCTCCAGCGAACGTGGTGATCATCGACGACGATGACGACGCCCAGTGAGGCTTAGCTTGCCCACCCAGCTATTTATCCATTTTTCTCTTTTGTAGACCTTGTAGATTTATTTCTTCTCATTCCTTGTAATTGCGATGTAACTTGAATTTCATTTATGGAATGAAATATCTTTGGATAGTGGACTGTTATGGTGTTTTCATATGTGGAGTACCTGTGTGGTTTTGTGGTGATGTGACTTTTCTATTTGTGCTCTTCGTTATATTATTATCTGTTGTTTATCAGGTTTTGTGTAAAATTTTTGGAAATCCCACTTTACGCCGTTATGCTGCCGAAATTTCATCGAAATAGTACTTTATAGGTTATAGTACCAACCTAATTACCTTTTATCTACACTCACGCATGCCATGAATGCAACTTATAATATAACTCCATTTTATACTTTCTTTCTTTGACTTTTAATCTTTAAAGCTTTTATATTTGCCCAACCCCATTTTCCTATTATAGAATCTACGGGATTCTAATGGTATGCTGTGAGTGGAGCAGAACATCACGCTCTGATACCACCGTTTGTCACACCCCGTTCACCCTGAACCGGAGCGGTGACCGAGTTAACACCGGTTAACCCAAACCTGCCAGGATCATCAGATACTGTATTCCACCACAGCATACATACACTAACATCAATTCATCAGATCAGCGGAAGACTAAGTTTTACCTGTAAATAATTTTCATATACTCGATACCCAAATGATAATACCATAATTATATACATTTGGGCCCGAAGGCATGATAGATACACAAAAAGAATGAAGTTCAAATATCAAGTATATATACATGAATTTATCAAAATCATCAGAGTACACAGCTCGGCTCGATCTCAAGGCTGGAGCTCAGCTCGGCCTCAGAACTGCTGTCCTGCAGCACAGCCCTCACACGCACAGCCTACGTCGTGCTCAAACTCATCAGGGGTCCACCAGTCCTCATCAGGAAACTCGACTGCGGGACCCACCCCAAGCTCCTCAGATGCATGACCTGTAAAATCATCTAAAAAGGGGTGTACACGTGGAATGAGCGCACTAGCTCAGTAAGTAGAGAGGTGGACCACACACAACAGTCCACACAACACAACACATCATATGCACTACATGCCATGCAAATCATTTTAATCACATACACCTAATCAACATTACTAAGTCTTTGGTTTTAGTGCTACTACAACCACAGTGCGCGTATACTCCGGGTACGAGCCGCGAACTCCCTCCCGCGATACGCCCATAGGGCTGTTGGAGAAGGCCCACCGTGAGTACTCGGAAAAATAAAGACAATGCCGTCCACCGGCTCTCAACAGAAATGTAAATAAATTAAATGACAGTGCTGACTCCAGCAATTTAAAAGCAGTACGATTGGCCCTCTTGAAATACCACCGGGGTTGCCGACTGTCCTACATGACTCGCCGGGCGTAATGCCTAACCGCCACAGTGTCCGACAACCGCGACCCCTGCTTCCCCCCAAATGGCAACCCAACACCTTAACCCCTGTTGGGAAGGGTCGTAGCACGGGATGGTGAGAATCCTAATACCGCATGCTCCTATATGATAGTACGACTGCATAGTGCCTCCGTGTCCCATACCACGGGCCACCAATGCATTCGTTTCCAAGCCGACCACGGCATCTAGTCTATCAATGCATTATGCAACATGATGTACACATTCGACATATAACATCCCATTCAATTTGCATTTGAAAAGTAACATAGCATAAATGCACATCAATGTGTGAAATGACTAATCTATATAGCATATTCATGATGACATGACTAAATTAGATATAGTTATATGAATGCCAAACAAATGCCTTGAAATAGGCCAAACGTCCTCTCTCCACTTACCTGTAGCGTACAAGGATTCCCGCTCGGTACGGGTGAGATCCGGAGCGAATCGGGTAGGCTTTGGTGAACCTAACAAAATTGAGAGGGGTTAGTACTTCACCATTTTAGAATCAAAATTAATGAAATCCGACGTCAAAATCGTGTTTAGAACGTCGAAAGAAGGTCCCACGTCCTATTTGGGCTCGATCGGACCCAAAAATCACATTCTGGCCACTCAGGTGGGTCACTCAGGTGGGTTGTCTACCCACCGGTCCTACCCGCCGGTTTTGGACCGGCGGGTATGGACCCGCCGGTAGGACCCGCCGGTCCTACCCGCCGGTTTGGCCAGAACCCCCCTGGTCCTCTCAGGTGGGTGACTCAGGCGGGTAGGGACCCGCCGGTTGCACCCGCCGGTTTTGGCGAAAAAACCCCAGTTTCTTCTCAACTTCCTCCATTCCTTGGGGACCCAAATAGGGCTTTTCTCAACCCATTCTTCACACCTTTAGAGTCCTATAGGATGGTTCTAGCTTAGATTTAAGTTAGATTCAAGTGAGGGGAACCATCTTACCTTCTTTGCTCAAGAATGACTTCAAACCCTCCAAATCACTTCCAACTCACAATGCTCCTTCTACCTTGTCAATATCTCTTCAAATCCTTCAAGATCAACACATAAATCATCTATTAAACCTTAGATCCATCATTCCAAGAGGGTGTCTACAAGATCTTAAGAAATCATACTCGAATCAAGGGTTTAAAGCGTGGGTATGGTGAATGTTCATAAAACCCAACTTTTCTTACCTCCAACTGTAGATCTCGAGTTGAAGATTACTCTCCCGGCACCGGAATGGCAAGATCGAGCTTCGGCGCCACTGAAATCCTTCCTTTCTTCCTCTTCCTTTCTTCTTCCCTTTCTTTTTCTCTCTCCTCTTTACTTTTCTCACCAAACGTACGAGGGTAATAAATGGAAAGAAAAGAAATCATAAAGCTTTATATACTATTCCTACTTAAGTGAATAGTGTTGGATGGGTCACTCAGGTGGGTGGGTGTACCCACCTGACATACCCATCCGAGAGTCAAAACTTGGGATTTTGACCGGGCTCGGACCTCGGCTCAAACCCCACCCCAGGCATACATTGTAGCCTACATATATATCTTAAAATACAGATATAATACCTGTTTTATCCGTACATAGCCTTATGGTAGGTGCACGTACACGGTTTGGGTACTCCCGTCTCTTCTGGCACTGGCTCGGACTTGTCGGGCCAGCCGGTGTTTAAGGTCACCCTTGCCATCATAGCCCATAGGGAACCCGCTCTAACATCCTCTGGCTCGGTTCCTGCATGGTTAAACCGGTTCAATCGCGAAATCAGACCGGGTTTAAGAAGCGGGATATTACAATTACCCCCTTTCTGAGTCTTACTATGATACGTCTTCCTACCTTTGTGGGGAATATTCCCTATTCAGGTATCTCCTCCTCCTTACATAGTTAGAGTCCTTCGCGCACCTCTCTTCATTGAGGGGGACTCAAGCCTCCCCCTTCTTCTTTTCTCTGGAGTCTTGGTCATGGTGGATATCCCTCGGCTGGGTGCTACATGTCCCTACCTGGGATGCCACGTGCCTTATTCTCACCGGGTGACTAATTTGAGCATATCACTTGACAATGCAAAAGTAAAACAAAAGGAAGTGGAATGCCTAATAAGATAGGCCATACTATGTTAATGGAGTTCGATCCAATCAGATTGGATTGTATTGGTTTTGAGATCGGTTTTGATAGATACTGATTTGATTGGTTTGGATCGGATTGACTTGAACAAGTTTTATTCTTAATTATTTAACTCATATTTGAACCCTACCCAAGGGTTTATTTTTATAATGCAATTTTAGGTTTGGTTTGTGTAACCCTACCTAAAATTAGGTTTTTGCCCTTAATGATTAAGGTCAAAGGGAGGGTAATTTCTCAGATGAATTACTTGAAATTGTTGATATGAAGATGCATATTTATGTTTTTTGCTTTACATTGTTGGATATATTGGCATGACTCGAACATGCGACCTTCACGTTTAGTCAGATATATTATTTCCTTGAAATGTGTTTTAGCATAAATATGTGTATGTATTGGCAAACCATCATACCCTCCCATGGCGGTTTTTGACTTGAGACTCACTCCACTTGTTGGGATACATGATCGATCTCCACCCATTGACCCATGGTTGTTTTTTTTTTTTGGATTGGAGATCATGACTGATATTTAATTTAAGTGGGCATGTTCATATATGTATGTTAGAGGTAGTCTTCATGCATGATGTAAAGTGCAGCGCTCCCTACTCAGTAGATTGATGTAGTAGGTTTTTTAAAGGATGTAATTTTTGTTTGGATAATGTAATTAATTTTTGAGAAGCCTTGTAAAGGAAAAGCACCTCGCACTGCATATCATACACTACACTACCTCGACATGCCACTTTAAGTACCAATGGGGCTCCTATGTGGGACCCATGCACAACCATTTGTATGGTGCAATTTTGTGGATTGGAGATACCTATTTCTCCTTATATTTGTTCGAAATCGATTAAAATTATGTCCCTGACCCACACATGTGAGATTTGATTACGAGCTTAGCAAATTTTTTGTCTCACCATGTATAGTAAGGAACTATTAATTTTAATTAGGGTTTTTGGAATAAATTCTACCTTACACATTCTTGTTTATACTGATATGACCACTAATGATGTTGTTGCGGACCTCACTAAGGGTGACAAATTGAATGGACCCAACTATAACATGTGGCATCGAAAGATTCAATATTTGCTCAATGAGCAAAACTATCTTAAGTATTTAACCAATGTTGTGGACAAACCCGCTTAGGGTACTACCGCTCAGCACCGTCATAATATAGAAGCCTATAATTAGTGGGTGAATAAAGATCACAGTACGGGCTTTATTATGTTAAGCGCTATGCATGATGTTGGTGATTATGAGAAACACACCACAGTCCACAGCTAAGACCATGTGGGACAAGCTGAACATTGACTTCGGAGGTACATCTACTACAAGGTTAAGGGGTATAACCTTGAAGTTTAAGATGTATAAGATGGATCCTAAGCACACTATGCCTGAACACCTTAGGGTGGTCAAGGACATAATTCGGAACCTGAAAGATGTTGGGACCACTTTTACTGATGAATAGCAGGTTCAAACTGTTATTAGGACACTGCCCGATTCTTGGAGCCCCATGAAGCTCGTTCTCACACACAATGACAGCATTAGAAATTTTGTTGATGTTGCACAACATGTGGAACTTGAGGCGCAGCGCTAAGAGGTGAACCGTGTAACTGCTTTAGTCGCCTAGGGAGGCAAGCACAACTATAAGAGCAAAAGACAGAGAAACCCAAGAAATCAAGGTATAGCTTAGAACCAGGCGCCAAAAGAAGGAAAGCCCGCCAAGCGCAAAAGAGGGAAGCATGGTAGAAAGAAAGGTTTATCTAATGTCAAATGCTACAACTGCCAGAAGATGTGGCACTTCGCTCGTGATTGCATTAAGCCGAAGAAAATACCATTTCTATCCCTCTCTCTATACATTTGTTTGCACCCATGTTTTGGTTGCCTATACACAGTTTGATTGGATTGTGGATACAGGAGCAACAAAACATATAGCATGACATCGAGGGGTTTTTGTAGTAGATTATTGCAGAATTTCGGTTGGATCCCAGAATGTGTTCATAGGAACGGCACTAGTGAGGCAGTTCGAGGAGTTGGTACTTATCAGCTCAAGATGCTTACTGGATGCAACTTGCTTCTTCACGACATTCTTTATGCACTGGATATTCAGCATAATCTACTTTTAATTTCTGTATTATTACCTTTAGCATATTCATTCCATATTGACGGTTGCACTTTAGAGTTTTATTTGAGTGGTATTTTTGTTGGATGTGGATCCTTAATTGATGGATTTTTTAAATTATATTTAATTGATTTTGCTTCATCTATTTCTTATGTAGTTGATACATATGATAATTTCAAATTTATTACATGACATGCTAGATTGGGACACATAGGGCGTGACAGGATGGCTAGGTTATCTAGAGAAGGCCTTTTAGGCTCACTCGCTAAAGTTAACCTCCCTATATGTGAGCATTTTCTAGTAGGAAAGGCTCATCGAAAGCCTTTTGGAAAGGCAGTCTGAGCTACCCAGCCTCTAGAACTTGTCCACTCAGATATTTATGGACCTATGAATGTAAAGGCATTCCATGATGCTTCTTATTTTCTCACATTTATTGATGATTATTCATAATACGATTATATATATCTAATCGCTCACTGCTACGAGGCATTATATTGCTTTAAACGCTTCGAATGGAAGAGGTTGAGAACCAGTCAAGTAAAAGCTTAAAAACTCTGCGCACTAACCGGGGATGCGAGTATCTATCTGACTAGTTTAAAAAATTATGTAAGGAAAAGGGGATTCGCAGGAAATTATCCATTTCTAGCACTTTACAGTAAAATGGCATAGTAGAAGGAGAAATAGGACACTCTTAGATATGGTTAGGTCGATGATGGCGCAAGCCAACCTCCCGATATTTTTCTGGGGGGATGTCCTTCTGACTGCTGCCTACATCCTTAACCGAGTGGCTTCACAGCTAGTTCCTTTGACCCCTATGAGTTATGGAAGTGCGCAAAGCCAAATTTATGGCATATGCAACCATGGGGATCAGCGGGTTATGTTCATAGCACCTCCCATAAGATTGGGAAGCTTAGCCCTAGAGCTAAGAAACACATCTTTAAAAGATATTCCAATAGCTCGAAGGGTTATGTTATGTGCCGTGAACACCTTGACGGAGGAATGACCAAGATAGAGTCACGTGATATCGACTTTATTGACACAGATTTTTCTCGTATTGGTGACGCCAGCAGGGATCTCGACCTCTTTGAGATAGAGGACGTGGAAAGCGTCTCACCTATTCTTGGCGAGGGTGGGGAATTAACTTATCCTGTAATTGCTAGAGAAAGTGAGACTGATCATCAGCCCAGTGGGAGTGTGCCAACCAGTGGGAGTGTACCACTAAACGATCATCAAGATTCCCTCACGCGTAGGAGCACTCGTGGGCATATTCCTCATCGTCGTTTTGAGATTGAAGTAGAAGCACCTGCTAAGGACAAGTGGCAAGCTGCTATGGAGGATGAACTGAGTTCTATGAGTAACAACTAGGTATGTGAGTTAGTTAATCTACCTCCTGGGCATAAGACCATTGGAAACAAATGGATTTTAAATGTCACACGCAAGATGGATGGTTCAATTGACAAGTATAAGGCACGCCTTGAGGCGAAGGGCTATACTCAAAAGGTGGGTGTAGACTATGATGAGACTTTCTCCCCAATGGTGAGACTTGCCTCAATTCGTCTCATTCTAGCCATTGTCTCAAAATTGAATTCGGAACTCTTTTAGATGGATGTTAAAACTACATTTCTCAATGGAGAACTAGACAAGGAGATCTTTATGGATCAACCAGTGGTTTTGAGGCCAAAGGACATGAGCATAAAGTCTGTCATCTCTAACGTTCTATATATAGCCTTAAACAATCGTGTAGGTAGTGATACTTTAGATTTTATCATGCCATTACCTCTATTGGTTTTGAAATAATTGAAGAGGACCACTGTGTGTATGTGAAACAATTCAAGGGAAGTTTCATTATTCTATCCTAATAAGTTGACAACATTTTATTGGTTGGGAATGACATGGAGATGATTGTTGCCACTAAAGAGTGGTTATCCTCTACTTTTAAGATGAAGGACATGAGTGAAGCCAACTTTGTGTTAGGCATCAAGATCATTAGAGATCACTCTAAGAGTATTCTTAGTTTGTCTCAAGAGACTTATATATAGAAGATCCTTGAATGATTCCACATGGATAAGTCTAAACCCATTGACACTCCCATGGACAAGGCCTGTGCTTTGAGTCTTGACCAATGCCCTAAGAGTGATGAAGAGGAGAATCAAATGTCCGAAAGTAAACTATGTAGCAGTGATAGGCAGTTTGATATACACAATGATGTGCATGCATCCAGATATATGCTTCGCAGTTGGTATGGTTAGTCATTACCAGAGTAATCCAAGACCACACCATTAGTAAGCAATAAAAAAAATCTTTCGATACCTTTGTGGGACCACTGATCTCACCCTCACCTAAGTGGTTAGGATTTGAGATTGAGAGGCTATAGTGATGCCGACTGAGCTAGTGACGGAGATGAGTGCAAATCTACTTTGGGATATGCATTTATCCTAGGAGGTGGGGTTGTATCTTGGAGTAGCAAGAAGTAAACTTGCATCACCTTATCCATGATGGAGTATGAGTACATTGCGTGCTCGGTGGCCGTTCGGGAGGCCGTTTGGCTGAGGAGGTTCCTATAATGCCTTAGTGTTACCAGTCATATAGGAGATCCGACGCTTGTACACTGTGATAGTATGGCAGCTTTGGCATTCGCTAAGGACCCTAAGTTTCATGGGAAGGCCAAACACAGACATCAATTGTCACTACATTCGAGAAATGGTTAAGCAAGGAAAAGTTATCTTAAAGCATATCTCCATGAGTAGCATGGTGGCTGATCCATTAACTAAGTCTATTCCTCGAGATATTTTCCTTACTCATGTTAGGAATCTAGGACTTAGACGTGGATGATTTGTATTTTGAGTTTTGACATTTCCTTTAGATATTATTATTATCACTATTTGATTTCTATATGAGACATAATTCTTTAGGGTGATTTACGAGTGTACACATTTTATTTTGTAACCAAGCTTGAACTGACCCAATCGCACGGGTGATTCACCTTGACACTTGGAAACAACAAGTAGGATGAGCCAAATTCACATTGGCGCTTGAAGATAGTGAGCGAGATGAACAGACAGGTTTTTAGCTAAGTGGCACCTTAGTTAGAGCTAAGATGATACCTTCTATGGTCGAACACAGAGATCCCACGTCTCAGTGTAGCCTACTTATAGCCGAGTGTGAGAACTCAAGTAGGTGCCATGGGGGCAACTGGGCTGATTTACTCAGGTTAGGCGCTTGAAAGTGTGACTGAACCCAGACTCGTATGGTTTTTTTATTATTTTATGAGTGACATACCCACCTTAGTGGGAGTTGCACCATAGCATACATTTCATACTGTATATGCTTTATTACGACTGTTTGTGAGAGTGACTGAATGGATCCCTTCTTTGTCACTGTGTGAGCCACTTGGATCAAAATGAGTTGATCCTATGGATACCCTTTGCTTGAGACCATGTCATAAAGAGGATGCTCAATGATGCTATCCTTAGAATCATGGATGATGCGGTCCAGTGGGACACGATTGGGAATAGTTGGATTGATATGTGGCTTAGGGAAAACTACTTGAAATTGCACCTTTGTTTTGTGGCTTCTTACGTGGGCGACTTGTCATATATGTTTCGACGTAGTCATAAGCACATTGCATGTTTTAAGGTCAGCACTGCTCATCATGAGAGATCGAGAGTGCTAGATTTGGTGTAATTGGATTGTTTAGGTTACCCTAGATTATTTGTGAGTGATGTGCTATGTTGGTTAGATGGAAGCTTTAATAGCACTCCTACATTCGTACTATCTTGTTAGGTCACACGCTCCATTTCTTGTATGATGAGACACTTATGGTAGAGAGAATTATAGAATGGACAATTGAGTATGTCCGCCCTGCGTTGGCTAGTGGGAGATATTAATTAATATGGGTCGGACTGGGTTCCGACCCAGTTCTTTCGTGGGTCGCCCACTTAGGGTAATCATAGACCCACTAGGATTGGGAACCCTAGCTAACAAATTCTCTTTAAATAAGAGGGTTTTGACCACAAAGCTAATTAGGATTTTTAACCTAATCTCTAAAGCTCTCTCACCCTATTCTCTTCTATCTCTCCCAATTGAGAATGTGTGTCTCTAAGGATCTCCATTGCAATCCTTGGATTTGGAGGGTGAATTATTACCTAGCGAGATCACTGCAACCTTTTATTTGTCGCCATTCGTGCGGATCAACGTGTGGTGCAACCCAATCCATTCCGCTGTGAGAAAAGTTATACTGAGGAAATCCTCGATACCTGTTTACTTTCCGTTTAACAGATACGAAGAGCTCAACTTAATTGGTGAGAATAGGTCATGTGCCTTGGATAATATGAAGAAATATCAAGAAAGAATGGCAAGGGCCTTCAACAAGAAAGTGTTACTTCCTCAAATGGAAGTTGGTGACCTAGTAGTCCTCAAAGAGTAAATAGCTACTATTCATGATCCAAAAGGAAAGTTCCAATCAAATTGGTCTAGACTATATTGTGGGTAGTAGCAGGGGTTTCACAGACTTCTCCTTATGAAAAGAGAGATATGAGTCCAATGGTCTCAATGGATTGGGAGTCTCCCCATAGATTAGGGTCTAGAACCCATAACTAAAAATAAAATAAATGACTCCATTTGAACTACCTAACCACTGGTTAAGGTACGTGTTAGGTTACAAAGGTGGCACATGAATGAGAATGGCACAAAGAAAAGAATAGAATATATAATGAATGGGCCAGCTAAGTCTGATCATATATACGCAGTACACACATTTTAAAGAAAATAGGGCCAAAATACAAGTGAAATGGAAAAGGGATCTAAATCCACGTACTCATATACAACTGCTCTGCATGGTCGGTGTACTACATGTAAAGATTTTATAAGAATTGGAAAGTGAATCTATGGAGCTCGAATTCAACGCTTGCTATGAGGCCTGCGCTGTCACACCCCGTTCTCACAGAACCGGGTCAGTGACCGGGTTAACACTGGTTAACCCAAACTTGCCAGGATCATCAGATACTGTATTCCACCACAGCATACACACAACTAACATAAGCTCATCAGATCAGTGGAAGACTAAGTTTTACCTGTGAATAATCCCATAATACTTGATACCCGAATTGTGATACAATAATTATATACATGTGGGCCCAAAGGTATGATATTTACACAATAAAAGTACAATTCATATATCAAGTATGTAAAGGAAATCATCAAAATAATCAAAGTACACAGCTCGGCTCGGCAACAAAGGCTAGAGCTCAGCTCGGCATCAAGGTTTGAGCCCAGCTCGGCATCACATAGTAGAGCTCAGCTCGGCCTTCGAAGTGGAGCTCAGCACAGCCTCAGAACTGCGGTCCCGCAGCACAACTCTCACACGAGCAATCAGTACCGTGCTCTAACTCCTCAGGGGTCCACCGTGAGTACTCCGAAAAGTAAAGACAATGCCGTCCACTGGCTCTCAACAAAAATGTAAATGACTGAAAATAAAGGTGCTGACTCCAGCAATTTAAAAGCAGTACGATTGGCCCTCTTGAATGTACCACGGGGTTGCCGACTGTCCTATTGACCCGCCGGGCGTTATGTCTAACCGCCACAGTGACTCGACAACCGCGACCACTGCTTCCCCCCAAATTATAACCCAACACCTCAACCCCTATTAGGAAGGGTCGTAGCACGGGATGGTGAAAATCCTAATACCGCATGCTCCTATATGACAATAGTACGATTGTATAGTGCCACCGTGTCCCATACCATGGGCCACCAATGCACTCGTTTCCAAGCCAACTACGGCATCTAGTCTATCAATGCATTATGCACCATGATGTCCACATTCAACATATAATCATCTCATTCAATTGGCATTTAGAAAGTAAACATAGCACACATGCATAACAATGTGCGGAATGACTAATCTACATAGCATATTCATGATGGCATGACTAGAATAGATATAATTAAATGAATTCCAAACAATGCCTTGAAACAAGGCCAAACGTCCTCTCCCCACTTACCTGTAGAGTACAAGGATTCCCGTTCGGTACGGGTGAGATCCGGTGGGAAACGGGTAGGATTTGGTGAACCTAACATAATTTAGCGAGGTTACTACTTCACCATTTGGAGTCAAAATTAACGAGATTCGATGACAAAATCATGTTTAGAAGGTTAAAAGAAGGTCACACGTCCGATTTGGGTCCAATCGGACATAAGGATCACCTTCGAAGCCACACAGGTGGGTCAGACAGGTGGGCTGTCTGGCCCACTGGTCCTACCTTCATGTTTGGATCGACGGGTAGAGGCCCGCCGGTCTGGCCCGCCGGTTGGGCCCGAAGGCCCCTGCCCTCTCAGGTGGGTGCCCACAGGCGGGTAGGGGCCCACCGGTTCCACCCACCGGTCTTGGCGGGAAAGACACTGTTTCTTCCCAATTTTCTCCATTCTTTGGGGATTTAAATGGGGCTTTTCCCAACCCATTCTTCACACCTTCAAGGTCTTATAGGATGGTTCTAACCTAGATCTAGGTTAGATTCAAGGGATGGAAACCATCTTACCTTCTTTGCTCAAGAACAACTTCAAACCCTCCAAATCACTTCAAACCCTCCAAATCACTTCAAACCCACAATGCTTCTTCCACCTTGTCAATACCTCTTCAAATCCTTCAAGATCAACACATAAATCATCCATTAAACCTTAGATTCATCATTTCAAAGGGGATTTACAAGAGCTCATGAAACCCTACTCGAATCAAGGGTTTAAGCTTGGGTATGGTGAATGTTCAAAGAACTCGACTTTGCTTACCTCCAAATGTAGATCTAGAGTTGAAGATCACTCTTCCGGCGCCGGAATGGGAAGATCAAGCTTCGGCGCCGCTGAAACCCCTCTTTTCTTCCTCTTCCTTCTCTTCCTTTCTTCTTCCCTTTCTTTTCTCTCTCCTCTTTCCTATCCTACCAACGTACGGGTGTCATAAATGAAAAGAAAAGAAAATCATAAAGCTATATATATAATTCCTAAATAAGTGAATAGTGCACATGGATGGGTCACTCAGGTGGGTGGGTGCACCCACCTGTCCACCCGCCTGAGGGCCAAAGCTTGGGATTTTGACAGAGTTCTGGCCTGGCGCAAACCCCACCCTTGGCATACAATGTAATATACGTATATACCTTAATATATGGCTATAATACCTGCTTTATCCGTACATGGCCTTATGGTAGGTGCATGTACACGGCTTGGGCACTCCCGTCTCTTCTGACACTGGCTCGGACTTGTCGGGCCAGCCGGTGTTTAAGGTCACCCTTGCCATCATAGCCCATACCAGCCGGTTTTTAATCGACTTCTTTCTCCAAAAGTGGTTACAATACCTCGGGGACATACCAAGCCCCCATAATGTAATGTCGCTTGCCCATTTCTTGGGCATCCATACTCCTGAGAAGGTAGGCATATCCAGATTCTCCCCAATTGATCTCGTGTGGAGCGAGAGAAGAGTCAGTTACCTTATTCTCAGGCTTCTCCTTGTGCTTCTTGAACCAACTCACCAATGGGGTGGTAGTGTCAGGGCACTCCTCGATGAGTAACACCACTTGGGTTATGTTCTATGAAGGATCCCACCCTCTTAGACACCCAGTGATCATCGTCCCTTTAAACATCAGGCCCATACACAAGCCAAATTCCGATAGGGTGATGATCATCTTCCCACAAGTGAAATGGAAAGTTTGGGTCGATTGCCACCACCTCTCCATTAGAATCTGATACAGATCAAGGTCGCAATTGCACACTTGCAACTATTAAATATCCTCAAATCCCATGTTCTTGATGCACCTATGAACGGTCGGACATAGCTTATTGTACCACTACAGCACGTAGTCCACTGACCGATACATCCTTATGTGGTCAATCTTCTACAAATCACAGTTAAGTGACATAGTTCAATACAAGGTATTACAAAGTAATACAATATAGTTCAATTCAAGAAGCTTGCAATTCGAGGCAGTTCAAAGTCATACAAGGACAAGGCTAGGTTATAAAATCCAAACAAAGCGACATAGAGGACATTTGTAATAACCCTAAGCTATGCATTGACGCATAATACATGGTTATATCAAAGCATTTCAAAAAACAAAAAGAAATCTTATTCAAGCCAATGCAGACAAGCAATGCAATCCAATAGAACAATTCAAAGCATTGATCCATAAAGCGTGGTGATGATAACACTTTACTATACAAGGAAAACCTTATATAGTATTCTACTAAGAATGGATAACAAGTCCTGAGTTTGGCATTTTACATAAAAATTACAAATTCAAGAGGCAGAGCACTTATTGCATTGGGGGACCGCCGCCTGTTGCAAATGCGAGAAGTCATGTTCCTCAGATGCTTCCTCTTTTACCATCAAGCACACTCATCATACTTATACTCATCATCACTCCAACGATCGTTGCCAAACAATGTTGTTGTATCATCTAGACCCGAACAAAATCAAGCTTGAGCTTCAGAAGGTGCTTCTCGTACAACGGGTTGAGCCTTAGGAATGAATATACCATCTTCATAAGGCCTAAGCCTCCTTGTTGTAGGAGGATTCTCATAAACTAATTGCCTCTTACCCTTGTCCTTGGGTGGCATTGCTCACACACACTCACAAAACCTAGGGTTTCTTAGTTGAATAAGTTTAGAAGAATAGGAGCAATGAATGGTCCAAGCAAGAGCCATGAACCCAATCTTATACACCCAAACTTGCTCCAAATATCTTCAATCCTCACGGATTCTACACCCTAAATCCTCAATTATTTAATAAAATAGTGCTCCTAAGATGGAAAGAGCAAAGTGTAGACACCCAGTTTTACCACTTGCCCCAGCAATGATGACAAACATGAAATGATCAAGGTTCATGCTCTTCATCAGAGGAGAATCCAAGCATTTCATGATGACACAAACCCGATAGTACCCCAAAACCCTAATCCAACTTAGAATCCTCACAGACCTATCTCATGATGCTCGCAACTAGCATGCTTTATGTTAATGAATCAAAATTGAGTATCCTCACAAAAGGTACGGGAACGACACGAATAAGGACTGCAGGGTATCCCAAGGGTGTCATAGAACAAAAGTCCTTTGCGAATCCGAATCCGTAACATTATCAAGCCAACGATGGTCTCAAACATTATACCAATGGGTGGTATTCGGAGAGATAATTTCGATGATATATCGCATGCGGACCATCCGACCTCCAAAATCATTGTCAGAAGTCCAAATCTCAGTCGAGGATGATCTAGGCCTAAGATTTCTCGCGGACCTGCCAGTTTTTACTCACGTTTTTTGCCTATTTTGTCCACGGATCCATGGATTGATGCCTTTTTGGGATGGCGGACCAGACAAAAAAGATGCCCTTTTTTGTAGGTTTGTCATAATCTCAGCTAATGGGTTCGAAAATCCATAAATACTCCCCTTTTCCCCATTTTAATGGTGTTAAAGGAATCTGAGAGTGACCCCCACCCACCTCATCATTGCTTACCTATCCTCCTCATGTGAGAGTCAAAAGTGTGAGAAAATGTTCTCTCACCCAATCATCAGCCGTCTTTCTATTCTTAGCCTACTTTTGCATCCCAATCATGACCAATCTAGTAGTAGCATCCTAGCCCAACACTCAACCCAAGGCCGAAACTCTACCCCAAACAAGTATGGTTTCTATTTTACACATAGAAGCTCTGTCAAAATTCCCAAAGATTCCCAAGAAGTATGCCGAGTTTTGAGGTATCATCAAAGGCCTAGATTCTATATAGAAGAGGAGCAAGCGGCCAAGATCTTTTCCACCTGAGTCGGGAGTCCCCACCAGAAATCGCATGTGCATTAACAAGGGCCCACCCCTCTTGACCTGAAACAGGGGTCAAGATCAAGTATACTTTCTCAACAAAGTAGAATAATTTAGACTCTTTATTTGTTACAGTAATTTGTATAGTCATGTAAAATAATATTTAATCTTGTATATAGTATAAGATATATTGGGGAATATTTATATTCGAGCATCTAATAGGAAGATAGGTTCGACCGAGTGAATAGGGTTCCCAACACCTTCCTAACTTCATAATCTGATGCTTACCCTAACCTCTGGACCAGCTAAATGTTATTTTGGGTCCTATCCAGCTTCCTAACTTCATAATCTGATGCTTACCCTAACCTCTGGACCAGTAAAATTTTATTTTGGGCCCGTTCCTATGGATCGAGCCCACATATCGAGCCCTAGGCCTCAATCTTAGGTGGTGGCTCCAATTTTTATGATTCCTAGTCCCCGAATTTGTCATTCCATACTAAGCCAACAATAAAGTAAACCTACAAAAGGGAACAGGATCCTTGCGAAATAGGCCCCCACGTATCTCCGAGTGGGGATGCGGCAGTGCAGGGCCTGTAGATGTTCCCGAAAGGAAGGCCGAACCTCAGTCCATTTACCCTTACACAAAGACACCAAAGCAGGGAAGGAAATCTTACTAATACACTTCAATCTAATAGATTCTTAGGAAATCTCAGGCAACGAGGTAAGAACTCACTCTCCAGAGCTGACACAACCTAAGGTAAGGAGGAAAAATGTGTTCAAAGCCCCTTTGGACCCATTTAAACACGCATAGAAGCTCGAAGGTTCATCGCAGATACAGTATTATTTGTTCCCTATCTAACGGCTCGTGCCATTCATCTGAAGTCAGTTGAAGCCAGGTTGATGTTAGCCAAGTATTGTACACTAAAAAATGGAGAATGGGTGTACATATTCCCATACCCTAGTGGGCCCCATGACATGGCATTTCACTCCCCAAATGGAAGGAGCGTGCTCCCCAGTGGATAATGAGCATTGACCGTGTATACACACTCCCCAGTGAGCCATGGTTCAACCAAGTACTTGAAGAACTCAAAATGGATTGCAATCCATAACTCCAGTGAAACCATTACAACCCCTATAACAAACAAGCGCGTCATACAACAGTCCAATCCAATCCCTTGTGAAGTAACCCATAAAACGTAACCAACATGATCAAATCAGCCTATGCAATGGTGACGTATACAATTCAAGCAGCCCAGGCAATGGTGGCTCATGCAATGGTGACATTTACAATTCAAGCAGCCCAGACAATGGTGACTCATGCAATTTCAATAGGGCAAGCAATGGAAGTGTAAGCGTACACCCTTACATCTTAAGCGTTCATTTGGATACCTTGAACAAGTACGCCTTTACAATTAAAAACATGAGGTTCCATGACCATATGGCTGCCGACGATAATTTTCAAAACATTATCTCAAAAACCCTAGGGTTCCATAGCCAATACGACTGCCGACAGGAATTTTCAAAGCTAGCATGGCTGCCACTAGTGATTTTACCTTTTTATCCCCAAGATCTCTTGGTTTTCAATACAAACCTTACATGTTTTACACCCCACTTGGCTTTGATTTTGGTGATGTTTTACAGATGCGGTGTCGTTTTTTATATTCTACCACGTCTTTCTATCAATACCCCTGAGCCAGATACCGAAACGCTTTGCTCAGCGGACGAAATGTCTTGTCCAGGAATCACTTCTTTGACTTTCAATTGTTTCACTGCCTCAGTCAAAGAGGGGCATTCTATAGACACCACATTTTGTCTCCCCTGGAAGGGTTGTACAATGATGAGATGGGAACCCCTTGAGATGCGGATGGTTCATGTATTTATGGTCGAGGTTACATTCTCATATCTAGGCAGTATACTTTGCTTCCATTCTAGTATAGGATGGTTAAAATTGAATTAATATGTTTTAAAAATGATTAATGGCTTTGACATATATAGAATTGACCAAGACTACCTAACATACTATATACCAGTCCTAAATTGAGTCACAAACACCTCTTAGTCAACTCAAGTTAGAGTTGTATTAACTTAGAGTCGACATCGGATGTATTCTAGCTGACGCTATTTGCAAGTAAAGACTGGCTACCTATAAAGATCCCTCACGGCACACTTTATATATATCTGTCACACTGGCTGACATCGGGTAATTACCAACTATGTCATCCAGAGTGCAAATTATGTTGGGTCCTGTAAATTTGTAGGTATTCTGTCAATCTTTGCACTTTTCACTACCCAATTTCGTACCTTGATATCCAAGGGATATACCTAGGCTCAATCTAACCCTAAGACACCTAGAAGACTCTAAAAAACACAAGTGACAAATGTGTTAATTGCTCACACCTTTTGAGAATGTACACTTCCCATAAATAGTCGAAATCTCTCTAAACATGGAAGGAGATCATACCCCTACATGGAAGCATTCATATACCTTCCTTGTTGACCAAGGAGTCTCTCAACTATAAATAAATGACCTGTCCAACATTTTGAAGATCCGACACACATATGTGTATCTCACGTACTTGACAAGAGTTCAAGTCGCCGAGATTCACACACTGGAATTGTAAGGAAGTGCTACTGAACTTCACATCAGTTGAAGCTTGCACTGACTACACCTACGCACATGCCCTTCCATCCATGAAGCACACTTCAGAAAACGTGTAGGTGGTAAGTCTTCTCCATTTCCCTTTTTTACAAATCTTCATTCCGAGTTTTATGAATCAAACTATCGTACTTCTATTGAACTTGAGTTGTAGGAAGTAAGTCTTCTCCATTTCCAAACCCAATTACAATTCTCAAAGAGTTGGATATGATCTGGCCAGGGGATAGGTCCTAGTGGTTCAACACAAGGAAGACGAACTCAGGTACAGGGAATCAAAGACCATTATGTAAACTAACCTTGTACAAACACACCTCGGATCCATCAAAGGAATCGGCCCTCTGTAGACACCACATTTTGTCACCTTGGAAGGGTTGTGTAATGATGAGATGTGAGCCCCATGAGATGCAAATGGTTTTGTATTTACGGTCGAGGCTACATCCTTAATCTAGGGAGTATAATTTTGCTTCTATATTGGCATAGGATGGTTAAAAATGAACAAAAATATTTGAAAAATGATTAATGGATTTGACATACATGGAATTCACCAAGACTACCCCACAGACCATAGACTGGTCCTAAATTGAGTCATTAGCCCAATCAGACCAAAACCCCTGAGTCAACTGGAGCCAGAGTAGTACTGACTCAAAGTTGATGTCGAATGCATTTTGGCCAACACTATATACACCAAGCCAACATTGGCAAGATGTCAACTATGTCGGCCAGAGAGTAATTGCTATCGAGTCCTATGGTTTTGTAGGGATTGTGCAATCTTCTACCAAATCACGACCCCCACTCATATCTTGACACCCAAGGGACGTACCTAGACTCAATCCAATTCCCTAGGGCACCTAGAAGACTCTAAAAAACACATTTGACGAATGTGCTAATTGCTCAAACCTTTTGGGAAATTACACTTCCCATAAATAGACTGAATATCTCTCCAAACATGGAAGGAGATCATACCCCTACATGGAAGCATTCCTATACCTTCCTTGGTGCCCAAAGAACCTCTCAACTATAAGTATGTGACCCCTCCATATATTGTGGATCTCATACACATATACATATTGTGATACTCGTGCCCTAATTTGTCTAATGATGTTGATCACAGATGAAGCACAAGATGTCGATCGTTTCAATGACTACTAGATAGCAACATTTTTCTGCCACGAGGGAATAGATGATTCTACTTGGAAATGATACTCTTGTTGGGATAATTGGAAAGGGTTCAACTCATGTTGAACAACTTGGTATTTGCACGGCCGAGCTGACCACTTGCTTGCTACCAAGCTATTATGGAAAAAAGTGTTTGGCCCAAATAAGATGCAATATGGGCACCAAGGTACAAGACAAGTTGATCAATTCGAGTATGACCAAGATACATTCTCGTTCGGTCACCAACATTTAGGTCGGTCGGATATAGCCCGACCAACCCTTACAGTTAGGTTAGTTAACAAGCAACTATCCTATACCTATGAATGATAAGTGACAGACGAGAGTGGACGAGCCATGTTGGGATTTAAAATGTTACCGCAAGCGTACGGATCAGTGTAGCTATGGGTCAAACTCAGAGAGAGCAGTCACTTTATTTTTTTTTTCCTTTAATAATGCGAAAGTGAACCTATTACTGGTTGTGATCTAATTCTAACTACTATCCTAAACATATGTATCTAAAATAACGTCCTAACCATTCGTCATCTAAGAATTTAAAGACGCAAGCCATGCAATTAAAATTAAATAAATAAATAAGTGAAAATAAACAACCCACGCAATTAAAAAAAAATAATGGAAAAAAATGCTGAAATAAAAATAAAGTAAAAGAAAGGGGAGAAAGCTAGAGAGAGACTCACAAGTAGGTTTCTCTACTTAGCCCGAGGGATGCATCATAATATGAGCTTCCCTACTTGACCAGAGAGTCACTCTTACAAGGGTTACTCTACTTGCCTTTAGGGAAAGGGAGATAATTAAAATAAAAACAATAAAATGATGGTTCTATGGCTAGAAGGAGCAAAGCCAACACATACACTAGCCATGAACCTTGGGGGAAAGGGAAAGCAATAATGTAATGACTGAAATTAAAATCCTAAATTAAGAAAGAAAGGATAGTCAGAAGAGGGAATGAGAGGGGGGAGAGAAGACTATTGAAGGAGCCNTTTTTTTGTTTTTTTTTTTTTCTCCTGCAGCCTTTTTCCGGCGGCGCGTGCCGGCGCGTCCGGAGGTTTCCAGCGACTTGCGGCATACCATCGCGATTGTCTTCTCGTGATCTACAACTTTCGTGAAGAAAGTTTTCCTATACAAGATCTTTAAGTGATGGTAAAATTACGATTTTCATATATATATATATATATATATTTTATCAAATCAGGTTTTAAGTAATAATCAAAATCCTCATGTACAAGAAAAATTCAATCGATTCTTGTCCCATGTAGTTTGCTCTGATACCATTTGTTAGATCTACTATGGGTACAAATCCAAACCCCAATTGAAGAAACCACACAGAGAAACAAGAACACGAATCTAATAAAATTATAGAGGATCTTAATTGTACCTTTCACCAAGTATGTTGAAGAAGATTGATATTGCTCACTCCCACTTTCGCTCTCTTGACTTGGCTATGGATCTTCTACAGCCCCTTAAACCTCTTTGGTTCTCTCACTTTAGTGGTAAAGTGGGGAAGAGTGAATAATGGCTATAGGGACCCAAAACCTAGTATTTATAATACTGTCCTGCACCCAAAACCCTAAACCACAATGGGTTGAGCCAGCATATCCCTAAACTTGAGAGTGGACCGAACCGGTTCATGCAATTTGACTCTCACCCATTTAATCAACCCGAATAATTAATTTAGCCCATAAATCCAACATGCTACACCAATTTCTTTCCATGGATACTGATGTCGAGGACCAGAACCTATACATAATTGTAGAGGGAAAAGACATAGGGACAAGAGAAGAATTTCCATGAATAATCGTGCTGCTGGCTTAATTTTTTGTCTTCGATAGATCTCCAAACATGTCCATTGAAGTAGCCATTGGCTTGAATATAGATTCTTCCACTATTCTTTATGAAACCTTCATTATCCCAATCAATTTCGGTGGTTTGGGCTTTAACATGCCATCAAGGTCCAATAACACGTCCATCCAGTTGGCATAGCCAGGTTTGACTTAAATCTGTTCAATTTCGACCTCTTTCTCTGGTTTCTTGATCTGCTCAGTCAATCCTCTCAGCCCTGCTGATTTATTTCTACATCAACATGTCACACTAGTGTGTTCAATAATTGTTGAGTTCTTTGAGCTTAATTTAATTCAAATTAAGTTTTTATTATTTCTGGCAAAAAGGGGGGGGGGGGGTTGAGTGAGTAAATCACTTTGAAAACCTTATGCCTGCTTTCTCATGCCCATAACTTTTTACCATCCAACCTTAATTCTCCATATATGAGCTAGAAATTCAATTCATTCTTCCCTTGAATTTACTTATCATAAACTGAGGACACTGAGGACTCATTGATCTTCTACCAAATGCATTGTGGTCATTTGCAGCGTGGTGGACACTTTAATCTGTATGGCCATGTCATAATGAGATTGGTCAAATGCCTTAAAAACAACCACACAAATAGAGCACTCCAGCGATCGTGGTGTTTCTTGGGAATTCTCTCCCATAACCTCCTTTTCCTGTTCCTAATTGTATGAATATTTCCGAAGACCAAACACCCAAGTAGAATAATAAAATAAAAATCTATTGCTGCATGTTTACTGTTAGCTTCACTTTCATTTTGCAGCTCCGTGTTCACTGTGCAGAAGCTCTGGGCACTCCAATCGTGGGGGACTACAAATATGGTTGGTATGTACACCGCAAATGGAAGCAGATGCCTCGAGTGGACATCGAACCAACCACAGGGAAGCCATACAAAATGCGGAGGCCAGATGGTCTGGATGTTCAGAAGGGTAGTGTTTTATCAAAGGTCCCTCTGTTGCATCTCCATTGTAGAGAACTTGTACTGCCCAATATTTCAAAGTTCCTTGAGAATTCAGGTAAAATGTCAGCTCATCAGCTCCCCAAGTCAAAGCCAGATGTTCTCCGATTTGTGGCACCGATGCCTTCACACATGATGATCAGTTGGAACCTTATGTCCTCATACTTGGTTTGACTTTTGCCTTTTCTGAAAAAATAAAAAGAAAAAAGAAAAATTGGGGGTGGGTGCATTTTTGGCATCAACTGGCAGTCTAAATGGTAGCTGTACCCAGGTGACTATAATTTTTTTTTTTTTAATGTTATAATCGGTCCCTTTTGCAGTTTAAGCTTCTACCTATACTTAAGGTGGGGGGAAACCTAGACCCAACAGATGGTGGTATTTGTTAGCATTTGGACTTTGAAATTTGGCCATTTCATGTTCTACTCGAAGTGTTGATTTTAGTCCAATCTAACATCGTCACACATCTGCTAATGCTTTGAAAATTATTTGAAACACTAAATTCTCTTTGGAGAACATATATTATTGCAAGGCTTATGAAGATTGGTCATGGGCAATATTTCCTCTTGTTGAATATTCATGACTTAAGTTCCATTGTTCTTAGATAAGTTGCTGGAACCATCATTGTGTTGCAAGGTGGTTGATCTGTAAAGGAAAAATCATGGTCCTGAGTCCTATTTTATGTGGTTGCTGAGGGAGCCAAGTTTTCAAGCAGGGAATGCAAGCTCAAGGTAGTCATTCATTGGCAATGGTGAAACTGGTGATGTAGGTTTATGCAAAGTAGGACGAACCTATAAATGGAAGTAAGTGGTACAAGGTGCTGTCACATGAAGGCGTTGGTTCAGGTGTACTAACGGGTAGAGGATCAAAACAAATAAATTGGTTTTGAATTTAAAAAAATTGGTTCAGTTTTGCTTGTGGATTGAAGATCGTGGGTTCTAAACTGATTAAAAACTGATAAGCTGAACCTTAGTTGGACCAATCAAAATCCCTTACATCTTTAAAACAGTAAAATCTCATTGATTTTGAGAGTGACCTTCCTCTCTTCCGTCTCTTTGGCTATATGAAAAATGAGGACGAAAGAGCCAAATCCTTAATCGTGAGCTGAGTGTTGAGATAGTTGATGGGTTTTTATAGAATGAATTTGTTTAATAGTTTAAAATATCTTGAAGTTTATATGCTATACCCATTTGGACATATCTGCTTGATCCCCATAGATTTAGATTTTGGGTAAATTACTTACTCCCCAGTATTTGCCTTATATTTACTTTTCTAGTTCTCCCAGAAAAGCAAACTTTCACCTTATCGCAAAAATACCACTGATCCTTCCCACATCCGATTGCCACCATTCCCACCCAATGACCCAAACTCTGTGCTCCACCTTGCCTCCTGTCGCCATCCCGCATGCCCCTGCTGCCGAACCCACCCCCACCCGCACCGCCATCCCACCTTTCCCAAACCTTCCCCTACCTTGCGACCCTGCCCTCTACCCCTCTGGTTTTTAGATTCATTCACCTCGAAGATGGTTATGGGCGTATATTGTCCTATAATTCCTAATTCATGGTAGAAGCGGTAAATTAACCACCGTTGCTATCGATAGCTTTTTGTGGAGGTTTCTTACCGCTGCAAATATTCTAATTCACCGAAGGCAAATATTTGCCCAAAAATCTTTTAGTAAGCGGTGGTTTTTTTATTACCGGTACATGTGGAATGGAACACACAATTTAGATTTAGTGACGGTAATTATCTGCCACATATGGTGCATTTAGTGGCAGTTTGAAATTTGTGGGTCCCATATTGACAATGAACCATGTAATTATCATAATTTACCATGTAAAATAAATGGCAAACAATAATGTTGCATCATATTTTATTCCTAGAAACATAAATTAGAAAAAATTTCAACATTAAAAGTTTTTCCAAGTAAAATTTTACATTGAAAAAAATGAAGCCAGGTACATACAGGAAATTGCATTTTCATTATTCTCAACCTTTTTTTTTTCTTTTTTTTCTTTTTTATGAAAATAAAATTATATTAAGAAGCAGTATAAAAAGAGTTCAAGTTGCCATTAATACAGCTAATAGAGTCAAATAGGGCCAAATTAAGAGCGGGGAAAGTAAATGTCTCGATTTCTTAATTACAGTAATCCAAGTAAAATATTTGAAAGAACTAGTTGCTGGATATATATGTCCATCAAACCCGATTTATTAATAAGACTATTTATTTTCATTTATGCATGACACTTATTTATTGTTCTTGTAATTTGTTCCATGGGTTTTTACCTAAATTTGTTCTCGACTAGGGATAGGATCAGACATCCTGTTCATGTGGTTGTTATATTGTATGTTATTAGGGATGTGATTCTGATACATCAATGTAAGTATACATACTATGTGTGTATAGAAAATAATTTAGTAAGAAATTTTACATGTATTACTGCCAGTTGTGTGAAGACGAGAGCTGTACCTGTCACTTGACCGTTGACCTAAGAGATCCTATTTGTTGCAGTGTTGTATCACGTGTTTTGGTAAATCAACGGTTGACGTCCAATAGACTATATATCGATACGCTAGATATGTGACTTTATATTATTAATAAAAGAGATCATTAACATGGGATCCACTTCCCTTAATTGGGGAATATCAAGAAGAAAAAATGTTTGTGCTTGATCAAACAAAAATCTGGTACTAGTGTCGATTTTGTAAATTGTTTACAAATTTATTTTCTAATATGAAAAATAATATTCTAATTATTAAATTTTATTTGAAATATTTTTTCGGTGTCCAATTATGCTTACAAATTGTTTGAAACAGACATGTATAATGAGTTGGGGTTAGGCAATATTAAATTACATGCCTATAGCTCATTATGAGATATTGAAAAAGTAGAAGATCTTATATGCAAATTATAGAGTTAATATTGCAGACAATATTTGAAAATATTAAATAGTTAATTATTCTTTTTATTTATTATAGTGAATAAAATATTACTTGATTATGTTGTCATCCATAATAAGAAAGATAGCAATCTCTTTTAGATTCTATATCTTCCCACTTTAAAAGCAATGTAATTGGTTCAATTTTGGAAATTGTTTTTTACCACCAAGATTTGACTTTCTCTGTTTAGGAAACAAAGATTTGACTAAAAGAGGAAATCCCCAAAAGAGGTTTCATTATGTAAGGGACAAGGGAGAGAGAACCATGGTTTTTGAAACCTAATCTCTTCTCTCCCATGTTTTCTGTCTTCCTTCATTTTCCTTTGTGAGTGAACATGTGTGAAGGAAAAAAATTTAATGGGGATCGCTCTTCTCCAATTGAATGTGGATCATAGGTTCAAAGTGTTGAGATCGGTCCCTATAATTGCTCAAGTGTGGAAGAACTATTATCTGGAGGAGGAATTTCGATTTTGGTTCTAAGGTAAACCGTTTTGTTTCCTTGTAATTAATTTTTGTATAGTGATTTCGAATGCAAGAGATCCCAATCTAATCCTTTCCTCTATGAGATTGGATTCCAACCAACAATTGGCATTAGAGCTGTTACCACTGGAAATCCGTTAGAGGAGCTAAACTTGCACAAGGACAGAAGGTAGAGGCCCGGAGGTATCCCCGGGGTTAGTCCTCCGATGCCCAAGTTAGAGACTGGCGGAATAGTATTTTCACAAGACTAATGGTGTGTTGACCTACCTCTCCCCTTCTTTCGGGCCTTCTCTTATAGTGCTTAGGGTCTAGGGTTTCCTTTTTGGAAGTCCCCCTCGGGTCCGCCTCTTTCCCTTCCCGAGTCCTACTCGGATACTTGCTATTCCCCCTGTGGGGAATATTCCTTATTCTGGTATCTTCTCCTCACGTGGTTTACGCGGTTAGAATTCTTACGGCCTCTATCAGGTGGTCGACATGTGTCCTTCCTTCGGATACCACGTGTTCTTACCTTACAGGGTGATTAATTGGGTTGTATCATAGCCCCCTTACTTCCACTAGGAAGCTCTTTCAGTGGAAGTGACTTCCTTCCTCTTTTGTGTTCCCCTTCGGCCTTCGGTCACAGCCTTCGTCTTGAAACCAAGACCTCCGATCAGGTCCACAGCCTTAGCCAGAGCCCCAACCGAGGCGACGACCTTCGGTTAGGTTTGCTCGGCCTTAGGCAGAGCCCCCAACCAAGGTTTTGACCTTCGGTCAGGTTTGCTTGGCCTTGGCTGGAGCCCGGTGACTTTCGATCAGGTCTGCTCGGGCTTAGTCCAAAGCCCTCAATCGAGGTTTCGATCTTTGATCAGGTTCGCTCGGCCTTGGCCAGAGCCCCCAACTGAGGTTTTGACCTTTGGTCAGGTCTGTTCGGCTTTAGCCTAGAGCCCCCAACTAAGGTTTTGACCTTCGATCAGGTTTGCTCAGCCTTAGCCGGAGCCCCCAATCGAGGTGTTGACCTTCGGTCAGGTCAGCTCGGCCTTAGCCGGAGCCCCTAACCGAGGTGGTGACCTTCGGTCAGGTCTACTCAGCCTTAGCCCAGAGCCCCCAACTGAGGTGGCAGCGCAGCTTGAAGGAGGGCCAAGGTGGCAGCACGGCCTAACGAAGGACTGAGGTGGCAGCACTGCCTGATGGAGGGCTGAGGTGCGACAATGGTCAAGACGATCCCTGCCCTTGGTGCAGCCCGGCTCTCACCCTGTCATTACTATTTTTTGTTGATTTAACGACAATTAACTCTGAGCACGGACTATCATAGGGCTTTGGCTTCGCAGGTGAGGGTAGGAAAGCCGAAGCCCTTATGCAAGTAATCTTAATTACAAGATGGGAGCACTTCGATCAGGTTTTCTTGGCTTCGGCCTGAGCCCCCAACCGAAGGTTGTACGTTTCATAGCCATTATTTGGGAAATTATTGTGAACCAGCTTATATGAAATAAAAATCCTCCAGAGAGCTTGAGATGGGGAATCACAACTTGAAGGTTCTTAGGAATTCAAAAGATGTCTAATTCAAAAGAATAACCAAGTAAATGTAAATGTGCTCTGCTACTACTGCTAAGCATGATACTACTAGTAGAATTTCCTCAAGTTCTTCGAGTTCCACGATCGAAGTACCATTTCTCCCCCGTAGTCTCCAGGTGATAGGACCCCAATCGTATTATCCTTGAGACTCTGTAAGGCCCTTCCCAGTTCGGAGCTAGCTTCCCTTGATGCTTTGGGTCCGATATCTCCATCCTTCTGAGGACGAGGTCACCCACTCTGAACTCGTTCCTTCGGATCTTTGCATTGTAATGTCTCGCAACCCTTTGTTGGTATGCTGCAATCCTTTCTCTAGACACTTCTTGCACTTCATCCAGGAGGTCAAGATTTGCTCGAAGCCCTTTGTCATTTTCTTTTTCATCGTAGTATTGAACCCGATGGGTCATGGCTCCTATTTCCACCATGAGCATAGCTTCGGTGCCGTAAGTTAAAATGAATGGTGTTTCCCGGGTGGAAATCTCTTAGTTGTGCGGTAGGCCCAGAGAATGTTGAGTAACTCTTCTGCCCATAATCCCTTGGCATCATCCAATCTATTCTTTATTCCTTGAAGAAGCGTACGATTGGTCACCAAAGTCAATCCATTGGTTGATGGGTAACCGACGGATGTTTTCTTGTGGTTAATGCTTTTCTTGTGGTTAATGCCGAGGGCTTCACAAAATAAGCCAAAAGTTAGATTGACAAACTGAGTTCCATTGTCCATTACTACCACCTGGGGGATTCCGAATCGATAGACCATCACTCTCTCGAAGAAGTCTCTTACGTTCTTTTCGGTTATCGTCACCAGAGCTTTGGCTTCTTCCCACTTCGTGAAGTAGTCTACTGCTACCACAACAAACTTTCTTTGCCTCGTCGCCAGGGAGAACGGGCCTAGGATGTCCATTCCCCACATGGAAAATGGTACTGGGCTTGACAGGGAGGAAACCTTAGTAGAGTGCTGCCGATGGACGGGGGCAAACATCTGGCACTTAACGCACTTCCTAACGAAATCTTCTGCATCCCTCCTCATGGTCGGCCAAAATAGGCCCTGCCTTAGCACTTTGTGGGCCAAGGCTTGGGCTCCAAGATGTTGGCCACATATCCCTTCATGTACTTCTCGGAGTGCGTACTCAGCGTTGACATGGTTCAGGCATTTGAGGTATGGTGTGGTAAACCCTATCTTATACAGCGTCTCATCTTTTAACATGAAGCGTGTTGACCACATTCGTATCTTCCTTGCCTCGTCCCTATCTTTGGGGAGTACACCTTCTTTTAAGTACTTGATTATGGCATCCATCCAGCTAGGTCCGTTCTCGTCAACGGGTAACACCTCTTGGGGTCTTTCGGTACTTGGTTGGTTTAACACTTCAAAATATACCAATCGTCCAAGGTCCATGATGTCAGAGGTTGCCAACCGTGACAGTGCGTCCGCACTGGCATTCTCTTCTCGTGGCACCTGCCTTATCTCGAACTCCTTGAAGGCTGTTATTCTCTCTCGCACCATCTTTAAGTACTCAACCATCGTTTGTTCTTTGGCTTTGTAGTCTCCATTCACCTGTCGTACCACGAGCTGGGAGTCGCTGTGTACCACTAACTCCTGTACCATCAAAGCCTAGCTAGATTAATTCTGGCTATTAGCGCTTTGTACTCCGCTTCATTGTTGGAGGCATCGAAGTAGAACTGTAGGGCATACTCGATCTTAAAACCTTCGGGGCTGACCAGTATGATCCCTACACCGCTTCCTGCACTGTTGGAGGCACCATCCACATACAATGTCCAGGTCTTTTCTACATAGGCCGTGAAAAACTCCTGGGGATCATCGGGAAGTGTTGTCTCAGCTATGAAGTTTGCTAGGGCCTATGCTTTTATTATGGTTCTCGGTTTGTACTGGATGTTGAATTCTTCCAACTCTATGGCCTAGTTTATTAGGCGGCCGGACATATCTAGCCTCTATAGTATCTTCTTCAGGGGTTGGTTTGTGAGCATGCACACTGCGTGTGATTGAAAATAGGGCCTCAGCTTTCTTGCCGCTGTTACCAGGGTGTACGTCACTTTTTCCGTCTTTCTGTATCTTGTTTTAGCATCCATCAGGGTTTGACTAACGTAATATATTAGCCGCTGTTACCTTCCTTCTTCCTTCATCAGTACCGCGCTTACCATCACCGTCGATACAGCCAGGTACAACTGCAAGGTATCCCCGGCATCTGGCTTCATCAGTAGCGGAGGCACGACCAAGTACTCCTTTAGTTGTTCAAAGGACTTTTGCATTCCTCCGTCCATTCGAACTTTTTGGATCCCTTTAAGGCTTTGAAGAAAGGGAGGCACTTGTCAGCTGACCAAGACATGAACTGTCCCAGGGCGGCGACTCTGTCCGTTAGCTCCTGGACTTGCTTCACATTCTGTGGTGACCTCATATCTCGAATGACCTGTATTTTAACTGAATTGGCTTCAATTCCCCTCTCTGAGACAATGAGACAAAGAAACTTTCCCGATGCTACTCCGAATGCGCACTTCATCGGGTTCAGCTTCATGCCGTACTGCTTCAACACCTGGACCACCTTTTCTAAGTCTCGAATATGGTGTTTTGCCTTCAGGATTTTCACGAGCATGTCATCTACATATACTTCCATGGTTTTTTCGATCATCCCCTTGAAGATCTTATTCACCAACCTTTGATAGGTGGCCCCTATGTTTTTCAGCCCGAAGGGTATGACTTCATAGTAGTACAACCCCCCTTAGTCACGAAGAATGTCTTCGGGACATCGGCCTCAGACATCTTGATCTAATTGTACCTTGAGTACGCGTCGATGAAGCTCAGCGCCTCATGTCCTACTGTGGCATCGATGAGGAGGTCTATTTTTGACAGGGGATAGCCGTCCTTTGGGCATGTCTTGTTCAGATTGGTGAAGGTGATGCAGATCCTCCATTTTCCATTTGCCTTCGGGACCATCACCACATTGGATATCCACTCAAGGTATTGGATTTCACGGATGAACTGGGCCTTCAACAACTTCTTTACCTCTTCATCTATCTTCTGTTGTCTTTTGGGGTGAAGGTCCTCTTCTTCTGCTGTATCGGTTTCTTAGTCGGGTTGACACTCACATGATGCTCTATTACTTTTCGGTCTATTCCAGGCATGTTTAAGGCTAACTAGGCGAAGACGTCAGAATTGTCTCGGAAGAATGAGATGAGTTTTTCTCGCTGGTGCCTTGGCATTGTAGCCCCCATTTAGAAGTGGTAAGTGTTATTCCCCTCTTCGGCTTCAACTTGTACCAGCTCCTCAGTCGGTTCTCCCCTTTGATAACTGGTGTCGTCGCGTAAATCTTCTATCGGGAGTGCCTTGCCCACCTTTTCCTTTTCCCATAAGGTGGTGGAGTAGTACCTTCGTGATGCTTCCTGATCGCCTCGACATTCACCGACACCGTTCTTGGTTGGAAACTTCATCTTGAGGTATAGTGTGGAGACGACAGTCTTTAGCAGGTTTAAACCAACTCTCCCTAGTATGGCATTGTACATCGAAGTAATGCCTACTACCAGAAAGTTGATCATGACTGTTACTTGACGGTCTCCAGTGCCAGCTCTTACTGGCAACTCAATCGATCCCTCAACTTTGACTGGGGCATCGGAGTATCCTTGCAACGGGTGCTCAACCTTCTTGAGCGTTCCCTCGTCCAGGCCCATCTTCTGAAAAGCTTCAAGGAACAGGATATTAGCTGAACTGCCGTTCACCAAGATTATTTTTACTCTACAATCGGCTATGGTCATGATGATTACTAGGGCATCGTCATGTGGTGTGTGCACCCCTTCCAGGTGATCCGAGAAGAAAATAACCATCCCCGTCTTCGCCTTCTTGTTCGACCATTTAGCCACATGCATGCTTCGAGCATATGCTTTTGCTTTCCTGGACGAGGTTGAACTTTCTCTAGTGGCTAGGCCTCCACAGATTGTCACTATAACCCTAGTTGGGCTTTTATGATTGTCCCGAAGGTGATGTTTGGCTTCCTCGGGTGTCCGGTCCCTTTGCCATTCCTGATTGCCTCTACGGACTGGCCGCCTCCTTTTATGGCGGCCTCTGCCGTCTCTTCAATGGTTGTCCCTGTGGTCATTATCGTCTTGGGCATCATCCTTTTCGCGGTCTATGAATCGGCCTAGATACCCTCTTCAGATCATTCATTCTATTTCCTCTTTCAAGTGCCAACAATCTTCAGTGTCGTGGCCGTGGTCCCTGTGAAAGTGACAATATTTATCCATATTGCGTCTCTTAGGGTGTCGTCCCATCTTCCCTGGGCACTTCATGGCTCTGGCATCTGGGGTCCTTTATCTGCATTAGCACATCTGTTCATTTTCGGTTTAGGGGCATGTATTTCTCGAACTTCTTTGATAGACTGGGCACCCGACCACATTCGGACTTTTGTCTTTTGCCCTCTTCGGAAGGTTTGTCGTCGCCTTTTGACATTCTTTTCCTCCCCGTATTCTCTTCTGCTTCTTCATCGGCTTGAAGGGTTTCTTTCATCTGGATGTACTTATCACACCGAGCTCTCAACTCTGCTAGGTTCCTTGGTGTATGCTTCGCCAAAGACCTTTTTAGCTCTTTGTCCTTGACGTCTCCCAGCAGGGCCGTGAACTCTTCTTTCGGGTCCAAACTTCTGATTGTGATCTTCTCTTGCTAGAAGCGCTTCATGTAGTTTCGCAGTGACTCTCTTTCATGTTGTTTTACATTGGTCAGGTTCAACGTGATTTTCTGAAGGGGTTGGCTATTGGAGAATCCCTTCACGAAGAAGTAACTCAAATCGCTGAAGCTGTGGATCGATTTCATCGGCAAGCGGTTATACCATAACCTTGCCGCTCCTCTGAACGTCAAAGGCAGGGCTCGACATATGAAGTTTTTCGAGACTCGGTGGAACTACATCGCAACCTTAAAGCCTTCCAGATGATCGACGGGGTCTTTCTTTCGGATACCACATGTTCTTACCTTACATGGTGATTAATTGGATCGTATCACAACCCCCTTACTTCCACTAGGAAGCTCTTTCAGTTGGAGTGACTTCCTTCCTTCCTCTTTTGTGTTCTCCAACATACTCCGGGCCTTTGCCTTCTGTCCTTGTATAGGTTTAGCTCCTCTGGCGGATTTCCGGCGGTAACAAGAGCTTTGCTCTTCCATTTGAAATCATCGGCTTCACATAGATATATGTGGATTCTTCAATTGTTTTTTTTTTTTTTCTAAATTATAATTTATTAGAATTGAAAGGGTCCACTTTTCATTCGATGAACAAGTTTTGTGCGTAAGTCTCGATTTTCGAAATCAAAGAAAGGGTTTGAATATTGATTTTGTTGATTGATTAAAAAAATGTGCAATAATGGTACTGTCCATCAACGTTGAACAACACCGTATGTTTGTTTCTCAAAAAGTTGTTCTGAAATATAATGGTTTTAAAAAGAATTGTTTTTAACACTAATTAAATAATCAAATTGGTGTCCTATTCATAAATATCACCCACTAGTAATGGCCAAGCCCACCATGACTTCATGCTTGCGAGCATGGTGACAATGGCTGGACTTTGGCACAGTCCAATGAAGCTTGTTATCTGTAGGGCCAATGTAACCTTGTCTTCCGCCCTCTTCCCTCTTATCGACCAATAATCTTTGTCGATGATGATCACCACCATTGTAATTTCCTTGTTAGGAACATTATACAAAAAAAAAAAAAAAAAACATGAACAGGATGTCTCCGGCATACAGCTAATATGACTTTCTCTTGGGCTTTAATGACAATGGGTCAGACCCAAGTAAGTCTTGATCAGAAATTAAAACGAGTTGGTTTGGCCCAATTGTTGAACCAAATTAGAACCCTAATAATTAGTATCAGTGTCATAGCCTAAAACCTTTGTAAGTTAATAATTAATGAAATTATTGATTTGAAGACAATATACACTTGGGATTTTGGTGGGGCCAATTGTACAGTACAAGGAGGCTACTAAGGCTATTATAAAGCTAATATGACTTTGAGACATTTTAATGGCTTACATACACACTTTAACACACTAGATGATGCTAAATAGTTACATGAGATGTGAACCCCAGTCAATAAAGTTTTAATTCATGTCAAATATTGAAGAACCATATCATTCTATGCTTGAGCAATCGCTCAATCTCATTTTTTATTTTCAGGATGACCTCTGTAGCCATCCACCTGGAGGGTTGTTTAAATGGCCTATGCCTGCTTTTGATGGGCAACCGATGCTCTATGGGCCTCCTGTCTAATCCTTGCATTTCGGAATAATCCCAAGCGAAACAACTTCTATTAGCTATGAGGAGTTTTACAAGTTTTTTTTTTTAAGTTTGGGCATAACAATTTGCTTACAAAGTTAGGTTTTTTGTCTAATTTTGAGCTCAAATTTACCTCTTGTAGAGGATCCTCGACTTCGGCCAATGTTTCTTCCTTTTTGATGGTGCTTGTGGTAGGTTTCTGACCTCGATGCTCAGGTTGTATTCCTATCCACTGGCCGTGAACATCGGCGCATCTGCCATTCGACGTTCGATTTGGGCTGTTTCTATCCTCCTCAGTGTGTTATCAATGGCTTCCCACTCCATCTTAGGTTGCATCTATTACAGGCATCAAGTTCCTACTGGTGGCCTCCTAATAATGTTGGCCGCGCACCAAATCGGCTGAATGTCATGATAGGCAGCCTGCCTTCCTCATCTAGTTTCAGGAACTTAATTGGGGATACACCCCCATGGTAAAACATGACGTCAGCTAAACTGCCGTTAACTAAAAAGGGCCAATTGTCCGCCATGACTACTTCCACCTGACCCCTTCATTCCAGAACATGAGGAATTGAGGCAAGGAGGATGACATGCAACTATTAGCATGAATTCAGTTGCGCCCTAGTTGTGCGTTGTAAGTTGCCATTGCTTTCTTGATGAAGAAAGGAGTCATGGAGCTTTGACCTCCGATCTTCAGCTCAATTGGTAGGATGCTCCTTGGGAACTTGCTTCTCCAAGGAAATTTATCACGACCACATCCACCGGGATCAGCTCATTTTCATTCTGCCAAAGTTTGTCCATCATCTGTGACAGCAATATATTGACCCCGTGCCGTTATCTATCAGTACCCTTGAGACAGGCTTCCCATCCATGCTTATGGTAACATAGAGTGGCTTCAAAAGCTGGGTCATTTCTTTGGTTGGCTGGTCAAACTAGGCTTTGGCCATCCTTGTGTTGGCTCTAGGTGTAGAGGTCTGCTCTCTTCCACCTTTCTTGTGCTAACTTCTAGCTTCTTGGTCAGTTCAGTGGCCAAATCCACCCCTAGAATTTTTAAAAGTTGGTCCTCTTCGTCGGAATTGAGTTCCTTTATGTGAACTAGATGATTCTGGAATAGTTTGGGAAGTATGTACACTATGTTTATGGGTACTTGGGCTTCCACTGATTCGAGCATCATACTAACAAATCCTTTAAAGTCTCCACTACTTTTTGTTTTTAAGTCGGACACCTCAGGGCGAACTTATGAGTTTGCCACCTGTTTTGTGCTAAGGTCGGGGTCAGTGCCTTGCCCCTAAGTTCCTTGGTAGATCTCCACCCTGGTTGATGTTTCATGGTCCTTAGGTTGGTCTCCTAGCCCTTTGTTGACTGATGTTTTCATGCCCCATTCACATAGAACCGGATCGGTGACCGGGTTACCTCCGGGTAACCCAAAACCACCAGGATCATTTGATGCAATGAACCACAACATAACATGCCACAAACAATATGAAAATATAATTAATTAATTAAGTGAAAGACTCGACATATATATATATATATATATATATGTAAATTCCCCATTACTCTTGATACCCAAATTGTTACACATAATATATTTACATGTGGGCCCGCAGGCATGATAATTACGCAAGAAGCAACAATTTAAATATCTAGAGCACAAAAAGGGGATTACATCAAAAGAATAAAAAAGAAGAGTTGTGTTTGGAAATAGTTACTATTGCCCCGCAATGTAGCCCTCGCATGGGCACCTGACACCGTGCCCAAATCCCTCCGGAACCCACCAATCTCCCATCGGAGATTCGTCAGTGGACCCTGGCTCTTGTTCTTCTACCGAGAAACCTGTAAAATCATCTAAAAAGGTATGTACACAAGGGGTGAGCTCACTAGCTCAATAAAGAAAGACGCATATAAGGAATCACATTTTAAATGATCCTACATACATGAGATTCATTATAGGTCTATCCACCTAAGCAACATTACTAAGTCATAAGTTACGTGCTACTCACAACCATAGTGCATGTATGCCCCGGGTACGAGATGTGTTCTCCATCCTACGATGCACCCATAGGGTTGTCAGAGATGGCCGACTGTGAGTACTCAAAAAAGTAAATTGTGGTCGAACCACAGTAGAAAAGTAAATCGTGGTCGAACCACAATAGAAAATAAATGCAGTACGCTCAGCCCTCTGAATATACCACTAAGGTTTCTAACTATCCTAATGATCAGCTAGGCGTATTTCTAACCACCATGGCTGTCCGCGACCGAAGTTTCCCCCCAGTGATAACCCAATACCTAAACCCCTATTGGGAAGGGTCGTAGCATGAGGGAATATCAATCCTAAATCAAATGCTCCTATATGATATAGTATGATTACATAGTGCTTTCGTGTCCCATTCCACGGTGCACCAATGCATTTGTTTTCAAGCTGACTATGGCATCCAACCTAGCAATTCATCATATGTGATACACTACTTTCTAAACCCGATATAATTTTTCGATTGGTCTGATTTGGTCTTGTAGGACCTGAACCTCAGCGAGCTGAGGTGGGTACCTTATGGAATATGATGGCAAGGGTGGCTCTGAACTCGGGTTGGCCAAACGAGTTGGAGTTGGTGCTTAGAGAAGTCTGTGTGCCCAAGCCATGCACTTGCACATATCACCGGGCCATGTACACACAATAAAGGTACATGGCTGTATTTTAGGTTAAGTCCGCATGTTAATCGATTACTGAGAGTGGAATATGTTGGGTCCCGATTGACACTGAGAGGGGGGTGAATCAGTGTGCCAAATATTTTTTCACTTTCCAACTATACCCCTGATGTGGCAATCACTATTTGCACTTCAATAGCACAGTCTATTGATGCTGCCCAGAGCTGCTATGTATACTACTGACCATTCTTACTGTTGCATGAAACTTACTCATATAACCTGTATTGCTGCCCAGAGCTGTCTCATAAACCTCACACGGTAATCACTGTCACATACATACACAGTCGTATGCACATCCACACTGCACCACCAAGTGGTCAGGTCTACCAGATGTACACACTCATTCTGCAGCCAAGCACTCCAATCCACAATACAAATACGAGCATACACATCCACAACACAAGAAATACGTGCTTCGGCTAGTTGCCTACATGCACGGAGTAATGCCCACTGTCGAGCTTAGCATTTACTCAATACTAATTATGACTGCACCCACAGCCAAGGGAACACATTCCCATTTTCCACCAATGATATACAATGGCTAGGTCTTCACCCTAGTTTTCTCAGAATGATCTGAGAGGCCGCACCCACGGCAAATAGGTTTAGGTAGTTGTACCTACTAAGGAACATATAGCCCCTGTGTCCAGCACCCACTGAACACCAATAAAATAAAGTTGGGCTTATAACAATGCCCTATAGTGAAGCACTCATACATGCAAATTTCCCCCAAATAGACTACAACTATCACTTAGGCATTTTATCAAACATCTTGCCTACAATGATTTATAATAATGGAAATTTGGCAAAAGTGAGGTTACCTTGGCAAGGAGTAACCGTCGGAGATGCAATAATGTCGATCTCCACTTGATGCGGACCACAATTACGTTGTCTCGGTGCTGCCAATGCTTCGACCCCGATTAGCACTTGGGTTTCTTGAAGCAACTCACAAGAACCAAATTCTAGGTTTTTCTTCTTATTCTTCTTTCTTTTCTCCTTGTCTTTACTTTCATAGAGTAACAATGGCATTCACATTCACATTCACACACACACAAAGAGAGGAAAAAACTTCTTCTCTATTCCCTCTTCTTCTCTTCTCTTCTCTTCTATTTTCTTTTCTTTTCTCTTGGCAACAACCAATAGAACTTGCTACCTTGGTTTCCAGCAGCTTCCTAAGCCTTTAATGGGGGCTATGGATGAAGTGCAAGAGAATGGAAGTCTTTCATTCAAACCCTTAGCCTTCCACGAGCTTCAACTCGTTTTTTCGAACCACCTCAGCAACCCCTCTACCTGATTTCTTCCCCCTAATGTGTAGAGATCGGAGAGATGAAGAATCTCCAACTTGAATCACTCAAATCAGAGTTAAGATGAGAGAGATATGACCATTTGAAGTTGGACCAACCAGAACACTCAAAATGGAATCTTCGTAGGGGTGGCGTAGGCTACACCGGCGGTGCGCGCAACAGGGGGAAATCTGACCGTAGATCTCATATAAAAGATCTTATAATCTGAGCCATCGGATTAAACCAACGGACAATAGATCGAAACCATTAAATTTGAATCTCGATGATGTCATCATGACGTAGGCGCTGACATCGTCAAAAGTGTTGTCGATCTATGATTGGTCGCTTTTCCGGATTTTAAGGGAGCTTGTCTCCCACTCACAAAAGAGAAATGCATATCGACCGTTGGATCCGAATCCTCCATGATGGCTTTAATCAGATTTCATTAGATCATTAAGATTGGAATCTTCTTTATATCTTCTATACACGCGCGAAACACACTAACATACCTTGATAAGGTGTAACGCCAGTGCATCAAGAATTATGCACCTAACCAATCAAATCCTACACGCAAGCATCTATCTCGTCCATATCACACCAAAATCTCAGCAGCCTTTGGATGGGCATCAAGCCTACGTGGTCGAATCTTGACCATCCATTTCACTTCCCTTTACTCCTCTTTATTACAATCAAGCCCCTGCCTCCATATATTTCAGTGCTTAAAGACCCCTTGCAACTCAGACTTTCAAAATATTTAAATTACACAAAAGCCCTTCGAATTTCAAAAATAAATTCCAAAAAATCCACCCAACACCGAGAGCAACTGATGGATTTTCGGTTTGGATTTTTGAACCGACTTTACGGAAACACTTATAACTTTTTCATACGATATCAGATCGAGATGAAACGAAGTGCGTTGGAATTGTAACTGGATACTCTACGACTTTTCAGAAGACTCAATCATCTGAATCATCCATGTAAAAAGACCAAAATGCGTCTACACCTTTCCAATGACGTATCTTTCTCATAAAAAATCGGAACATGATGAAATCAGAACCGTTGGAAAGATTGTATTTTTGTCGTATTGTTATATGTAGAACACTTCCTTTAAAAAATTCATCTTCAATGTTGAAACTGCCCTCGACTACCACAAATGCCGTAACTTCTTCATACGGTATCAGAATGTGACGAAATCAAATGCACTGGACTAGGTAAATTACAATCTATCTTTTTCATGAAGAACCGATCTTCCAAAAATTTCATTTTCACTGCCAAAAATGCTCTCAATCATAAATAGACTAATTTTGCCAGTTTTGACCCAGAAACCCGCACCACCTATTAATGATGTATTAAACCACTCCATGCATACCAAGCTGCTCTGTTATCTCATCGGTGACACTGGACACTGCCATGTCATCATTTTCATCAATGTCACCCAAACTGGCCACGTCATCACCGCCACGTGGCCGAGTTGCCAACAAGGACAACCATAAAACAACAATCTCCCCCTTTGGAGTTGTTGGCAACGACCTCATCACTAATACACTCTAAAGCTCCGATGAGTAACTCTCTCCCCCTTTGACAACAAGTACAAAGGGTGGAACCAATGAACTCCCCCTGAGTCCAATATGGGGGTAGCAACATCAAGCAACTTGCTCCCCCTCTCCCAATGCTACTAGTGCTTTGGAAGAACCACCACTCACAGTTTCTGTTTGAGGAACTCAAACTGATCTTTAGGAAGCAGTTTAGTGAAGATATCAGCCACCTGTTCTGCTGTGGGAACAAACTCCATCCTTACTTCACCTTCCATCACCTTGTCTCTTAAGAAATGATACCGGATAGCAATGTGCTTCGTTCTAGAATGCATCACCGGGTTCTTGGAGATATTGATAGCACTAGTATTGTCATAATATAGTGGCACTGCCTGCTCAACCTCCACACTCAAATCCTTCAACATCTGCTTCATCCACAACACTTGTGTACAACAAGATGTAGCTGCAATGTATTCTGCCTCTGCAATTGAAAGAGAGACTGACTCTTGCTTCTTACTATGCCACGCCACCAAGCTGCTCCCCAAATAGAATGCACCACCACTAGTGCTCGTCCTGTCATCTACACATCCGGCCCAATCTGCATCTAAAAAAACTGACAAACTAAAGCTCTTGACTTTCGGATACCATAACCCAAACTCGCTAGTCCCTTTCAGATATCTGAAAATTCTCTTCACTGCTGCCACATGTGTCTCTTTTGGTCCTGCTTGAAATTTGGCTACCATGCACACAGCTTGTAAGATGTCAGGCCTACTAGCTGTCAGATATAATAGGCTACCAATCATTGACCTATACGAGGTGTGGTCAACTGATGGAGAGTCATCTTCCTTGCTCAACTTACACCCAGTCATCATAGGTGTGCTAACTGGCTTGCAATCCTCCATACTGAATCTCTTTAACATCTCCCTCACATATTTGGACTGAGATATGAAGATACCTTCTTTCTTTTGATTGATCTGCAAACCCAAGAAGAATGATAGTTCACCCAACATGGACATCTCAAACTCATCTTGCATCCTCATAGCAAAATCTTTGCACAACTCATCTTTGTGACCCCCAAAGATGATATCATCTACATACACAACCACCACAAGCTGACTGCTTTCTTCAGTTCTGATGTAGAGATTACTGTCCACTAAGCCTTTCTTGAAACCTAACTTGCATAAGTAAGAGTCCAATCTGGAGTACCATGCCCTTGGAGCTTGTTTCAAACCATACAATGCCTTCTTCAATCTGCACACAAGAGTGGGGTCCTCACTTAGTTAAAACCCATCAGGCTACTCTATGTAAACCTCCTCTTCCAAGTTTCCATTTAGAAAAGTTGATTTGACATCCATATGATAGACCTTGAACCCCTTGTACACTGACAAAACCAAGAACATTCTGATAGCTCAAGTCTTGCCACTGGAGCAAAAGTTTTCTCAAAATCATTGCCTTCCACTTGAGCACTCTCCCTCTTTGACTTCAATATCAAAGAACTATAATATCTCTCTCTAAAGTAATCTCTCCCAGTGTGGGATACAAGCATCTATAGGAATGCCCATGTGCATCTTTCAAATCCTACAGATGTGAGATTTCAAACTACATAGGAGTGCCCATACGCATCTTCCCTATCCTATGAGTTGAAATCTCAATTACTCAACTGACCTCATATCTGCTTCAACACTGCTCATCAGATAAGTATTGCCTCGACTGGATATACATCATGAACTACAAATTACAGTACGCAACTGCTCAACTCACCAGCTTCTTGAGCTTCCTGTCATAAATCTCTTCATCCAGTCAACATATCATTCTCTCTGTCACTAGTGCTGAAATATTTAACTCTGTCAAAGTCAAACAATCACCATGATCACACAAAATTGCACTCTGACAACTACCACTGAGATTGATACCAACTGAATCTCTGACCCATACTGATGCATACAAAAGCGAATTATTGGCTGTCATACTCACAACTGCATACCTCTGACCATCACTGACATCCTCAACTATTCTGCCCTCTGACTGACACTGACCTGCTCATCTGGTGATTGCTCCATTAAGATGCAAATACTCAAGAGGACTACACTAAGTTTCAACTGATGTCTCTAATCCAAGCACTATTGCAGGAACTTTACTGTCATAATCTAAGTCCTGCTGGGGGCCTAATATCCATATAGTGAGCTCCCCCATTCTTGTGCACCAGAGTACACCTAGTGCCTGGGAGGTGTGCCCACTCCTATACCTTGTCTAGGTGGTGGGAGGGTGATGACTGTGACTGCACACACCTCTATGTGCTTCTCTCTCCAAACTAACTGACCACTTGCCTTGGTCCTATGCATTTGCTTCTCACNGAGGGTGGTGACTGTGACTGCACACACCTCTATGTGCTTCTCTCTCCAAACTAACTGACCACTTGCCTTGGTCCTATGCATTTGCTTCTCACCATAAGTTTTCCTACTACTCTGTTTTTCTTTCTGCTCACTTACTGTCTTCTTCAGTCTCTGCCTCTGTCCAACCAACCCAATTGTAGACCTCTCTTTTACTTTTCCAACTGATGGTCTTCCCTTTCTGAATCTTTCCTGCACAACTGTAGAACTGACATCTCCCTTTGTTTTCCAGATTTTGTTTACTGTTGTCTCAGCCTTTTGTATATCCTTCACTTTCCATACACTGTACAAAGCCACCTGAGACTCACCACTAGATTGTGACTGATGCTTCTTAGAATGTCTTTCATTGACTTGCCTTCTACAACCACTTCTTAACTTTCTGGTTCTAGAGATCTGATAGTCTCTCTCCTTTTGTACAAGCTGAGGGGAGAGCACTGCCTTGCAATGCTTGGCCCAATGTCCATGATGGTGGCATTTAAGACATTCTACTAGTTGTCTACCCAGTGGTGCTATAGGAATCCTCCCTTCATAGCTGGAGTCTAGTCTAGATATACACTCTGCTCTCCTATGTCCATACTCACTGCACCTGTGACAATACCCATGAAAATATGACTGCATCATTGGTAACTGTCTATGCAAACTAGGTGAAGCATTATGTCTATTGGTAGGAGCCATCTGACTCTGCCTGGGAATCATCTGCATAGGTCTCTGATAATTGAACTTGTTGAACCTGCCATACTCAACTGGTCTCTGCTGGTAAGCTCTGTCATAACCACCAACTCTGATTATGTTCCCTATTTGGATTGTTTGTTCACCTTTACCTCTACTCTTTGTATCTTGTGGACTACCTCCACATTGTGCCTGATGTGTAGGAGATCTCATCTCACTATTGTGTATCTCCTCTCTCTTCCTTTGTCTCCTCTGAGCTCTCTTCTGTGTTTTTCCTGTAGTCTGTCTCTGTGGTCTGATCTCAACTGTCTCTATAGCTTTCCCTGATGACTCACTCTGCTCTGTTATAGAACTAGAGCTGATGATGGGTAGTCTCTGGCATTCTGCAGACTGAGCTAAATGTCTATCCATCTCTGTAACCACAAGTGGAGTGGCTGAATGTCTCATCTGCAACTCAGTCAACTGTGTTTGTAGTGAAATGATCTCTGCTTCTAATTCTTTGTTTAACTTCTTAAAATCATTTGAAATTTCACTACCTCTTTTAATCACTCGAGATTGCACATCTATTTTCTCTCTCAAGGCTAAGTTCTCTGATTCAAGCCTGGTACACACCTCACTTTGCTTTCTCAGTTGATCTTCAAGAGATTTTATAACCTGAGGGTCATTTCTGAACTTCATCATCTGTGAGATACAAGAAGCATCAAGCTCTAACAATTGTGCTCTCAACACATTGGCTGCCTCTTCAAGGATTCTACATCTCTCATCTCTATTGATGACTTGTGTTTCTAATGCTGCAATAATGAAGTTGCACTCCTTCAGATGTGTTCTCAAATCAATATTGATTTCATCTTGAGTTGTAGTAATATGTGCCTCAACACACTCAAATCCACTAGTGTAGCACTCATCTGAACATATGCTTTCAACATCTAATGTGGACTCTGATATAGCTGGCTCACCTCCATATAGGTTGTGTAATCTCTCCCACATCGCCTTAGCTGATATGCATGAACTGACTTTGACACTCACACTGTCTGTTAATCCATCCAAAATGATCTCTCTAACCTTAGAGTCAATAGTAGAGTCTACACTCCCATTAACCACTGCACTCCATAGATCATACCCCAATGAACCTATATGTGACTTCATCAACTTCCTCCAAAAGATAAAATCTGATCCATTAAAAATAGAAGCTCCAGAAGTAGACTTACTGAACCAAACACCTGATGCCATCTTCAACCAACCGGATCACTCTGAGCTGTTTAAGCTGCCTCTAGAGCCCTTGCTCTGATACCAATTGTTGGGTCCCGATTGACACTGAGAGGGGGGGTGAATCAGTGTGCCAAATATTTTTTCACTTTCCAACTGTACCCCTGATGTGGCAATCACTATTTGCACTTCAATAGCACAGTCTATTGATGCTGCCCAGAGCTGCTATGTATACTACTGACCATTCTTACTGTTGCATGAAACTTACTCACATAACCTGTATTGCTGCCCAGAGCTGTCTCATAAACCTCACACGGTAATCACAGTCACATACATACACAGTCGTATGCACATCCACACTGCACCACCAAGTGGTCAGGTCTACCAGATGTACACACCCATTCTGCAGCCAAGCACTCCAATCCACAATACAAATACGAGCATACACATCCACAACACAAGAAATACGTGCTTCGGCCAGTTGCCTACATGCACGGAGTAATGCCCACTGTCGGGCTCAGCATTTACTCAATACTAATTATGACTGCACCCACAGCCAAGGGAACACATTCCCAGTTTCCACCAATGACATACAATGGCTAGGTCTTCACCCTAGTTTTCTCAGAATGATCTGAGAGGCCGCACCCACGGCAAATAGGTTTAGGTAGTTGTACCTACCAAGGAACACATAACCCCTGTGTCCAGCACCCACTGAACACCAATAAAATAAAGTTGGGCTTATAACAATGCCCTATAGTGAAGCACTCATACATGCAAATTTCCCCAAATAGACTACAACTATCACTTAGGCATTTTATCAAACATCTTACCTACAATGATTTATAATAATGGAAATTTGGCAAAATTGAGGTTACCTTGGCAAGGAGTAACCGTCGGAGATGCAATAATGTCAATCTCCACTTGATGCGGACCACAATCACGTTGTCTCGGTGCCGCCAATGCTTCAACCCCGGTTGGCACTTGGGTTTCTTGAAGCAACTCACAAGAACCAAATTCTAGGTTCTTCTTCTTTCTTTTCTCCTTGTCTTTACTTTCATGGAGCAACAATGGCATTCACATTCACATTCACACACACACAAAGAGAGGAAAAACTTCTTCTCTATTTCCCTCTTCTTCTCTTCTCTTCTATTTTCTTTTCTTTTCTCTTGGCAACAACCAATAGAACTTGCTACCTTGGTTTCCAGCAGCTTCCTAAGCCTCTAATGGTGGCTATGGATGAAGTGCAAGAGGATGGAAGTGTTTCATTCAAACATTTAGCCTTCCACGAGCTTCAACTCGTTTTTCCGACCACCTCAGCAACCCCTCTGCCTGATTTCTTCCCTCTGATGTGTAGAACTCGGAGAGATGAAGAATCTCCAACTTGAATCACTCAAATCCGACTTAAAATGAGGGAGATATGACCTTTTTAAGTTGGAGCAATGAGATAGCCTGAAATGGAATCTTCGTACGGGTGGCGTAGGCTACACCGGCGGCGCGCGCAACAGGGGCGAAATCTGACCGTAGATCTCATATAAGAGATCTTATAATCCAAACCGTCCGATTAAACCAACGGACAACAGATCCAAACCGTTAGATTTGAATCTCGATGACGTCATCATGACGTAGGCGCTGACATCGTCAGAAGTGTTGTCGATCTATGATTGGTTGATTTTCTGGATTTTAAGGGAGCTTGTCTCCCACTCAGAAAAGTGAAAATGCATATTGACCATTGGATCCGAATCTTCCATGATGGCTTTAATCAGATTTCATGAGATCATTAAGATCGGAATCCTTTTTATACCTTCTATACACGCGCGAAACACAATAACATACCTTGATATAGTGTAGCGCCAGTGCATCAAGAATTATGCATCTAACCAATCAAATCCCACGCGCAAGCATCTATCTCGTCCATATCACACCAAAATCTCAGCAGCCTTTGGATGGGCATCAAGCCTACGTGGTCGAATCTTGGCCGTCCATTTCACTTCCCTTTACTCCTCTTTATTACAATCAAGCCCCTGACTCCATATGTTTCAGTGCTTAAAGACCCCTTGCAACTCAGACCTTCAAAATCTTTAAATTACACAAAAGCCCTTCGAATTTCAAAAATAAATTCCGAAAAACCCACCCAACACCGAGAGCAACTGATGGATTTTCGGTTTGGATTTTCGAACCGACTTTACGGAAATGCTTATAACTTTTTCATACGATATCCGATCGATATGAAACGAAGTGCGTTGGAATCGTAACTGGATGCTCTACGACTTTTCAGAAGACTCAATCATCTGAATCATCCATGTAAAAAGACCAAAATGCCCCTACACATTTCCAATGACGTATCTTTCTCATACGCAATCAGAATGCGATGAAATCAGAACCGTTGGAAAGATTGTATTTTTGTCGTATTGTTACATGTAGAACACTTCCTTTAAAAAAATCATCTTCAATGCCGAAACTGCCCTCGACTGCCATAAATGCCGTAACTTCTTCATACGGTATCGGAATGTGACGAAATCAAATGCACTGGACTAGGAAAATTACAATCTATCTTTTTCATGAAGAACCAATCTTCCAAAAATGTCATTTTCATTGCCGAAAATGCCCTTGATCGTAAATAGGCCAATTTTGCCAGTTTTGACCCAGAAACCCGCACCACCTATTAATGATGTATTAAACCACTCCATGCATACCAAGCTGCTCTGTTATCTCATCGGTGACACTGGATACTGCCATGTCATCATTTTCATCCCCGTCACCCAAACTGGCCACGTCATCACCGCCACGTGGCCGAGTTGCCAACAAGGACAACCATAAAACAACAAATAAGACCTTATCACCAATTGCAAAAGATTTACGCAGAATGTGCTTATCATAGAAAGCTTTGGTCTTTTCCTTGTAAATCCTAGAACTTTCTTAGGCATCATGCCTAAGTTCATCCAACTCAGATAGTTGGAGCCTACGATGAATTCCTACATCAAACAAATCAAAGTTGAGCTTCTTGATGGCCCAAAAGGCCTTATGCTCTAACTCAACTGGTAAATGACAAACTTTCTTATACACCAAATGGTAGAGAGACTAGCCAAAGTCAGTCTTGAATGCAGTCCGATGGGCCCACAGAGCATCAATGAGCCTAAGAGACTAATTCTTATAGTTGGGATTAATAATTTTCTCTAAAATTTGTTTGATCTGCCTATTAGACACCTCCACTTAGCCACTAGTTTGGGGGTGATAAGGGGTAGATAACTTATAGGTGATCCAATACTTTTTCAGTAAGGTCTCAAAAGGCCGATTACAAAAATGAGACCCCTATCACTAATTATTGCACATGGTGCACCAAAGCAGAAAAAAAATGTTCTCTTTGAGAAACTAGACCACCACTTTGTGGTCATTAGATTTACAAGGTATGGCTACTATCCATTTAGAAACGTAATCAACAGCCAGAAGTATGTATAAATTCCCAAAGGAATTAGGGAATATGTACAAATTCCCAAAGGAATTAGGGAATGGTCCTATAAAATCGATGCCCCATACATCAAAGATCTCAACTATCAAAATAAGATTGAGGGGCATCATGTTCCTCTTATTGATACGGTCAAAAGATTGGCAGGCGGGACAAGCCTTGTAAAAATCGAAGCATCTCTAAAAAGAGTGGGCCAATAAAATCCGCATTGGAGAACCTTTGCGATAGTCTTCTTAGGTCCAAAGTGTCCACCACATGTATGATCATGACAAAAAGAGAGAATGGAATGTTGCTCATGATTAGGAACACATCGTCGGATAATCTAATCTGGATATATCTTAAACATATGAAGATCATCCCAGAAAAAATGCTTAACTTGGGGATGAAACCTATAGTTATCTTAGGTGGACTAGTGATCCGGATTCACACCTGAAACTAAGAAGTTGATAATATCATAAAACTATGGTTCACTGGACACTGCAAATAACTGTTCATCTAGAAAGTTCTCGCTAACTGGAGAATCAATAGTCAAGGAATTGGGAAGCCGAGATAAATGATCTGCAACTAGGTTTTCAACTCCTTTCTTATCCCTAATTTCTAAATCAAACTCTTACAAAAGTAAAACCCGCCTAATGAGACAGGCTTTGGCATCCTGCTTCTAAACTAGGTATCTAAGAGCAGAATGATCAGTATACACCACCACATGTGAACCAACTAAGTAAGACTGAAACTTTTCTAATGCAAGCACAACAGCTAAAAATTCTTTTCCAGTGATTGTATAATTGAATTGTGTATCATTTAAGGTCCTACTAGCATAGTAAATGATAGTGGGTAACGTATTAATATTTTGACCCAAAATTGCTCCTATGGTAAAATTCGAAGCATCACACATCAGTTTAAAAGGTTCAGTCCAAACAGGTGGTTGAACAATGGGTGCATTGGTCAATTCCTTTTTGTTTGAAGGATTCTAGGCACTCTTTAGAAAACTCAAAAGTTTGATCTTTAGCAAGTAATGAAGTGAGAGGTTGGACTAACTGACTAAAGTTCTTAATAAACCTTCGATAGAAGCCCGTATGCCCTAGAAAAGACCGGACGTCCTTAACAGAGTGAGGAGGTGGTAAATTATCAATTAAATCCACTTTGGCTCTATCTACCTTAATTCCCTTAGTGGATATTACATGGCCTAAAACAATACCAGATTTAACCATAAAATGACATTTCTCCTAATTCAAAATCAAATTCTTAGATTTGCATCTTTTCAAAACTAGGGAAAGATGATGAAGACATTCAGAATATGAATTCCCATGAATTGAAAAGTCATCCAAAAATACTTTTAAGAATTTTTTGACCATATCAGAAAAGATGTTCATCATGCATCGTTGGAACATAGCAGGGGCATTGCAAAGCCCAAAAGGCATACGCCTGTAATCAAATGTTCCATATGGGTATGTAAAAGTGGTCTCATGTTGATCCTTTAAAGCAATTGGGATCTGGTTATAGTCGGAATATCCATAAAAAAAATAATAGTATTCATGTCCAGCTAATCTCTCTAACATCTGGTCAATGAATAGCAATGGGAAGTGGTCCTTTCAGATTGCCACATTAAGTTTTCTGTAGTCTATGCACACTCTCCACCCTGATTGGACACGGGTTGGAATTAGTTCATTATTGGCATTGGGAACTACAGTCAACCCAGACTTCTTAGGCACTACGTGAACTAGGCTTACCCATTGGCTATCAGAAATAGGATAAATTATTCCATGATCCAGATACTTTAGGATCTCTTTCTTAATGGCTTCCATCATCATTGTATTAGCTCTTCTTTAGGGTTCTGTGGATGGTTTGGAATCCTCCATAAGATGTATATGATGTTACACAATAGAAGAGTTTATACCCTTGATATCAGTCATGGTCCAACCTAAGGCTTCCTTATTATCTTTTAACACTTTAAGTAACTCCTCTTCTTGGCTAGAAGTCAAATTTGAAGAAATTATTACAAGAAGAGTCTGGTCAGGCCCTAGGAAAGCATACCTCAAATTAGATGGCAACTCCTTAAGATCTAGCTTAGGGGGCTCAACTATGGAAGGTTTAAGAATGGAATTGGAAAGGGGTCCTAAGGGCTCTACAGGTGTGTGAAGACTCAAGACTTTAAAAAAGAAATTTTCACTATCATCATCCAACTCATCCATACACTCTTGAAATTCTGAATCAAAATCAATATCAAAGTTGGTAATTAAATCATCAGAAAAATCTAAAAAATCCTCAAGCATATTGATCTCTTCTTTCATATGTGGTTGCTTGGCTATCCTAAACATGTTAAACTCAATAGTTTGGTTGCCAAAAGATAACCTTAGGAAACCATTCCGACAGTTGATTAATACATTACTGGTAGCCAAGAATGGTCTTCCTAGAATTATTGGGATCTCATCTTTGGTTGAGAAGGGCTTGGTATCTAACACAATGAAATCAGCAGGAAAAATAAATTCCCTCACCTTTAGTAAGACATCCTCAACCATCCCTTTAGGAATCTTAACAGACCTATCTGCTAACTGAAGAGCAGTTCCAGTGGCTTTCAATTCTCCCAATCTTAGTTGTTTGTACACATGGTAAGGTAAAAGATTCACACTTGCACCAAGGTCAAGTGAGACATGCTCAATGTAGGTGTTACCTATGACACAAGATATGGTGGGGTTCCTTGGATCCTTATACTTGGCTGTTATAGGCTAAGTAATTATGGAACTAATGTTACCTACCAAGAACGCTTTTTTGGGTACACTAGTGATACGTTTGTGAGTACACAAATCTTTCAGTACCTTTGCATAGGTGGGGATCTAGGATATGGCATCCAAAAGAGGATGTTCACTTCTACCTTTTTTGAGACTTCTAAAATTTTATCCATGGAATCAATCTTCTTTTTGTTTATCAAGCGATCAGGAAATGGGACAGGAAAAATATAAGGACTATTAGGGATTTGCCCTTTTTCAGAAGAATCATTTTTTGTTTCCTCAACCAAATCATCTTTAATTCCAAAAGAATATTTAGGTTCATCAAACGAACCTGGAACAAGAGGCACACTTGTGTCCTCAACTGAAGGAGAGTCAACAGGAGTAATAGATGGGAAAGATTTAGGAACGCTCTGTTGGTACTTTCTACCACTCCTAAGGGCATAAATAACATTACATTGGTTAGAAAACCTTTGTTGGGTCTAACCTTGTACTATATTCAGTGGTGCATTAGTTGGTGCTTGTGAACTAACAAGCTGATGATGCCTAGGGTTAGGCTCTGGTTGTCTGGGTAAAGTTCATTTCTCCCTCTCATGCATAATTGAGATAACTTGAGTGAGTTCTTTCGTAAGATTTTGATGGTTTATCATGAGGAGAGCTATATTTTTTTTCAAGTCACTTATTTTACTTACCTCTCCAGTGTTAATAAACCCAGGGGATTGCCAATAAGATGATAAGAGAGGGGCCCTAGGAAAACTAGCCTGAGGTCCTACATTTGACCTAGGAAAAGTATTTTGAGAAAAAGATTGTTGTGCAAAAGGGAGGCCTTTGGGGTCCAGGTTGACCTTGATTATGAAAATTGGAAGGCCCTGCTTGGTTGCCCTGATTCTAAGAGAAATTTGGATGATTTCTCCATCTTGGATTGTAGGTGTTACTATATGGATTATTCTGGTATAAGGCACTAACACTATCATTAGAAGTGCCCTCAGATATGTTGGGGCATTTTTCTATGACATGTCTAGGGGACTGGCACCAAGCACAAATCTTAATCAAATTGACTGATGATGGCTCTGTAGGAACAATAGCCTCAATCCTCTTGATTAAGATATCCAAATGGGCTTCCTTGGCTACTATCCAATCCACAAAATGTTCTTTCCCTCCTATGGTTCTTTCACTCTCTTGGGTTGATTCTCACTCACGGGTTTTGTCTGCTAAGTGAAATAAGAATCCCCATGTCTTTCCTTCATCTGTAAAGGATGTGAATCCCTCAAGGCACATAGACTCTATCATTTGTTTAGTTAGGTAATCAATACCCTCATAAATTATTTGACATAAATGCCATAAGTCTAGGCCATGGTGAGGGCATTCTTGAGTAAATCCTTGAATCTCTCCATAAGTTTGGAAAATGACTCACTAGGCTTTTGCCTAAACTGAAGGATATCACTTCTAAGCTTATTGGTCTTATGAGTTACGAAAAACTTTTTAAGGAAGACAACTGTGAACTATTCCCATGAGGTTATGGAATTTGTGAGTAACCCATACAACCACTTTTTAGCTTGGTCTTTTAATGTAAAAGTGATAAACCTAAGCTTAACAGCATCATCAGAAAGCTATTGGATCTTAATTAGAACACATACCTCTTCAAATTCCCTTAGAAATAGGTATGCATCCTCAAAGGTCAACCCATGGAAGTGAGGCAACATAGTGATGTATTGAGATTTGAGTTCAAAATTATTGCTCTGGGCTTGTGGTAGAACTATGCAAGAAGGTTAGGCTGTTCTAGCAGGGTAGAACCTATCTTTATGAGATTTAGGTGGAGGGTTTTGCTATTGGTCTCTCATATTGAAGATTTTTAAAGAGAACACACGTATAGGGTCACTACTTATTGGATCTCTTCTTTCTAACCGATTCTTAGTATTAAGTACCCACTTAACATTCATACAACAGAAAACTACCCACAACTAGAGTAAGACAAGCACAAAAGAATGGATAGTAAAACTTTTTTGTTATGATTTTATGATTTATTTTTTTATTTTTTTATTTTTTTTTGCTTTTTGAGAGCTTGTCGGCAGGGATCCGGGGTTGCTCAAGTCAATTTCTGAGGTACTGTTACAGGGCGAAACCTGTCTTTATCATACTATGAGGCATGGCGACCTCCACCGATACAACTATTATTACAAGTTGTTCTTCTCAGGAATTCCATAAAAGAAAAGGAAAAATAGAACAAAGCAAACAAAGCACTCCGATTTACCAAAAGAAAGCGAAAAATAACATGGAACTGTCTCCCCGGCAATGGCATCAAAAACTTATTTGAGATTTTAAAATGTAACCGCAAGCGTACAGATCAATATAGCTACCAGTCGAACAAAGGGAGAGTAGCCACTTTATTTTTTTGCTTCATTTAATGATGTGAAAGTGAACCAATTAATGATTGTGATCTAATTCTAATTACCGTCCTAAACATATGTATCTAAAATAACGTCCTAACCATTCGTCATCTAAGAATTTAAACACGCAAGTCACGCAATTAAAATTAAATAAATAAATAGTTGAAAATAAACACTCCACGCAATTAAAAAGCAATGAAGGAAAAAAATTATTGAAATAAAAATAAAGTAAAAGAAATGGGCTAAAGCTAGAGAGACTCACAAGTAGGTTTCTCTACTTAGCCCGAGGGATGCATCAGAATATGAGCTTCCCTACTTGACCAGAGAGTCACTTTTACAAGGGTTACTTTACTTGGCTTTAGGAAAAGGGAGACAATTAAAATAAAAACAATAAAATGATGGTTCTATGGCTAGGAGGGGCAAAGCCAACACATACACTAGCCATGAACCTTGGGGGAAAGGGATAGCAATAATGTAACGACTGAAATTAAAATCCCAAATTAAGAAAGAAAGGGTAGTCAGAAGAGAGAATGAGAGGGGAGAGAGAAGACTACTGAAGGAGCCTACTTACTTGAACTTCAACCCTTAAACTGAAAACTTGATCGATTTGAGACACTATCAGTACTAAAAACCAGATTTGGAATAAACCAAATCTGAAATTTCTAGTACTAAAGAAAACAAATCTGAAAAAAAAAAATTAAATTTGAAAAACATGCTTCATAGCTTGTTATTGTCACCTAGAACTAAGCCTATAACTAGAACTTAAAAATTACAACTTCAATTGCTTAAACAATAAAAATAAAAGACTGAATCAAAAACAAAAGTGCTTGCATTAATTGAATAAAAAGATCTAACAAAAGTGTTTAAAGCATAAACCTAGAACTAGAGCTAGATAAAGAGAAAACTAGCGAAAAAGATAGAGCAACTAAGAAAAAAACCCTAGAAGAAGAATGACGTGCCTCCTCCCCTTGTGTTAATTTTATTATATAGAGAATGGAGGAGGGAAGCTAAAGATTTTTGCTTCTAAAAAAAATATATTTTTTTTTTATCTTATTGATGAAGTGGAGGAGAGAGAAGAGAGAAAACGTGTGGAGAGAGATCTCTCACGACTCTTCTTGCCTTTTTCTATTTTTCTCTCTCTTCTTGCAAAGAAACCCCCTTTGGCCAATTTCTCTTGCTTGGATTTGAAAAATATTCTATTTTAATAAGAAATTCCATCCATGCCCTTGTCTTTTCTTTTTCTTTTTTCTTATTTCTTATTTTTTTTTCTCTTTATTTTCTCTCTCTCTTCTTCAAACTTGCGTACAACCATGCAGCTAAGAGGTTCGAATTTGAGACATCCTAATAAGCAAGGGATTTTGCATACCACAACTCACCAACTACGCTAGGTAGTTGTTGTTACCAAAAATGAATCTTCAATCACTTAAGGATGTGGTCCATCGATCTTTGTTGGCATTTGAAATATCCCTTATACCCTTGGGACAACTGCAGATGGGCTAGTTCTGCATTTCAGTTCAGTTCTGATCCATTATTCTTTTTCTGACCCGAAAAGAATAATCACTTGTACGGTTGACCAAACGAATGTGTACTTGTAATTGAACACGTCCATCTTGCTCAGAATTTCGTCCTCTTCGCAACCATGAAAATAAATAGGACCTCTTTACGTGTAAAATTGGAGATATAGTGTCCGATAGTCGTTAAAGCCTTGAAAATATAAAACCTACAAAAAGAGAGTAAAACCCAAGGTAGCTCCATTCTAAATATGTAAAATGCATATTTTACTACACTAGATTTTACTCATAAATGTGCTCATCAACGTCCTATTGATTCACTCTCCTAATATAACTCCTGCTATGAATGGACTCCTACCAGCACTAGGAAGCATGCTAAATCGGGTCTCTCTCACTCACTCACTCTCAGTTGCCATCATTCCTCAGCCATAAATACCTAGGTAAGCCACCCTTTTAGGGGATCGATACTTTTTCATTCTTAATGGATTTTTTGTTTGCAGAAAGATTTGACTTAGGCATCCCAGATAGGAAGCATGCCAAATCGGGTCTCTCTCTCTCACTTACTCACTCACTCACTCTCAGTTGCCACCATTCATCAGCCATAAATACCTAGGTAAGCCACCCTTTTAGGGGATCAATACTTTTTCATTCTTGCTAGATTTTTTGTTTGCAGAGAGATTTGACTTAGACATCCGAGAGTCCCCCATCGGATCAGCCCGGTGCTCACCTCTTATGTTTTCTCCTCTATGTAGGTTCCACAAGTAGCCTAGGACGATTTCTCGCCGTAAAACTATTGATGGGCATGCCGAAGGTGGATTAGTAGCTTAACGGTTGTCTTTATTCTCTCATTCTTTGATTTTCATGATGATCAAGTTCTTTTGTTTATTCTTAGCAGAGAGAGAGAGAGAGAGAGAGAGAGAGAGAGAGAGAGAGAGAGAGAATGCTAATTACTTTACATATACAAGGTTACCTCCTCTTTTAATGCTATATATTTATTTTTATTTTGGACTTTTTATTCAATTTGGATGGAAGCCATTTTCACATCTTGCCTCAATTTTCTCAAGCTTTTTAGATTTTGAAAAGTTAACTTCTCCAGATGAGAAGCTCCAAAAACTAATCCTATGAGAATTGAGTGTTTAGAATCTTTTCTACCAGATTGAGAAGCATCTTCCTCGGTTGTGGACTTTTGCTTATTGCACGGGGGCAAGATGCAAGAAGCTTAGCCATATACATTGAAGAATTAATTCCTTTCATTCTTTTTTTTTTTCACAACAATCAAACACCAAACAATTTATAAAAATTTCAACATTATATAAATATTTTTTGGAAAAAAAATGTTTCCCACATGGCTGTTTAATATAGAATCTCAATGTTTTTCCATGTTGAAGAGTGATGTGGTGAATCCAATTATATTGAAAATCTAGGAAATGGTATGAAAGGCCACCCATGCATCAAAATTAAACATGTACCCTCTTATCTAACACCACATCCGCTTGTGCGTATCCCATGCACCTTCCCATTTTAGTATTATGCATCCTCACAGTAGTCCAAGATTTTTCAATTCCTTGTATTGCCACTAAGTAAACTCAGATTGATTTGAAGTTCAACATGTGAATAAAGGACCAGTGTTCATATTTATCTATCAAATTTCAATCCCATCTAACGTGGCAAGTGACAAATCTAGGTGCCTCTTAAAAAGATGAGTGATTTATATCCCCATCCCTTGTATTTTGCTTATATTACAACCCCCACCATTGTGTTTTCAAATATTACATCAATCTCCCCTGTCAGTTGATACATATTACAAAGAAGCTGACTCCGTCAATTTTTGGCCTTTTAGTTTTCAAATTTTTTTATAATACCTATATTACCCCTCATGGAGTGTAAATTACCCTTCTACCCTCCCGTGATACATCTTTAACTAAAGAGTACTCTTAAGTCTTAACTACACTAAGAAACCTGAAAACAGATTTAGAACACTCACCTGCTACCGACTTCTGGGCGAACAACGAATGGGGATAGGCGAGCAGCAAGTGGCGCGCGACGAGGGGCAAGCAACGAGCGTTGAACCGCTGCTATCTGTGCACGGCAACATAGTAAAGAATTTTCAGTTAAATGCAGCTGAGGATCCCAGTCAACCAGAAGGGAAAGGGGATGAGGACACGGTACTGTTGCAGTTCGGGAAGGTTGGGGATGACGTGTCCACGATGGGTTACAGGCAGCCCTTGTCAGATTTTCAAGCATTTCCAATCTGTCTCACCAGCTTCGGTAAGAAACTTGCCTGCGAGTAGTTTACGTATATTGTTACTTTCTGTGTATTCAAGTAATATGTGTTTGATGTTAACAGCAGCCTATGGATGTTGTCTTAATATTTGGTTTTGTATTTCTTCTGTAATTCTATACCATAAGAGCAATTTGGTCAACAATTTTGTTAGACAGAACTACCCTTTTCTGAGTGTATGTTACAATTGACCATGTATGCTCGAATGATAGTAGTAATTGGGTCCAGGTAACAACCCATTGAATCAAAGAGGTTGATCCAGTTTCAAATCTATAGTATTCTCATGAAATATTAGTAGTTGGGAGAGATTATGTATATATGGGAAAAAGATCCCAATGCTAGCAGTGTGGAGATGCCACGTTCTCTTTGTTTCTTCCCATTGGCCTCTACGACCCATTGGCATCGGTCATCTCACTCTCTTCAACCCCAACCCCTCCCTCTTCCTTGCAAATGCCCTCGCACGGCCCTCAACGCCAGTGCTGGTTGCCCCATTTACATGGCAAGTGAATTAATCAATCATTATTCCCATTGCCTTTGTAGACCATAATATTTTGAAGTTTCAGATCTCTGTTAAGGATGAGATTAATAAGAAATAAGATAAATCGTGGCATCAAAACCATGGCAAGTACAGACCAAAGGAAATACTGAAAAGATAAAGGAGGAAAGAGCACAAAGTAATGAAATATCTTATATAAATTTAGAACCTGTGTAGCGTACCACGTGATGAGAGTGAAACCCTCAAACCCCATAAATCTGTTTCAAGATTGGAGTAAAACGTTATGAGGATAGAGACGAGGGTAAAATTGAAAAAAATTTGTGGTTAAAGGTAAAAGGGTAAAGTCGTATTTTAACATCCAAAACTAACAGTCTAATGTCAGTTGACAGGGGAGGTTGGTGTGATAATTGAAAACACAAGGGTGGAGGATATAATACAAACAAAACACAGGGGAGAGGGATGTAAATTATTCTAGAAAAATTATTTCCTTAACATATGTGTACGTAGAAGAACCAATTTCATATGCCTTTCTCAACTTTACATATAATAACCTTCTTGGCTAGGGACAACAAAATCAAATGCATTAAATTCAACTTAGACCATTTGAATCAATGCATCATTCACGTTTTGGTTTATTTTCTTCCCTAACAAAGGTCCTCCATTGGTTCTCAAATAGGTCTATGCGTGATCGTGAAGAGTATGAACTAGTTCTGCCTAATTCCTATACCTTCACGGGCCGTATACGTGAACAACATGAACTCATATGCATTCGTGTCTCCAAAAAAAAGAAAACTAAACCCTGGAATCGGTATTCTCTGTCCTATCGTTGTATGACACGTGTCATTATTACCTAATTAGGTTCCGTATATCGAGGAGACGCATTGCCAATCGTTAACTTACGCCGTCTTTATGTTTTTCATTCCAGTCACCTCCTCCAAAACCCGCGTTTGTAAACTACAAGGGTATTTTTGTAAATTTGCAATCCACTTTATTTGTTGCTAACGTGGTTCATGTTCACTAGCTGTTGGATACTAAGGGAGTGAGGAGAGGTGAAAACATCTTATGTAGTGAGTGCAGTGGTATAATAAGTACTCAATGATCAAGACAACCTCAGCCCATGTGCTCAGATGCTCTTAATCAATCGATGTTCATTACATCTCATTACAGATAATAACCTAGATAATAACCGTCCGGGAAGGGAGGGGTTTTCAACGTTTCAAGCTTTGCCGTGTTTCTTTCATCATATCCGTGGCGTGTATGCATATGCGGGCGAGCTCGTGAAATCACATACGTCGTCCTCCTAGAAAGACGTGGAAGAATGAGTTCTTTTTTAAAACTGATGTGATGTCATCGTTGACCTTGGAGAAACTACGACGGAACGGATATAAAGGGAAGCCATGAGTTAAAATGTCAAATAATTGACTTAAACTAAATCTAGAACCAGGTCTTTGATTCAATAAAGGTAGTGTGTGTAGCGGTAAATTGTATGCACTAGTTGATACCATTGGATTCGTATCAATTAACACACATTGCCTGACCTGCATTTCCCACTAACCATGTTCCCATTTTATTTGATTATTGAGTTATTCTTGACCATTCGATTAGAATCTAATACCAATCATTTAGTGGTAAAACCCGAGAGCGGAATATGGGGTGTCAAAGGACTCAAAACCTAACAAACTAGTAAAACCGATCAAACTGAATTGGAATAACCTAGATCAAATCGTGACTAAGGGCCCGTTTGATAACGTTTCAAGAAACGCGTTTCTGCTGTTTCTGTTTCCAGAAACAGAAAAAACGGAGCAAAAAGTGTTTGATAAAACTGTTTCGTTTCACTTATTTTTAGAAATAAAAATAGAAATTTTTACTTATTTATGGTTCAAGAAACGACCCAGGCGAAACAAATTCAACTTGTTTCGCCATTTCTGGAAACGACTTGTGGTAATTCTTTCACTGGTTACCATCGACTTCTAAAGACATGACTTATCAAACACCTTCAATTCCGTTTCTGTTTCTAGAAACGAAAATTTATGTTTCTGCCGTTTCTTGAAACAGAAACAGCAGAAATGTTATCAAACAGGCCCTAAGTCTTACTCGGGCCGATTTCGAGTTAGGGTGTTAAAGCATCGACGCCAAATCAAACTGAAAATCAGACGAACCAAAATCGAACTAAAATGGTGCAAAATCCTTACCAAAATCGAGACAACTGAAATCAATCTAATTTTTCCTTCTTCTTTTTTTTTATTTTTTTTTTATTTTTTATTTTTATTGATACATATTTGCAAAGAAAATAGAATCCAACCCTATAACAAATCGATATAAGAAACAAAAATCAAACTGAATCCCAATTCAAATTTTCTTAGGTTACGTTTGGTAGTCATTCTATTCCAAAAACGACATTTCGTGTCGAAATCAAAATTTCTCGTTTCTGTATCAAAATTTTGTTTTGAAACAAAACTCAAATGTTGGAACATGATTATCATGTTCCATTATTTCTTGTTTCTGATGTTTTTGCCTTTTGTTTTACTCGGTTTAATTGAAAAAAATAAAAAAGGAAAACAAATCGCAAATACCAAATGGAAGATTCTGTTTTCTTGTTTTCATAAAACAAAAAAATACCAAAAACATTTTTTAGATGACTGCCAAATGCAACCTTATTGATTGTGTTTCAATTTCACTATTTTTACGTTGATACCAATTCATCTCATATCCAAGCCAAACCGACCGATCGATTGACACCCTTAAATTGTTGTCATTCCCTCATTAAAAAAAAAAAAAAAGTTTAGCCACTGCTTAGGGTACAATCTCACAGCCAAAAAATAAAATAATATTGTCAAAATTTTCATATTTTTCAAAATATTTTTTAAGATTCTATTTGTTTGTTGTTATCGCGGTTTCACCCATCTGACTGTAATACCTGAATATGGATCAATTACTCCTGATTATACAAATCAATATACAACACCTGGATCCTATAACTAAGTGATCATACGAACAACACGGATCCTCTCTTATCATACCTCAGCTGATAACGCATGTTAGGGGCACGACATGCTCTTTACGGGATGGAAGGTTTTTTTTTTTGGTAAGGACGGGATGGAAGATTCAACAAAGGGTATTGGTGGAAGTGCGACTCACTTTGGAATCCGCAATGAATCCCAGTCTGATAAAACGTGGCAGAACCGATTAGGATGGGTAAAATGGGGTTGCAAAAACGCGTGGCAAGTGTTCATTGGACAAAGAGCCTCAACGTAAGCACACGTAATCATTCATATCCAGTAAGATACCAACGAAGACGGAGGCGAATTTCACTGTGACCCAAACGTCCCCACAACCTAAATATAGAAACTATTCCGCCACCGCATGTACGTAACGTGTACAGGTGTCTTTATCCCATTGGCTTTAAACAATACCGAATACATAAAATAGTTCAAACCGTAGAGGAAGGAGGGGTTCGTTGATCGTTTCCCCCAGCCTTGGACTTCTTTTCCGACCGTTTTTTCTTTTCTCTCTCTCTCTTCTCTCTCTCTCTCTCTCTCTCTCTCTCTCTCTCTCTCTCTCTCTCTTGATTTTCTGAAAATCCAGGGGAATTAAAAACGTTCTTTTCAGTTTTTCTAAAATCCTTTAATAAGATTGGGATTCTTTCCTGCTGTTTTGACATTTTCAGTTTTTCGTGTTATCCAAGAAGCGACTGAAGGAAAAGGAGGAAAAGGAGGAAAAGGAGGAAAAGGAAAAGGGGAAAAAAGAAAAGGCGTTAAAGGACGTAAGCTTTTCTTCATGGAAGAATCAGAATCTGCACAAGCGACGACGTCCTTTGTGAATCCTGACTTTCTTCCAATCTTTGTCTTCAAATATTGGTCTGATTTCGTGTTGCTTTAAATTTTGAGGAAGAGAAGGCTCGGAGCAGTTGAATTGATATACGGAAAGATAGAAAGAAAGAAAGAAAGAAAGAAAGAAAAAAGCGACAATGGTGTTGGCGACGAAAGGACGTGAAGGAGGAGGACCAACGATGGTAATGGCGAAGTTTGAAGCTGAGGAAGTGGTGGTGCTGGAGGAGGAAGAGGATGTGTTGGTTCCTCCCTTGAATTTCTCTACGGTTGAGAGAGGGATCTACAGGTCTGGTTTCCCCAAGGACTCCAATTTCGCTTTCCTGGAAACCCTAAATCTTCAATCAATCATGTAATTCTCTCTCTCTCTCTCTCTCTCTCTCTCTCTCTCTCTCTCTCTCTCTCTCTCTCTCTCTCTCTACCTTGTATGTTTCTGTTTCATTTTTTTTTTCGTTTTATGAATTACTAATCTGCAAGTAATTTTTGGGCAGATACTTGTGTCCTGAACCCTATCCGGAAGATAACTCTCAGTTTCTTCTAAATCATGATATCAAGCTTTTCCAGTTTGGGATTGATGGGAACAAGGTAATTTTCTCATTTTCTTGCTCTTTCGATTGTGATTTTGGGAAACATTATTTCAGGTGTTACTTTTTTCTCTGTGAGGGTCAATTGCCTGATTGATTGTTAATGTGTCCTACTCTGTACTTGTAGCTGAAAGATTGTGTGGAATGCAATCATATCAGTGAATGAACTTTAAGTCTACAATCGTAATGGATTTGGATGTACTGATCAACCATGGAAAGACTGAGTGATTTGATTCTCAGGCATGAATTTAAGAAAAATACATCAAGGTCCAGAATAACCAGGTTTCTAAGATGAAGAGTGGTGTATGTTTTTCTAGATTAAGGAACTCTATCTAGGAAAGGTAAATGAAACCAATTATGAATGGCACCTACATGACTAACTGTTACATGTCTCTATTTCATTTGGTACTTCAGAAGTAAGGAATCTAATCTAGGTGGCATAAGTTACCAGATGGATGTTGGTTATCTTCTGTAATGTTAGTCTTATAATCCTACTTGTTTTAGCTTGTTCAGGTTGTTGAACATTTGTTTTCCAGTTTTCTTTTGAAAGTAGATAGTTTAAATTTCATGTCTTTCTTTCAGAACCTAAAACATGTAGGCTTATAGTTTTAGGTGGACAATAGAAGTTGCTGTGGATAATGCCTAACCAAGATCCAAGGAGGAGAGGTTTCATGTCTCACTTCTCTTTTGTTTTAGAAAATTGCTGCACTTATTGCATTGTGATACTCCTTCCTAGTCCTTGAAAATATAATATAGAGTTAGCGTGTTCACCTTTCAGATGAGGCATCTCACTTTCTGGATGACTGTTTTACTTGTTTTGATAATTAATAATTCTGGCAGCAATTACTTTCACTTATCTACTGGTTTGAAGAATTATGCAATTAGCAGTGATTATATTTCATTGTCTTAGTTGTTAGTTCAAAAATGAGATTCTATTTTTTCTGTCCGAATAAAAGTGTAAGAAGGCAATCAAACTAGATCAATTTGCTCTGATATGTAGGTAGAAGATTTAGCATGCTGGAGACTTGTATGTAGAAGGAAATTTTTAGGGTCTTTTGGTGATTTTAACCTATCTACTGTTAGACATGTGTTGAACTAGTTGTGTTGCACAGGATCTTGCTCGCCTGCTACCATTTAAAATTCACTAGGAAGACATGATGTTTAGTTCATAAATTCATCCAATACTAGGATTCTATTATGGGTGGCCATGATCTAGCGAAAGATTTGAGTAGTTTCAGTTTTATCTTTTATGAATTAATTCCAACATGATAAAAAATTGTTGTGATATAATGTTATATAAGTTGCTCTTTGAAAATTGACAAGTGCCCTGCAGCAGGAATCCCATGATGCTTTTGTTTCAAGTTGTTAATATTTATGCAGAGTCTGACTTGAAAAGTACTCTGCATAAATTACTCTATTCGTGTCACACTTAGATTAGTACTGCCATTTAAACTCAAATAGGTGAGTACCATTGGTCACCAGATTGAAATTAGATATTTTTGAATGGAGTTTATGTTGGCAACTTGGAGGGAATATGACCTGGCAGGTGGAGAAAATGTAATGGGCCCATTTTAAGAATAACTTGGAACACTTGGGATGCTTACTGATTCTATGGTTGTAGCTTGGACCAAATTTGAAGTTATCCTACTATATTGAAGGTTATTTGATGAGCAGGGCATATACAACACTGAAGAGCCATCAATTCATGAATGGAAATTTAGAGTCAAATGGTAGGGGATATTGGAAATAAATAGAAAGATTGTATTTAGGTTGCATATTTAGTGAGTAGATGTTAAAAGTTACTTTTTTAAGAATTCAAAAATTCCATGACTTATATAGCATCAGAAATAGATAACCTAAATTGCATCAACATTCCCTCCATGAATTAGATCTAAAAATTACGATGAGTCAGCAACTGAATAAATGGTGGTACCTTCTTTTTGGTTAAGAAGACATACTGCTCCTTTTCTTTGGGCATGAGTTTATAGATTTTACAATTATATTTGATTCAATCTGGCTTATCCACTCCCTTCCTTTTTTTTTTTTTTTGGCATGATGATACCTTTGTTTATAACTATATGCATCCTGCAGGAGCCTTTTGTGACTATTCCCAAGGATGTCATCACGGAGGCTCTGAAAGTCCTACTTGGTACTGATAAAAAAACAACAGTTGCAATCACCAACTTTGATTCAGATTAATAGGTACCTATCTGTTTGACACTCTTTTTTATTGTTTTACAGATGTCCGAAACCATCCAGTTCTGATCCATTGCAATCGTGGAAAGGTATGGGCACATGCTTTAACTATCATGATTTTCAAGTTCTTAAGATTTCATAGAAGTTTATTATGCATCTAGATTTCAAGTACAGCATGTAATGTTATTTATTTAATGTCCATATGCTGCAGCATCGGACCGGTACCCTTGTAGGTTGCTTGAGGAAACTGCAGAATTGGTGCTTGTCTTCTGTGTTTAAGGAATACCATCAGTTTGCCGGTAAAAAAGCCAGGGTATCTGATATGAGGTTCATCGAAATGTTTGATGTTTCATCATTGAGACGTGGTCTGTGCAGCATCATCTACCATTACCAGGGGAACGGGGTCCACAATAGGCGCCTGGTTTTACAAAAAAGATTACTTACAAAATCCACAGACAACTTCAAGTTGTATTGAATTGGATAACACTTATGCTTTTACAGAAGCCACATATAATTTCAACATAGCAAGATCAGATACTTATTCAGTGCTTCTGGGAATTCTCATCTGAATTTTCCCTTGAGAGTTATACCTCCACTTTTAACTCTTCCTTTCCTTATTCTCTTTCACATTTTACATAGTTTTAGATTTTTTTTCTTCTCAACCTATTGACTTTATTCATCTGTAAATGGGCATCGAAATTGTGAACTAATTTTCTTTGGAAGAGGATATTTTTCCTTACCTGTTTCTCTTCTTGTTCTAGCCGTTCTCACTTGTCAACCACTCAAAGAAAGGAAAGATGAACAAAGGAAGTGTATTCCTTATCTAGTATCTTTTAAATTTATTTATTTCTGGAAATGCCCCTGGTGGCAAGATGTAATACCACTTGTATCCTCACTTCACTGAAATGTATATAGAAACGAGCGGGGTAAGGTGGGCCTGCTTATGACTATCATGTCTTTCTAGTGTAGAGAGGCTTTTCTGCTGGATCCCTAATTCTAGCACATGGTAGGATAATTTTCCTACATTAGCATGGATCCCGTATTCCATCCACTACAATGCATTCCCTCATTTCCTAGATTTTTCGAAGTCTTATTGAACCAATTTGCAAACTCAATTTGGACTGAAACTCTAGATGTTGACAGGAGTTCCAGCGCTTTTATCTGTGTCCATGGACCCAATCTGATCACGTAACAGGGCAAAACAGGCTGTGAAGAAAAGGCTTCTCCACAGTCGAGAAGGAATCTTACGTTGGATTGAAAGATGTAGCCCAAGAGGGGGTGAATTGGAATCCAAAGACTATCCACTCATTTGGGGGTTGTGAGTAAGCTACTGTAACAAGAAATCATTCAGGAAACACACAAGATTTATAGCCTACGTCCTCCACCTAGTGTGAGAATAGATTTTTGGTTCACCTGGTCCTCTTTCACAATGGAGAGGAAGGATCTATTGGGTCATCTTCTCTGAATAGAAGAAACAAAGATTTGGATCTAAGACCAACAAATTTCTTTTTTCCTTTTGGAAACAAATTAACTCCAAATTGACATGGTCAAAATAAATTGCTATTTTATTTGAAAGCATTGTAATAATATTATTTTTGAAAAGGCAATCCAAACCCTCACTTAATCCTATCCCCACGCATAAAAGTGGATAAGTTTGCAAGGCCACCAAAGAGGACAACAGGTGATATCTCCACCTCTCATCCCAGTATTCATGATTACCCCATATTAGTCCATGCAAGTATTATGATACTCTAGTTAACAAGTCAGGTTGGGCTTTTTGTATAATCTATCATGGAAATTGTCTCATAATCCTTTGATTATGTATTGATAGAAAAAACTTTTGAGAAAAGTGCGAAAGCCTTACATGTTGGATTGGTGGAGGCTAAGTTGGAAGGATGGAGCATTGAAAAAATAGCAAAGCTAATTTTTTACAGCAGTACCACACCATGGCCTTTGAGCATACCATCATCGTCTTTGAATATATACATATATATATATATATATATGTCAATGAGATCGGCAGGTGAAGTAGATCGATCCTGTTGTATGGTATCAGAGCCACGGCAGTGGTGAATTCGGTTTTTTGTTTTGGAGGTTTCTTTTCTTTTGCTTACTTGCTTATTTCCTGTTTTCGTCTGTGGTATATGCCTTTGGACTGTTGGGAGGAATGGTAGAAGAGTGTAAAACCACGTTTGTGCCCAACTTATGTTGAAAATACCCTTTCGCATAACTAGATCTAGGAGACTACCCCAAGTTTAAGTTATCTCAAACCATGAATTGTCTATCCCGCTCCATGTCGATGAGATCGGCAGGTGAAGCGAGCATAAGTTCTAATGTGCTCAATTACGATGAACAAATAACTGACCTTGACAAAAAACTTCAAAATTGGAACATGCCAAAAATTTCACAAAGAGAAATTTACGAAAAGGATTGGTTAACCCATTTCGAAACTATCAAAACTGTTGAACAAACTATAAATTTCACTCCTGAAACAAAAGAAATCATCCTTTTTGACCCAAGATCCCTACAAGACCTCTACCATAAACACAAATTCAATTATGTCCATGTTGGCCTCGTCTAGGTGGCCATCAAACCTCTCCACCGCGAAGGCTTAAACACTTCCCTCTTGTTAGCCCTTCGTGATCAAAGATTCCTTGAGTTCAATGATTCCCTCTTAGGAACTATTGAGACTAGCCTCTGCTATGGACCTGTCCGTTTCAATGTTTATCCAAACATGTCTATAGCTATAGAAAACCCAAATATCCTTCATTCCCTCAAAATTAATCTCAAAACTCACGGATACAAGATGATGCATGGGTCTGTTCCCATTTCTATCATTCACCGTATCAAATACAAAGCCATGAAAACCGTCAAACCCCGAGTCCTCAAAAGCTCTCCCAAAGGCTCAACCCTTTACCTTGAGATTGATTGTATCCAAGGTCAAATTGTTTATCCAAAATTGGTCCAATGGAAAGACATCTCTTTCCCTGCTGAGTGGCAGCTGCAAACGACTACTATTCCACCTCAAATTTCAAACACCAACATCCAATCTATTTCCCAAGACATAGATGGACTAGTTACCCTCCGATTTAACCGACAAATGCCCCCTTCTATCTATCAAAATTCTTGAAGATCGTGCTCTGATGCTTCAACCTCTTCTAATTCTTTCCCTTGGAGTCCTCCCCTCAGAACTCCTCCAATTTCAAACCTTTCTGGATTAAATTTCGGCCAACATGTTGTTCATGGAACCTATGAGACTTCATCCTCTGTTCCTAAGTCAACCCAATCTGACCAAAATCATCCTCAATCTCCAACCCAGTCAGAAGTGGCTCCGCCCCAACATGACCCTGGTGTCTATATGCTTCAAACCAATGATAAATATCAAATTGACAAACACTTACTTCGAACAGATTTTGAATCACTAAAAAACAAACAAAGACATGATTGGTTCTTCAAAACCTTTAATCTTGAACAACAAGCCCAAATTAGAACAAGCTGGTATGATTTTATGACAAATCTTTAAACAAATGTTTTCTTTTTTACTTACTTTGACATCTACGCCCAGGATAACAACATAAATTACCCTTGGCATAACCAAATTTCCACCCAAAATGCTACCCACAAATCTTGGACCCTTAGTGCCGGTCCAACTACCACTTCTATCCATCCTCCAGTGGAAAGCATCAAATATACCTTCAAAAATATAGATCTAATTGCTTCCCCATTCAAAGTAGCTGAATAAGATGACCCAAATAGAAAACAAATTGAACAATTAAATTTTACAAATTTAAGTCTTCAAACCATAGGTGATCAACTCTCCCGAGTTGAGTGCCTTGTCCAACCAAAACCTGTGGCCTCTTCATCCTTAGTCCAGGCCATAATTCCTCTTAGTACTCCCCTTTTCAAACCATATAATATTCTACAAACAAAACAATGAAAACTTAACAAATCCTTTTTACTTGACCAAATTAACCATCATCTCGCAACTTTATCTACCCCAGAGACACCAACGAAAAATCAAACAACTGCAGAATCTGCCAACCAAGCAGTTCTCACTCTCAAAGGATACTCTTCTGACTCTTCGTCTAGTTCTGACTATGAGTCTCCTGTACTTCCTCAAATTAATCAAATTGGCCAAAGTTCAACCAAACACCCCATCTTCCCTGACCTTCAAATTAAAGCTAGGGGAACTGCTCCTCAAGCTTCTTACCAAAGTGGAATCATCTATGAATGGAACATGGATGGTCTGTCTGAACATAATCTTATGAACATATTGCAAAAAATGACCATGGTTAGCAACGCACATCGTATCAAGAATACGGTTGATAGTGCTGTGGCTACCTTGCTTATTTCTGGCTTTACTGACCAGCTAAAAGGATGGTGGGATTATGTCCTGACTGACGACCAAAAACCTAAAATTTTAATGGTAGTCCAAACCACCCCTGAGGGTACTCCTCTCCTTGATGTTGAAGGAATGCCTATAGAGGATGCTGTTAATACCCTTATTTTCAGCATAGCAAATTACTTTTTAAGTAACCCTTCTTGTCTCAAAGATCAAATAGCCGAACAATTATCAAACCTTAGGTGTAAAAAATTACACGACTTCATATGGTACAAAGATACCTTCCTGACCAAAGTTTTAACCAGACCCGACGCAAAACTTCCCTGTTGGAAAGAAAATTTTCTTACAGGTCTTCCGACTTTATTTTCTGAGAAAAATCAAATAACGCCTTCATAAAGAAAATAATGGGATTATCCCATATGATCAAATGACTTACAGTCAAATTATTAATCTAATTCATGAAGAAGGCTTAGCCCTCTGTACTGATATTAGATTAAGAAAACAAATTAACAAAGAAAATAAATTTTACAAACGTGAATTAGAAGGATTTTGTGAATAATTTGGCCTTGCTCCTCTTAAACCTCCAACAAAACATAAACACAAATCCTCTCATAAATTCTACAAAGACTTTTACAAATCTAAAAAATATGCCTCATGCAAACCATTTACTACTCCTGAGTTTTACCAAAAGTCCCCTTCTAAATCAAAACATACCACGTATAAGAAGCCTTTCAAGGCACCTAAAAATTCCAAACTAGACCAAACTTCCCAAGGTTGTTTTAGATGTGGCAAACCTGGCCACATCGCCAATATTGTCGTGTTTCAAAAAGAATTAATTCTTTACAAATTTCTGAACAAGACAAATCTCAAATTCTTGCTCTTCTTCAAGAAACCTCTTCTACATCCTCTGATGAACAAGAATACAAATTAAATCAAGTCCAAGCTTCTGAGCATTTCGTTTCCAGCTCTACTGATAATGACAACTTCCAAGTCTGTGCTTGTGACTCTTGCATTATTGGTTTAAGTTGTGAAGATTGTACTCCCAAATCTGTTCGTATGTTACGAGTATCTCCCTGAACAAATATTTTTGAATATATAGATAATTTAGCTGATCCAGAACAAAAAAGAGCCTGCTTAGAACAACTCAAGCAAAACGTTGCTTCCCAAAACACTCCCCAACCTTATAACCTACAAAAAATAATTCAAAAATTTAATAAACTCCAAACTCCTTCAACCCCTGACCACTTTGCAAGGATCAAAATTCCTGAAACTACTACTGCAACATTGCAGTATGAAATTAAAACTATCAAACAACAATTGTCTCTCCTATCTCGTCCACAAAATCAATAGAACCCTTCAACAAACAATGAATCTAACTCAAATGAATCATTTGTAAATCCATTATCAAACCCCGAGTCAAATACTGGATTTTTTAATACCATTTCCTCTCAAAATTGGTATATTCACATAACTCTTGTGATTAATGCCTCTTTCAAATTATCTACTATCACCCTTGTTGATTCAGGTGCCCAACTTAACTGTATCAATGAAGGTGTCATTCTGACCAAGTACTATAAACGGACAACCCAACGACTGGCTATCGCCAATAGGTCTGGATTGAATGTCCAATACAAATTATCAAATACCCATGTTTATAAAAATGGTCTTTGCCTCTCCCAAACCTTCCTTCTAGCCAAAGACCTTGATCAAACTATTATCCTTGGCCAACCCCTTCTTGAAAAACTCAAATCTTTCAAAATTACTCAAGACAGTATAACTACCAAGTTTCATGGTCAAAATGTCATTTTTCCCTTTTTACAAGCTCAAACGTCTATCAACCAAAGTACCAATAAAACTAAACAACTAAATTTTCTTACAACTGAGCTTCTCCATCAAAGAATTATAGAGCAAATTAACCATCCCAAAACTATCCAAAAAATTAACCAACTTCGTTCTAAATTCGAGCATGACCTTTGCTCTGAGGTTTCTGATGCTTTTTGGCATCGAAATAAACATATGGTTTCCCTCCCATATGCCAAAGATTTCTCTGATCTTCAAATCCCCACCAAGGCACAGCCAGCTCAAATGAATTAAATCCTTCTTGAAACTTGCAAATAAGAAATCAATGACCTTCTTGCAAAACAACTTATTAGGCCTAGCACCTCCCCTGGAGCTGTACGACCTTCTATGTTAATAAAGCCTCTGAAATTGAAAGAGGCACTCCAAGATTAGTTGTTAATTACAAACCCCTTAATGATGCCCTACAATGGGTTCATTACCTAATTCCCAACCAAAAGGATCTTCTCCAAAAAATTTATCAAGCCAAAATATTTTTTAAATTTGATATGAAATCTAGATTCTGGCAGATCCAGCTTCATGAAAATGATCGTTACAAAACTTCCTTCACAACCCCTTTTGGCCTCTATGAATGGAACGTTATGCCATTCGGCCTAAAAAATGCTCCCAGTGAATTCTAAAAAATTATGAACGACATCTTTAACTCCTATAGACAGTTTACAATTGTCTATATTGATGTTGTTCTAGTTTTTTTCTGATTCAGTGGAACAACATTTCAAACACCTTAGAATATTCTATCAAATTATAAAAGCAAATGGCCTAGTCCTTTGAAAATGAAAAATGAAATTCTTTCTCATCAAAATCCGTTTTCTTGGACACCTGATCGAAAAAGGTACCATAACCCCTATCGATCATGCCATTTCCTTTGGTGACAAATTCCTTTACCAAATATTAGATAAAACTCAATTACAAAGGTTTCTCAGAAGTTTAAAATATGTGCGTGATTTTCTCCCCCAAATCAGTAAAATTGCTGAGCCATTACTTCTGAGGCTCAAAAGGAACTCGGTTCCTTGGTCCTCAACCCAAACTAATGCCGTTCAAACAATCAAAAGATTGGCCAAAGAGATTCCTTACCTGTTTATTCATAATCTTGTGGCATTAAAAATTATAGAAACTAATGCCTCTGATATCGGATATGGTGGAATTCTCAAACAAAGACTTTCAAATACTAACAAAGAACAACTTGTCCAGTTCACCTCTGGAATCTGGAATCTGGAATCTTGCCCAAAAGAACTATAGCACTATAAAAAAAGAAGTTCTCTCCATAGTACTTTGTATTCAAAATTTTCAAAATGCATTACTAAACAAACCATTTTTAGTTCGTATTGATTGCAGCGCTGCTAAATTTGTTTTACAAAATGATGTCTCAAATTTGGCTTCAAAACAAATTTTTTCCTGATAGCAAGCCTTACTTTCAATTTTTGAATTTCAAATTGAATATATTAAAGGAGACTCCAATTATATTCCTAACTTCCTAACTCGTGAATTCCTACAGGGCCAAACTCCACAAATTAACCTTCTCCAAATGGCTCCTCTAAAAGAGTCAACCTCTTCAAATTCCTTTGTTCATTCAAAAGCAAGTTACGGCACTACTGCCACTCCCTCAAAAAAAATTGAAACCAGCAGCCAATCCCAATTGGCCTCGTCTAACCGACCATACTTCCATGCTGTAGTCCTTTCCTCGGCTCCTGGTCCCATTCAAACTACAAACAAAACCAGCTCTAGCCTCCAAACTACCCAGGCCAAGCCTCTCCAAACTATCCAAGGATCCAAACTCAAAATCCAATACTATGAAAAACCCCTCAAAGAAGAACTCTTCATTATTGAAGAGTCCCTACAAAATTATATTGATTCTTCAATCAGTGTCGCCCAAAGAGTCTTCTTTTAAGGATGGCATTTCTATTCCTTCTCTCCTACAAAGACACAAGAATTCTATGAGCACATCCTCGTAGATACTGACTCTGTCAGACTCAGATTAAACTTTGAAAAACAGGATAAATCCCTGGTTACACATACTACTGTAACCATTTGCAAAATCCTCAGTCTTCTAGACTGGAACAACCATCCCCTCATAGCAAAAAATTTCTCAAATACCTGCAACCCCTCTGGTTATACTTACTATGATTACCAAGAGGTCTGGTTTAAAGCTTTTCAATTCAAAACAGAATTAACCATCATTCTTGGTTTTTCTGTTTTGATTAGAAATTCAACAATCAAACCCCCCTTTGGTTTCCTCGGTGGTGGGATCAATATGGTCCTATGTTTGAAATTCTACCACCCTAAATCTAAAATTCCTACCAAATATTTTGCCAATACTCTCCACAGCAACCTCACTAACCTGATCTCCTTCGATTTTTCCTCCATTATCGCTTGGTATGGATCCTGTTTTGGGAATATGAGATCACTGACATCCAAACCCCCGACTGGATTGCCTTGGTTCTCTCTCAGGTGTACAACATCAAATGATGGGATAATTGTGATGTCTCAAAATGTGAAAAATCGGCCCTTATTCAAAGCATCACGGGCCTCAAACCAGTCCCGATTCTCCCGGTCTCCTCAATATCAAGCATCAAAAGTGATAATAAAGCTCTTCTAGCCTGCCTCGCTGAGCTCGGTTCCGACTCAGAAGAAGGAGAATCAAGTGATGGTGACTACAACCTTAGTTCCATCAAAGGATCTATGTTGGCTCACTGTCATCATGAACAACTGGCTCAAAACCCCTCTGATGATGATCCAGATGTTGAGCCCTCCAGCTCCAAGGCATCATCCTCAAGCAAATTCAAAACGGTGACCTCTCGTAAGTCCTGTCGGGCTACCTCAAAATCAAAATCTTTGACCAAATGCTGATTTGGTCCTCAACGTCTGCTATGACGGTTTTAAGCTAGCTGACCGGTGATGTAAAAAACTCACCTAGTCAACTAACCATGGACAACCTCTCTGAGGAAAGGTGATACTGCTCCTGTCCCAGGTTAAAGGACAGTCAGGCCAATACCAGGCTCAAAAAATTTTGGTAAAACTCTCTTGATCAATCTAATACGGAAAACAGTGTCCCTGACACATGGAATGCCTTGGTACGATCATAGAAGATTCTAATCTCAAAGCCCAAGATCAAAGCCAACTTTCGGTGTCAACAGTACCTCCAAATAATGCCAAAAGCAAATCAAGTGCACAGGATCTGTTTGGCTTATAGAGCCATGAACAATTTATTTAGCATTAACATCTCCAACCCAAACATTAATGTATTAGCCTATTAGGCTTTTTGGTATAATTTAATTTTTAATTCTCATTAGAAAAAAAAAGTAGTTCGAGTAAATGTCAAGTTGCGGACATGAGAAGGTGTTACACACCTGGTCCACTTGTAATATTCCTAATTGCAAGGGCATGCATGATAATCATTTTGTTTATCCTTTTTTTTTCTATGTACATAAAAGAAAAATAGAAACTTGTTTGCTAAGCTAACGCAAGTTAATTTTTTTGTTCTTGGGAATGAATCGGGACAAAAAGGTTGTTGGGAAATAGATAAAAGAAAGCATCTTTTAGGAATTTCTCTATCCTAGAAAGAAAAGAGAGAAATAGAGGGTTGCTCTTTAGCACATGGTTATTTGATGGGCAAAGAAGTAGTTTCATATTAAAAATAAAATACATTTTATGCAACTTTAACCACCGCCAACACCACCACCCACCACCCACCACCCACCACCACCACCACCACTGCCACCGTCACCACCACAACCACCACCTTCACCACTACTGCTACCACCATCACCATTGTCTCCACCTCCTCCACCGCCACGACCTCCAATCCTCGTTCACCGTACCACCATGACACCATCACTTAGGACAAAATTTTGGATATTGAATGACATTTTGTAAATTTACATAAGGTCCATATATATAAATTAATATGCACTTAACAAACACATTTCTATTTCTTTTCTGGCCCAAAAATAAAAACTACTACACATTATCAAACATATTTTTTTGCCCAAAAATATAGCATAGAAACAAAAAACATTTCTGGATTGAAATTTAGCCCATAAACAAAATGATTATCATGCAGCCCTAAGTATTCTTAAGAAAATCAACAATTCATGGTATAGGGTTAGAAAATTTTAGAAAAGAAGCAAAAATAGAAAATCTCACTAGATGCTCATTAAAGCAAAGGTTAGGAAATATATAAGTTTAAGTGGGGAAAAACCCTTGAACTATTAAACAAGTCACTCAAGACAAGAAATGAACATAAGATGGATGTGAATAAAAATTGATAGCATAATGAACTGAAAATGGCTAGTTTTCCAAATGAAACAAGGGGATGTTAACCCCCAAAAGGGAAACAAGTAAATAAAAAGAAATTTAAAATCAATCAAACTAATGACATTTAGCCAATCTCAAGCATAGTATGGATAGATAATGGAAATTAAATAATAGCTAGAAATCTTAGGTCATGGGTATGTAGGTAACTTTAATTTCACCTTTTTTTTCTATATCACGTATATAATGATACTAGATTTCTATATGTTTTCCCTTTGAGAGATTTGCACAACTTTGTATCAAACTTTTATCGCGATATGATTATCACAGAATATTACCACTTATCCATTTACAAAATCCAGTCCTAATTCCAATAAGAACCATATTATCCAG